>NC_141398.1:33780901-34133401 GCF_034619465.1 Leptosomus discolor | reverse complement strand
TTTATCTGCATACACGTCAGGCTGGTGATACTACATGGGAATCTTTCACTTACTGACACCAGCACGGTGTTACTGTGTATCAGGAATGCCATTCCACAGATAGTCCTTTTCTCACCTCTCTGCAGTAGCTTGCTAATCTGGGAGCATAAATCAGAGACAGCTGATAAGGTTGTAGACACCAAGATATCCTGTCTCCCATTCAGTTTCCCTAATCATCCTGCAAGCCACCAAATGGCTTCAGATTTGGGAGTTTTGAAAACAACTCTCCTCATTTTAAAATATATATACATTTCAGTTTCCTCCACATAACACCAGCAATTACAGAAACAGCTGTTTCTGATTTCATAGTGATTTTTCCCCAGCACGCACATCCTTGTGACTGGCTTTTGTTTTCATTCTCACAAGACAAGGCATAGAGACTTGCACTTTTTTCTCCTTCCCACAGCTCCTCTTTCTCTCCAGTTTCAACGTTGTGCTTCACATAGGCTCTGTCCATGGATTTTCTTAAAGGAAACTATTCTATATTTGTATTTATGAAGAATTATCCTCTATTTTTCAGCCAACACCACACATCCTGGTGCCTTGACCATACTGAAACTTGCTCATTTTTAATTTTACAGATTGATGAAAAGCTGCTAAAATGAGAGGAAGATTTTCTATCGTCAGTCAGAATCAGCATGAGAGCAGTCTGCTCTTGAAAGCCTGTAGCTCCGATTGTTCAAAAACATACTGTTCACCATGTCAATTCAATCATGTGGGTAAGATATTAAAAGATCAGGCTCTAAGTGTACAAATCCTGTTGAGATCTGACAAGGTTCTTTTCATAAATGTGAATGAGGGCCAATTTCATGGCAATTGTTACCTCCCATGTACTCTTATTTCTTCAAACTATCACTTGTCTTTCTTTTTATGTGCCAATAATCAATTTGTAAAGCATAAATCGTAAAGCTTACCTGGTTTTTGATTATGCTACAGCCTATGATTTTACATTTAAACCATTTTCTTTCTTTGATAACTGACATTCAGTTTCCATTTTATCACCCTATTTGTCTTTGAACAAATAAAAATCACCTTTTCGCAAGGATTAAAATTTCACCTATTATTTACTTAGAACTGCACCATCACAGCAAAGTTAATCAGAAATGCAAACAAGAAGCTCAGCCTGTACATCATGTTCTGCCATACATCAAGCGGCAATCCCATTTCAGCATTATCACATACAACCTGCAAACATATGCTAAAGAGAAAAAAATAGAACAGCAACAACAACAAAAAACACACCCCCAAAAGGTTATTTGACTTGCATTCTGTGTGAATTCAAACTGGACACAAGAATCAGGTCCCTGTTGATTAGGTATGAAAAGAGAACAAAATTTCTTGGGAGACACTGGTTTCTCCAGAGACAGCAGACACACGTTTGAGAGTTTCTTGCAGCTCTAGGATGCACAGGTAGGTACAGTCACACACATGCACTCCGAGCTGTGTACAGACGCTAGCCGCAACCTGGAAGCCACACAGTAACTTTAGCGCAGTGCTTTGCTCATGAAATAAGGTACACTGAGGCAGGGGAGATCACTTTAGGCTCACTGCCATGCAAATGAGTTTGTTCAGCTTTCCAACCAGACCAGCTGAGGGTCTGGACTGGAAACAAGAGGAACACACTGGGCTGCCTGCAGCCATCCATTCAGAGTGACCTCTTCGGCTGGAGTCAGTCTGTCTCAGTGTTGGGGTTCATTTGATTCTGAAAGCCCACCAGCCTAACCACTTGAAAGACGCATTAGTCATGTAAACATCTCCACTTCACATATATGGAAAAGAAACATGAAGAGTTTTTACAGAAAGTTTTCTACTACGAGTCACGGTAAGGTCACAAGCTGACACTCATTTGTTACCAGGGTCTCAGGAAGTTAAAATAATAATTCCTCATTGGGTAATCTTTTCATTTCATATAAAGAGTCTGCATCATGTGACTATTTGTGAAAAAACAATTTATTTCTTCTTAGTAAGAACATAACAGCTGATGATCTCAGCACAAGCGACCCAAGACATGATCTTCAACTGACAGCACAGCCTTAACATTTCTCTGCTATCTTTTATAACAACCTCTTGGAAGCATAAACCATGGCTGCTTTTTCCTTTTTTTGTCTCCTACAGACATCTACTTCTAAGGATATGAACAGACTCAAACAGTAATCGAGGAACTGTACAATGATCTCAAAGGACCCTTAAAACATTTTCCCTAGTCATAGCCTGTCCTCGCCTCCTGATGACACTTCCTCCCATTTAAAAGCTTGCCTTGCTGCTTCGAATTCCAGATTTCAGGACCAATCTTTTCCAATGGCTAACGGTGCTGAAGAACACTTAAGAAATCCAACCAGAGACTGAAATGTGTGTGTATTTTACATGACAGTATCTTGTTCATCAAAAAGAGAAAAAGGAAAAAAGGCTGGCGATAGTGAAGTGTCTTCACTTGATTTCCCACAGGAGGTTCACTAATGCCCTGAATGACCTGCACAGATTTGCTGCTCCCAGACCAACATCCCAGCTGTGCAGAAGAAACACATTCCCTCTCAACTTCAGAGGAGGGTGCCTGGACAAAGGCGATGACGTCTGTATGCCAGGACATAAGAAGAAAGCCTTCTGTGGTGTTATTTATTTTAGCAACAGGCCCTGGCAACAGTTAGACTCCGTGGTGATAACAAATAACCAAACTCCCAAGGAAGACACTCAGGCATTCCTGGACTTCCAGCAAGGAGAAGCAGGTGGTCACAATTTCACCATGGGCTGCAATATTTCCAACAGGGTTGCTGTCACCCAGCTGTCTTCTGAGGAGCTGCAGAACCACCAGGAAGCCAAAAGCCAGGTAGTGACTTCTTCCCAACAGACTCCATGTAAAGTATGTTAGGAGATGTCTTAGCACATGAGCATACAAGGACGTACACATACAGAGAAATGGTTTTGCTGATGTTAACAGTAGCTCTGACTCTGTCAGCGAGCTCTTTAAGAGCTTAATACAGCTTAACTCAGCTTAATACAACCCTCATGCTACAGGGGGAAGCAGACTCACCAGTTGGCCACATGCATGATCTGATTTTACAGCACCTGAAAGTTGCTCTTCACTGTCCCACTTGCCTCATTACAGACACAATTAGAGGCACTTATCTCCCACACCTGCAATGAGTTACAACACTGTAGCAAGGTGGGTTTTGCCTCACAAAGTTATTATGAGGCAGGGGGCTTGTATATATGCAAATACAAAAGGGTACATGTGCACAGCCACTTTGTGAAGTTTGCAAGAGTTGAACTGGCTCAAGCCCAAACATACAGAGAAGAGACAAGAATACACCTAGGCTCTAATCCTGCATTCTTTGGAGGTTCAAAGCTATTGTTCAGAAGGTACACAGGTTAACACCATACCAAGTGCTAATTTAAAACTCAGCTTTAAATTTCTAACCAATGATCTGCATGCAGAAGGCACTTAAACTACTGAAATCATACTCCAGCCGGGTTATGGACACATTTAGGCTTAAGGTCATTGCTTCCTTTCCAAAATGCTCCAAGAGACCTTTCCTTACCCTTAACATCCACCTGTGACAGAACACAGATAAGTATTAGAAATTACTCTGTCTTCCATGCCACCCTGACCCTGCCAATTCTATGGGACTATTCTAGATACCACCTTAAATGTTTAGAAGCCCAAGGAGCTTTTCTCATTTGTTTCTTAATTTTCTTGTAGACTAAAAATGACAGCATTGCTGGAACAGAGGCTGCCCCCTCACAGGATGGGGCAGCTTGGCCAATGGGCCCTTCAAAGGATGGAGCCAAACTTGAAGAGGAGACCAGTGAGGGAGACTCCCCTGACGAACTACTAGAAAGATTTACATCTTCTCAGAAAAGCAGCAATGCACAAAGCACAGGTAAACAGTAACTGAAGTTCATACCAGCTCCATAAACCGAGACCTAGGAGGAAATAATCTTGAGAGTCTATTTCTCCAGCCAGCTTCTATACCCAGAAACATTTCTGCTGTGACACCGCAGGGCTTGAGCTCTTCACACTGGTTTAAAACCGTGCAATAGTAGCAGAAAGTATTTCCTAGCTGATTATTATGTTCTACAGCATGACTCAACCCTCACTACCAGAACAGGCAGCAGGGTAGATACTTTTCTTGGCAGACACCTGGAACCGACCAAGAGAACAAACTCAGCCTCATCCCCAGGGGTAGCCCTCTCTGACTGGGATTACAGCACACTGGGAAGACACATTGCCCGTGCAAGGGTTGTCAGTCTCCCATTACAATGAGTCAGTTTTTACAACAGAATGGTCAATACAACGCCCCTGACTAGCATCAGGTAGAGACAGTAAGTAAATAGCATGTTATTCCTTAAGTTTGCAACCAAAAGTTGCAGGGCCAGTTATCATAGAGAAAACTATAAGAATTCTAGAAGACATCACAATGATAAGCAAAGGTCTGCTAGGAAATTTTTATTCTTGGGTTGTTTTTTTAAGTACAAGTGAACACTTAAATCCAAACTTCTCTATATTCTTAGGATAACATTGTAGTAAGAGTTGCTAATGGAAAAGCAGCACCATCTCTGGTGCATTTAAACCCCTAATTTTGTAGTTTAACTCTCATCTTTTTCAAGTGCCATGAACAGTTTACATTTCACAAAACACACTAAATGGAAAATCTACAGTGGTTGTTCACCCTTTGTAATAAACAAGGGTTGTAAGAAAATATTTCAAATTGAACACAAAAGTAATAATTACTGGTGTTTGCTATTCATTAAAGAGGACTTAACTCCCAATGCCATAGAAGGATGCGATAAAAAGATTTCCTTACAGATTGAACGAAATTATTTGCTTGCTCCAAAATGGCGTTTCCTTTCATTTCAAGCTCCTTTTCCTCCCACTTGCTAAAAGATAACTTCACAGGAAATTTCTAAACAGAAAGTTTTTGATATCATGCTTCAATCTTCCGTTTCAAAACGAAAAAAAACACCCATACCATACCAAGCTATTTCAACTACATTTTTCCCCTGAATGAATAGATTAGTAAAACCAATAGATATTCATATCACTTGTCAACATTGCCCACTCATCAAGCTTTTATTTGTTGCTAAGATATGTTTTTCTGTATACTGGCTTCTGACATTTACATGTTCTGACTGACAGCTGAACCTCAGTGCTTTTTGGGTAACTGGTTCAGTTATTTTAGGAGAGGCACAGAGTCAGCTTCGACAAGGTGGTAGATGTTCTGTATTTTTGTTTTACAACTAAAAAATAAGCCAACATTGTCATACTCACTCTGCTTATAAAGACTGGCAGATGTCAAATAACTGCGATTTTTATCTGGACCAAGCATTCTTCGTATAAAAGCTCTAACTGCTGCCAATAGAGGTTGGGCAGATGGTAGAATTGTCAACTGAGAGCTGAAAAACCTGATAGGTCCTGGCAATAAAGTTGTTCATTGTTTATTCATGTCTAATATGTGGAAACTAAACAGCCACTCAGAAGGGTTATCAAAATAATTTGGTTTTTATTCTCAATTGCTATTTATAAATATATAATTAAGTGTTGGAATGCTTATGATCAGAGTCCAATGTAGCAATGCTGTTACAACAAAAGTCATAAACCACAAAGGCATATGAAAATTTGGGTTCATTTAACAGAAGAACATAGTGATCTTTACAAGACAGCCCATTAGTAGGCTTTACTATCCCGTCCCAGCCTGACTTTCTCTGAGCAGATCACAGAACCCTTGAATTGTAAAGGGCTCACTGTGGACCCTCTTTGGGAACATGATCAAAAATTGCCTTCACAGGCCTTCAGTACGTGCTTCCAAGCTTTCCTGAACATGCACCTCTGGGTGTAATAGATTACAACGAGAAACTGAACTAAGTGCCTCCACCATTTTCAAAGCCACTAAAAAGCTTACTACAAAGTTTAAGCAGTGAAGGGAGCCTTGAGCAGGCCTTCTCCACTGGACGTTCTCAGTATGAACCTCTAAATAAAAATTCTGGCATTGGACATACATCTCAGTTTTGTTGGAATGCCAAGTGTTCTACAAATATTAAGTTTTAATGTTTTCATCTTTTGAAGACACACCACTCACCAGTGAGTTCAGTAAATCATGGCCCTTACGGGAAACAGAGAGGCAAAACTCATCAGACATTCTTGAGGAGCTGAAGACACAGGGAATAATCAAGAGCCAAAGTACTACTGCCAGGACTGGAGAAGTGTATGAAAACAAGGTAAGAGTCATTATATGAGTCAGGACCCCTGCTACAGCTCTGACCCTGCTGTGAGCACCCTGAGATTCAGTTTCTGCACATCCAAAGCATCCAAGCATATCTCCTCTAAGACTGCAGAAGCAAGCTGTTAAAAACAGAATGGTATTACGGGGATGTTCATACAACAGAAGCTGGTGGCAGTTTTCAGTTGTTTACAGCTTCTGCGCTTGTTTCAAATGGGGACAAAGGAGACAGCAACTGTACTAAGAACTTGCTCTTTGAAAAACTCACTGGAAGTTACATGCCACAAACTTGTTTCTCAAGTCCATGAAACTAGAAGAAATACTGCTGCCAGGGCTTATAATTCCACTTAAATTAGGACCTCAGAAATCCTAAATATTCACACTTCTGAGACAGCTACAATTCACATTTGATCTTCAGACTAAGAAACCATTACCAAATGTATTTTTAAAAAAAATTACAGAACTGGTATTTGACTAAGAAGCTAGTGTCCATTGTCTTTTCATTCTGAATGATAAGCTGAGGTTTATTTTGGCTTCTGAGCTCGAGTTTATTTTTTCATTGACGAGCATTGTGTTAAAGATCAGATGCCTCTTCCAGACAGGGTTTCAAGTACAGACGTCAGGAGCGAGTCTGTAAGAAGTTTAACACATTTATGGATTTTGATTGTCCAAAGCATGATCCCACCACTGCTGGAGCACAGGAACAACGCAAGCTCAAACCAAGGATGATTCTGAGTAGCTTTGTCATTTAAGGCAAGCCATTCACACACCTTTAACCTCAGCCACTTAGATTATTGAAGATCAAACACAAACTTTCATAAGAAGGGCCAAAAAAAAAAAAAAAAGCAACTGCCACCTTACAGTCTGGCCAGTGGTGCTGCCTAACACATTTCCTATTGCCAGCACTTCGGAAAATGGAGCTGGAGGATCTCCAAGTACAGCTTCCCCATAGCCTTCACTTACCTCCCTCAGACAGATTTTTGAATATCCGAGAGGATTATCCCCTCTGTGGCTAAATTCAGGTAACATACTGCAAGCAGGTTTTTGTACCTTTCCCCTTCATGAGATAGGTGAGTGTCTGTTCTTTTCCTCCTGTATTAAAAACCTGTCTTATATTAAATTACACATACTCTTTTATTGACAAACTCAGTCGGTGCTATTTCTCCTTAGAGAATTTCTATCGTCCCAGGAGGAAGGCACTTTTTTTTTTTGTCTTAAAAATCAGTACAGCTTTTTAAAAAAATGAACCTCATACTTTTCACTAACAAAGTCAACTTTTCCAAGTGATAGTTTACATTTGAGCTGGGCCTACTGCTGGATAACCTACCAGTGAAAACATAAATCTGCCACTAGCTGTTAACTATTAGCTGTCCCTTAGTAGCAAGTGAAAATTTGGCCTGTGCTACCTCCTGTAAGAACAATTTATTCCATTAGAGCTCAAATCCAGCAGATTACCTATGAATAGAGGGACTAAATGCACCGAACACAAACACAGTAGAAAAAGTTTGTTACCCAGGCATATTCCAAATTACAACACACAGCTCTGGATTTTGAGCATTAACACAGCTAAATTCACATCCAAAATTTTGGAATTGACCAGGAATACTTATAAATAGCTTTATGCCAAATTTCAGTCCAGCACTAGCTTCAATGAGGAAATGAGCTGATAGACCTCACAGCACTATGAATAAAGAGTACAATCAGGTTTGAGATTATTTTTACAATAACGTTGGAGATAGAGATAGCCTTGCAAGAGCTTTCCTTCCCTGTGCATCGTTCTGCTCCATATAAATATCTGCATCCCTTAAGCCTTGGCAGCATTACCTGTCTTTTCTGTATTTCCTGCCACTGCCAACACTGTGAAAGAGCTACGCTAGAAGCCTTCAGTCTTTTAACCATCCCTCACTTTATCCTGAGCAAAGGAACTCGAAGCAGTACAGGCTAAGATGCCTTGTTATACCTGTTTCTAAGTGTTACAGCTCTAAAGGAGCAGTACTTTTGAGAGCAACATTTTATGGGTCTAGCGTAACAAAGCCAAGGAAGACCGATACATGTCACAGGATAAAGCAGCCTCTACAATTTTAACAGTGCCTCTTACTAAAACGCTAGCAGAGCCAGAGCTTTCACCTAAGATAGAAGTATCCAGAGTTTGCATGATTACATTTCAGCATTTAAAGAGAGGGGGAGAAACAAAACAAACAAAGAAAAAAACCTGCGACTTTTCCCTCCAGTGCTTCTAAAAGATTGTATAGAGTATCTCAAGTTGGGACTCATAAGGATGATCCCTGCTCCTCACAGGACTACCTAAACTAAACCATATGGCTAAGAGCATTGTTCAGATGCTCCTTGAACTCTGACAGGCTGGGACCAGGACCACTTCCCTGGGGAGCCTGTTCCAGTGACCAACCGCCTCTTGGCGAAGAACATTTCCTAACGTCCAAAGAATCAGAGCTGATGTCAAACCTGAAAATATTTAATCCTTAATAAACACCCCTACTCCCACAAAGTGGCAGGAGTTGAATTACAGGCAGCACTGGACACTTCAGTTCACTAGCGCACCAGCAGCTGTAGGATATCATCTATCAGGTACATTTTTCCAAGTCTACCTTTAAAGGCCAACACTAAGCAAAAGGACCAAAAGCTGTCATTTCAAATGGAATAGTCTATGGGAATTTTATCCACTTACAATGACTTATCATTTACAAGGGATGCACACATTTCCATTGCTTTTTCAGTGTGGGTTCATTGAAGCTCTGAGGACTCTTAATCTCTCCAAACTGGTTAGCTTGAAGTTCTTTTCTCAGCTTATATAGACACAGAACAATCTGGAAAGCAACCCACTTGCTGAATACTCTGTTTAGTTTGGACATATTGGGAAGAATTTTCCACTAATCTCTTCCTATGCAGTACACAGTTTATCTTAGGTAAGGAACGACATGATCAGCGTGCAATACCTTCCCCCTCTGGGCTTTTGCTAGAGTGGCCTTTGTCATTAGATAAAGAGTTTCTTTTTTTTTTTCCCTTTTAAAAAGTCTTTTATTTCATTTTTATGACGATTGAACATTGCTTTGTTCACATTTTGTGTGTCATCTGCATTCAAAACATCTCCTTTGTATATCAGTTTTCTTCGTACTGATTCATGCTCCACCTTCATCTCACTAAATGAGTCATCTTCTATACTATTTGCAGCACTTAACACTTTTGGCAGCGAGGCCTGACTTCTAGTTATTTATGGTGATAAAAGTCTGAGGAGCAGATAGCTCAGGAAACTTGTAACAGGATAGTGATTATTTCAACCCGAGGTCCTTGGTGTGGGTTTAACACTGCTAAAACTGCTTATCATACAGAAAACAGTAGAATTCAGCCTGCTGCCTGATCAAATAATCACTGCATCTTTCCAGGAGTAAGTGCTACCCTCAGCAGCAGAGCCTAGGATTGGGCTGCTCATTTGTATGCAGCAGAGGCCAACAGTATTGTGACTACAAAGCTCTAACAGAACCATTCTTAAATCTCTTCAGCAGTAATAAAGTAACTTCCCTAAATACTTGGGGCCTCATTACCAAATCCCCACATCTGCCGGGTGTACAGAAACATTGCAAGCTCCACAGACACATCCTTCAGCAGAAGACAGGAATTCTCACTGCAGACAACACTCACTCATGAGTGAGCACTGAGGTTATTAGCACATGATTATTTCTAGGCTTTCATTTGTGTCAGAGTCCATCCCTTTCATCCATGAAAAAAAAAAGCAGAAGGCAAGCAGTAAAGTGTCACCCCAACATCAAAATATACTCTGCTGAAAACTTTTTATGTCTCCACAGAGAGATGTCCTGGAAAAGACACTGAAGAGACCACCAGCTAGGCTGGAAAAAATTCTGTTTGGAAACAAGGAAGTGAGTGATTTTTACAGTGAAGGACGTGAAGACTCCTTCTGAAGTGAAAAAACAGGTCATCTAATTCTGCTGTGTATTTTCCCAGTGTTTGTTTTATCACCTAAAACCCTCTACTTTTTACAAAATCAAGCTAATGCAGACAGTTTATGTACAACCTACTACCAAAGCCTGATTAATGGCAGTGCAGTGAGTCCTATATTCACCTCATAGATGTTGGAAGTCCAGGTTTATTTTTGCCAAAAGCCTGGAAGATTACTCTAAAAATACACATAACGGAGGAAACTTCTGGAGCAGTCTTTCCCCCACCCCCCCACAGCAAAAGATGCTTCTTCCACAGACACCAGAATAAATTGACTAAATTCAGTGCTAACTGGTGTAGCATTCTGATCACATTTGGGTAGAAAGATAGAAAGAACTGCTGCATGTGTTTGACACATACCTACTTCCATCCCTCATTAGAAAGCACTGCTGGGTTTGTTCTTTAGGGAAGAGGAACTGAACAAAATGCCACAACACATCACATTTTTTCCAGCAACTGCCCACCAAACTACAGGGAAACAGACTGAAAAGGACTGCTCAAGTTCTGAAAGTCAAGGAAGTACAGACACCCCTCAGCCCTCACTTTTAGACAGTGAGCCAGGGGTGCAGCTTAAGGAAATAACTGCAGTAGAAGCCACAAACAATTATACTGAGGACTCTGTCATCAAGTCTGATAACTTACAACTGCATCAATGAAACAATCTGGATCTAAGCTGTCTTGCAAAAATGAAGAACAGCTGTCTCTTGGGGGGGGCGGGCATAAGTAAATTATTTATCATGGGGCACAGCTTAGTCTTGCTGCTACCTATCTCACCTGGGAAAACAGTATCTAATCTTAATTGTTATACACTAATTAAAAGTAACAAAACAAATCGGAAGAGCCAGGTAGAAGCAAATTAGTAGCTAGCCAGTTACTAAGTTCAAGTGCACACATATTATCATGATTCTATTGAATTTATTTATTATTCCTATATTAAGTTTAGCTCACTTCTTGGATGGCTCCATGAAAAGATCCCCTTTCCCTAGGAAGCAGGGAACAAGAAGTTGGAAAGATGTATACACACAGGAAGAAACAAAAGCAGGAGCATGCAGGGAAAAAGCTGTGACCAGCAGGGATTTGGGGCACTAGAGCAAGACCCTAAGAGTAAGAACAATGACTTTTAACTTATTGTGCAGAACAGCTGGCAAAGAGGTGAGAGCTTCAGCTAGTAAGGTGACATGAGGCCCCAAGAACATCTATTTAACAAGCACTGAGCACAGGAGGAAAGGACAGAACAAGTACTGATGTTACACAGGAGAAAACAACTAACAGGCTGAGATACACAAAGCACAGGTGAGTTGTCTGCATGGAAGGAGATGACTGTTTCTGTTACAGAGCGATGCATTTAGTTAGTCTTTTGACTTTGGAATTCTCCATGCCCTATCTCCAATGTGCACACATCTACCACAGCCAGCTCTTCCAAAAGCAACAAGTAAAGCAATTGCACCATTCATGGTCTCCCTGCTATCAGCCCCATCACCTGCTTCTGGTCCATCCCCACTTCCACGTGGACCAGTGGCTCTACCCACCTCCCTCCCTCATCAATCCCATACCACACTCACCTCTGCTCCTACCCTGGCTTTTTACTTTCTTACCTCCAGCTACAGGTAACATATTTTTCCTTTCCACTTTCCAAGCCAAGGAAATCCAGCTGCAGCACAGGGCCACTCTTCTCTTAAGTCACAGGCTAGGCACTGCATTACAGATGAAAAGGAAGTCCCTTTTTTTACAGTTGCATGGTAGTTCTCTCTATCACTCTCAGGAAGACAAAAGCTATACTGCTTTCTCCTCTCTTGCCAGACTCACACTAAATCACTAAGGGGAGGAGCAAGAGCTCATCTTGTTTCCTGAGCAGCTGGGATCCCACCTGAGGAGCTGAGTAAGGCAGCCCACCAGAAAGAGCCTATTCTTTCAGCCCAGCTCTAGGCCTGGTCAAATTAGCAGGTTTTGTGAAAAAACTCTTAGCAATAGAGAAGAAAACCTGAAAATCACTCTGTGTGCCCAGAAAGGACAGTAGAAAAAGAGGAAAAAGAGAAAAAAATAAAAGCAAACAGAGAAACTACTCAGCTGGTTCAAAATTATCCACAACCTGACAAATAAGAGAAGTAAGAGATCTGAGGGTACATTCTCACCACACAGTTAACCCAGGCTGTTCACTTAGTTTTGTCTCTCAAGTACTTTAAGCTAAGGCTACCTGGTCAGGCTTGGAATAAAAACTGGTGGGTATATGCATACACATATATATGCATACACACACAGACTGCTCCACCAAGTCAGAGCAACTTGCCTCCTCTCGCAGTGAAGTTACTCCAGTGCTAATGGTCTCCCAGTGCTTTCCCATAGTTTCAGAAGGACAAACTATGGTCTGTCCATAGCTAATGCCATTTCTTCCACTGTTTCCTGGGTGAGGATCTTAGCTCCCTGCAGCACAAGGCCTGATAAGCCCTTGTGATACAGAGAGAGAAGCACAGCATCAGGAAAGGTGCCTTCTTGTAACAGGACTATTCATGGGCTCCCGCCTGGCTCATCTGTGTGTCAGATGTGATCGCTAGTCTCTCAAATCAACTATGCAGCAAAGATACCCTGAAAAACAACAAGAAACAAGAAGGCCTTTGCAAGTGTCATTACTAATAGCAGTCTACTTCGAAAAACTTCTGAGAATCAAGATTCGAGACAAAGCTCTGGCACAGTGTAGTTCAACTGGTGGGCTGAGAAGTGATGCTGTCTACCTTGTCAGCTTTACTTGGGGAGGGCGCAGACCTGTTTCAGAAGTGAAACACTCAATTCTTCCTTCGGAGCACATCTGAGAGTTTAAGCCCAGAGCAGGTAGGTTTTCCACATCCACCTCATAGAGCAGGGTGGGTATGAAAGGTAGGTAGCTTGGTATATGCTTCGTCAAGGCGTTGTTGTATTGTCTGGCTGACCCCGTTAGACCAACATGAGTAACACTGAGTCTTTCCAGGACACTTGTTTGAAGAGGCTGAACACTGCGTACAAGCAGTGGAAGGCATTCTCAGAAAAAATGAATGGATTTCTCCTTATACAATGTTCACAACAACTTTAATTATTGCCTCTGTTCGAAGGATCTGCTGAAACCCACAATTTTATACTTTTTGGCACAGTAAGTTTCTCAGCCTTTTCCTGCAAAAGAAGATACAAACTCTTGGTTGGGCACGCAGTTCAAATCTTTTCTGAACTTGAAAATCATTTAAAAATAAAGATCAAATCTCTCTGTTGAGTAAACGCTTGCATTACTAACAAGAGAAGCAGTTAAAGCCTGCCCTACTGAATTGTGCATTTATCTGAACACTGATCTAACCCCCATTGAAAACCATCCATGCCTTTCCACTACCTTTAGTGGATGTTGGACTTGTCTTGTGATGTGCAAGAGAATAGTTAAGCGGGGAGAACAAAGCTACATTTCTGAGCAAAGGAACAGCTTGCTGTTTTGACTGAGTTCAAAGGAACAGGACATGGTGAATATTCCTGTGTATAAAATTACACTGAGGTATAGCTGACAACTGCAGGGCTCCTAGCCACAGCTAACCACTTGCATAAAAAAACCTCAGGGCAGCAAGTAGGTGTCAAGTGTCTGCTTTTAAAATGCCTTTATTTAATGTTCTCCTGATTGACTTGTACGTCTCTACCAAAGACCTTGAGCACGGTTCAGTGGTGCCCGTGACCAAGTACCACTAACTTGTGTCACAGCCACGTTTGCACTAATCCCTGTCCCTTGACAGATCTGGAAAAGGCAACAGGTAGGCAGTAGGAGCCTGCGGCACCATAGCAACTGTGCAAGAGAGCACTAGTCTCCCTGTCAGCACTGATCTCTCTCTGCTAGCCATGAATGGAGGGAGAGAGAAACAAGCCTAAGCAAGGGCGACTTGAGCAAAGACACAGTTTCTCCCATGCTAGGGCAGAGATAGGAGGGGAGGCAGAAGCACCTCAGAAGGCCAGACCAGCCAGGGTTCGCTCTCCTGAGACACTTACAACCCTCATGGACTTATTTCTGTAGGAGCGGTTTGCCTTGATTTCCTCCCCTGAGCTTCCCCAGAGGGCAGCCACTTGCTGAAACTGAACTTGAACTGTCTGAGCAACTGGGTGAACAGAGCCGGAGATACAGACGCTAGAGCGTGGCAAGCACGGGGATCACCAGTGCTCAGGTTATATGCAGGCTAGAGGATTCCTGCTCTTGCCTTTTGGGGACTTCTCAGCCTCTTCTCTAAACCCCTCAGATGCCTTTGAGAGAGGCTATGAGCCCTTGCCTCAGGCAACATGTGTGGGCAAGGCATTTTGGAGCCTCCTGCTCATATGATGAAGAAATGGTCAGAGTAAGATGCTGTAACAATGCCATAACACCTAGTCAAACTCTCTGAGCGCAGGGCTTCGTGCAACTTGCCCGCTGCTCCTGCCTCACCCAGTCACAGCGATTTTCTCTGGCCTTTTACTGGAGTTCCAGCACAAAACGTGCCAGGCCCGTATGCTGCCCGAGAGAGGAAGCACAGGGGTCGCCCACCAGCGGTCAGCCGTTACGTGCAGGTCGGTGGCTTCACCGGGGCCCTGGTACCTCCCCCTCCCTCTCACCCTGCCGTTCCCAAGCACAGCATCTGCACCTTCAGTCCCCAGACAGCGTCACGCTCCTCCCGGTCCTGCGGGACACCTCACCCCTTACGAGCCGGGGGCAAGCCCCGGCAGACGGCAAGCCCCAGCAGACACGCCCCGGGCCTGGTGCAGGAGCCGAGGGCAGAGCCGCTGGGCGGGAGCAGCGAGCTGCGCGCCGGGCTCTCTCCTCTCGGCGGCCAGGGGCTCGCCCCTTCCCGCTCCGACCCAGCAGGTGTCACCCTGCCCCGCCAAACTGCTCGCCAAACGCCTGGGGCGGCTCCGCTCCGCTCCGCTCCTCTCCTCCCCGACTCTTCTGGGCGGCAGTTCAGCCGCAGCACAGAGCTGAGGGAAGAGCCGCCTCGCCCCGGGGAAAGGAGACCCAGAGGGGCGGCCGGCCCGGCGGTGGCGGGGGCTGGGGGGGACCAGCCGCTCCAGGCTCCCGGGGCCCGTTCGCGGCTCCCGACCGCCTGCTCTGACACTGCCAGGGGAGAGGTTCCGTATTTATTTCTGCCCATTTTTTTCCACGAGTTTTTGAACAGGAAGGGGGAACATGCCGTGCACACAGTATTTATGCAACCGCCCCTTTCAGTCACAGGTTCCTAAGATACTTAGCTTAAAGAAAGATGTGAATAACTATTCGTTCACACTGTTACTAGGAAGAAAAAACAAGGGGGAAAAATAAGAGTTCCAAGAATACAGAAAGACATAGGGAAGTAAAATTATGTGTGTAACTATCAGTTTGCTTTTTCTTGTACGACAAAGACAACTCCACCACGTGAAACAACACCAGCCATCTCCCCACCAGCTTTTTCCTATACAAACCCCTTCTATTAAGGACAATGCTCCATGTGATGGTGAGCTGAAGAGTTCAGGGGAAGGGAAAGAAATACTCAAAATAATCAGTGGATCCAGGCCAGGTTTTGCTCTGGTGGGGGTTTGCATCTGTCTGAAGGAAAAGCAGTAACATGGATCTTGTGCTGGCATGCGTGCACAGGGTCAGGTCCCTTGGCCTGAGGCAGACACCAATGTTTGTGGAGCTCATTCTTGGGTGGGTAAGAGTGCTGCTGAAGCTCCCTGTGTGCCATGGTCAGAGTTGCTCCCTTCAGGAGTCTGTTTCTTCTCCCCTCATATCTGATTTTCTGTCTTTCTCTTGCTTTTCTCATTTTGTTCATCTGTTTCTCTGACATTTGATCTTCTTTCTGACCCAGTTTGCCTTCTTTCCAGTATGCAGGGGAGTCGCTAGTCTTTATCCTGTCCTTGCTGCACTGCAGTTCTCTGTGCCAAAGAAGAATGTTCTATTTAAAATACTGGGCCTTGCTGCTGGACCACCAAAATTCTCCTGTTTCAAGGCAGTGTGTGAACATCTGGGACAAACAGCTTTCTCACAAAAAGCAAGACACAGCTGACCACTATGCCGAACATCTCTGGGGAGAAACGAAATACACACCTAGATCAAGAGATGCATTCTCAAGTAAGCCCCTAATATTCAATAGACAGGAGTAGCTGGCAGGAACTGAGATCTCTCTGATTTTGAGGTGTTTGACCTCGATGTCCAAATGGTTATTATGTTGCGTAAGTCTGTTTTAAAAACAGCCTGTAGTGCTGAGCCAGTGTGCTGCAGCAGCTCTCCGGAGCTCTCTTATGAAGCTGCATTGTTTCCTAACTTGCTCTGGGCACACTTTTCATATTATCTGGAATGATGAAACTAAATTCAGTCCTTAGACCTTTATTTAAGCTTTGCTGTAGCTGCCTGCCTCTGTCAATGAGCCTCAGACCAAGCCAAATTACTAAATGGTGGGGGTATAATTGTGCTACAAAATGTGATGCTTTGGCATGAGTTCAGGAAGCTTAATGCCAGGAAGGGCCAGTAAATAATGTCTTCTGGCCTCCTATATATACAGAATATTATATTTAATTACTAAGTGTAGTACTAAGGGTACAGAGGGAACTTAAATGAAAAAACTGAATTGGGGTCCTCAACTTCCCTTTGGTTTTCTACACTAATTTTACATTTCAAAATAACTCGGCTGCTTTTCAACTGCTATCAGAAGTGCTGGTTTCCTTTGAGGAGAAAATAAGTTCTTATTCCAGGCAGTGCATCAAGAGAAACCATCATTTCTCTTCGCAGCATAGGATCAGCAAGTAGTGAAAAGAGACTTCAGTGACTGTATGAGCAACTACTGAAGAAATCCCAGTTGGCAGAAGACTCCGAGGTCTTAATGCACAAGGGAAAGTTTGGGGACAGAAGGCATAGGGACAAGGGAGGATTAATGAGGAGGGAGGGCTGGATACCAGGATGCCTTAGGATAGAAAAGTCTCTGCTGTGCAACCTCTCCCAGAATGGGAATAACAAAAATATTTTCCTCTTCCTTTTGAAAAACAAAACAAAAGAAAACAAAATACAAAGCATTTATAAAACAAAGAGGGAACTTGTGCAAAGTAAAACCAGTACCAATCACACACAGCAGGGACTCAATTTAGCACAGTGAATTCCCTCTCTTTTCCTGTCATCTTGCAGATTAGGAAGCCACAGGATAAAGAGATCTTGTCAGGGATATTAACGGAGCTCTCCTGCTAAGATACCAAGATACGGTACACAAGGTCTGGTCACAGCCTCTCCTTACCATAAAGCAGGCAGCTCTGTAGATATGTTTCCAGCTGACAGACACTATCTCAGCGAGGGTGAGGACAGAGCAGAGTTAGAATGTCCTACCCCGGTGTGTGACCCCTGCATGCCCTCACTCACAGCTACCCCACTAACCCTTCTGCCCAGGATTTTATTCTGTGGAGTGATTTCTTCTGAAATAAAGACCTGACTGATATATAAATAGCAGAATGAACTTGCTCTCTACCAGAACTTTCCCATTCCACTGATACTCTGTTTTCTCTTGTTCCTTCTGGGGTTTCTGTTTAACAAGCCATCTCTTATTTTTAATATTTGAACATTTCTGCAAGTGCTAGATCCATTCTTCCTCTCTGGCAGTTTTAGCATAAGAATTGTTTTGTTTTGGAGGAGAGTAAAGTGGGAGAAAGAAAATGAATAAAGTAAACATAAATAAATTCAGAAAAAGATTTTTACAAAGACAGCACTGGGAAAATTTTCTCTCCTCCACATGAGAGTGCTGTGGCAATATGTAGTGCCTGGCTACTATGGCATGCTGATATGACTGCTTCCATTATTTTGAGCCTATTTATATTGTGGAAGATACCAAAGCCAGCTAGTGATATGGAAGTTGATGATTATTGGCAATGGCTTCTCTGAGAGCTGCTTAGACTAAAGTCATACTTAAAACTCAAGATCCAGCTGCAGGGTTGCAAACTGTAGAACGTCCTGCTAGACAGTAAAAATTTCCTTCTGAAGTTGTACTCTTACCTATCTGTGAGAGCCATTACCTTTCCTGTTACACTCCCTGGATGCCTAGAGCTAGAAACATGAGCTGTTACAGTTGGAGTTACAGAGCCAAAGCTCTCTGGCTAGGACTACAAGGAACCAAAATTCTCAGTTAAACATGCCTGGAGTCAAGTGGTATGAAATGCCAACATCCATCCTATAAATGGTCCTTGATCCAGAGTATCTTCTGAGTGGTGCCTGGGAGCTGCCTGGGAAAGTGCTAGCTGGCCAATGTAACAACTGCTAGAGGCTGTTCTGAGAACTGAACTTAGGACAATTTAGTTTATATTCAGAAACCTTCCTTGACACTGTTTAAATTACAAATTACTAGAGTGGGCACAGTCTGTCTGACATGATGTTTTCCTCACCTTTCTGACCAGTGTAATATTCCATCTTCTATCCTCTATATTATGTACCTTTGAGTACACTGCCAAAATACTTAATTATCCCATGATTTGACACTTACCTGGTAGAAATGAGCTATTTTAGTTAATAAACAGTCATATTAAATACAAAATTCATTAAACTGTACCCAGTCTGCTTGACACAAACACTGTGTTTCTATCACAACAGCTGTAGTGATTGGTAAGTCTCATGCTTTATGTATTCCTTTTCCTGTAAGAGTTCCTGGAAGATCACCCCTTTGTGAAGGCAGTTCAGCCATTCTTTGGGAACACTTGTTCACTACAGCAGGCTGACAGGCAAAAAAGAGAGAGAGGCCGGTGAAAGTGAAGTCTTTCTAATGGATAGCCCTCACGAGCTAGAGAGTCAGTGGACAAGTGCTCTCAGGCAATTAAGCTGCTCCTTGGCATATCCATGCCTCTCCTAGGATATCAGCATTCAGAAGATACTTCACAGCTCTATCGGATACTGAACACAAGCACTAGATGGAGCAGCGGACAAACTTCTGGACTCTTCCCTGCTTATGTTCAATCCATGAAGTTACCAGATAGCCCACTTGGAATCTGAGCTGTCAAGCTGACTCCAAGTCAGTGCTTTGTAAAGGTGCAAGCATGCCTTGCGTAGGGCTGAAACAATTCGGCTGCATAACACAACATTTTGGATTCAGTACAATTGATGCTGATGTGTGACTGGTGGCCACATTCTTAGATATATTCTTAGATGTTTGCACATACTTCTTTGTCTAACAGTTTTAACCAATATATAATTCTTGAAGATTTTCACTAAGGATCTACAATTCCACAGTATCCCACTTGTCATTAGACTGCTGAGGGTTTCAGTCAACATAAAACAAAAGAAGATGTTTTTATTTAACTATGAATGATACATTGCACCTTGTCTGCCTTACAGAAATACCACAGCTTTGTCATAGCAGGCAGTCCACAAAGGCTCTGGGCTTCCTTGGTGTTTGAAGATTTC
This sequence comes from Leptosomus discolor, assembly GCF_034619465.1. Lineage (NCBI taxonomy): Eukaryota > Metazoa > Chordata > Aves > Leptosomiformes > Leptosomidae > Leptosomus > Leptosomus discolor. The sequence goes on along the minus strand of NC_141398.1, from coordinate 34,113,802 downwards.
CAATGTAAAGCATCCCTGACTTTAGAAAACTCAAAATGTGTACAGAGGGGGAGAAGTTTTCTTAAGGCATCTGTTTGGGGTTCGAGGCATTTCCCCAACTGGAGAAAAAGCTACCTTGCTGGAGGGGAAAAAGCATATTGTTAGAAAACAGCCTCAAGATTCTTAAGGTAACTTGAGGAAGAGGGGGGCGCTGACGTATATAGCTTTTAAGCGTTTGGGAATGCCATTGTGAACTTCAGCTTTCTCTAAAGAACAAAAAATAGAAAAGGAGAGGGGATATTGCCACCTCTTCCCTTGACAAAAACAATCTTTGTAATGTCAACCAACAGCTAGTGCTGAGCTTATCACTCCCTCCACTCTGCCCTGCTCCCCCACCTCAGTTCCCTGTTCTGTCTTCTGAAACTCACACCCTTTGGAGCTGATTGAATAATGGACTTTTCGCTTCAGGCTCTGCATCAAGTAAGTGGGAAAAAAAAGCCTGTGGGTTGGATATGGAGGTATAGTCAATCTAGTTGCAAGACCCTACATTTTAAACTTCATTGTAAAAAGGAAAGAGGGTCACTTTTAAAATTAAAAGTTAAACGGGATTGTTTCAAAAATGACACTTGTTCTAAGGCGTTACCCTTCCTTGTTACCCCCCCACTCTGGACAATTGATCTAAATCTACCCTAGTTTGCCAATTTGATGGCAAATGGCTTCAGTTTTCCAGAAATTGCAGACGTCCCTCACTAGATTACTAAGAAAATAACAGTAGAGTCTGAAATGTTTGCTTGAGAGCTATTTGAAGAATTATTCATGTCAGCAGGTGGTCTTAAACCTTTATACAAACATCTATATCACCAGAAAGCTGATGACAACCCCAATTCTTCTCTTAATTTTTTTCTCCACTCTCCCCTTTTCTAATGTGCTTCCTAAATTCATCCAATGATTTGCCTGGAATTCATCAGTCTGACTGTATGCCTAGCACATGCTCCGAAGAGGCAGGAACAGCCTACAGCTTGGTTAGAAGGACTCAAAAGTTTAATTTACCCATGTAAAACTGTCAGCTGCATTCAAGCACCGGCAGACTAATGGTTGTTGTCTAGCTGCAAAACCAATTTATTTTACATTTTAAGATCCAATGCAGCATCATGCTACATCTCTCAATAACCCTAGCAGCATCTCTTGAGAGGCATCAGTGACTTTGGTTGCAAGGAAGAACCATTCCCAGCCCTCACAAGAGTAATTATTGCTTCGTTCACCTTGTTCCTCTTCTTGGTCTGACACATTCAGTCACTGGTAACGAGAATTGATGCTAAGGCATCATATAGTTGTCAAATAGCTCATTCTCACCTCCTCCAGCAGAGGACCATAGGCAGCCACTGAGGAGGGCAGACTGCTGGACACAGAAGATTGCCTTCTTTATCTGTGCCCGAAGCTGGCCCTGATTCAAGGTGTCATGGCAGTACATGTTAACATGTGACAGCAAACATATTTTCAAAGTGCGTGCAAGATGTCTGCGTTAAAACCTGGGCCAGGAGAAGTCTGAAAATAAGCAAAGCAATGCTAACATCACACCTTAAATCCTAATCCAGAGAAATGCAAAAAGGCACTATTAACCTGAGCCAAAAGCACTTGGTGTTGGAAGGAAACCCCATGCAAGAGTGCCTAAATTCACAGAAAAAGACCTCAAGTTATGCAAATCTGAATGACAATGTTGATCAAGAATAAGAACATCACTGTCATGTAATGGGGAAAAGTAATTTGCAGGTGGCAATATACGCTGGCAGTATTGTTGAGAATAATTACTCTGAGGTCCAATTCAGTAATGATTATCACTGAGAGAGCATTCTAAAGAAGAGAGGAGTATAGGATGTTAGCAGAGAAAAGTTTTAAGTTTGTTACTTTATTAATAATGATTTGTAGGAAACCTTATTAATAATAATTTGTACTTGTGTAGAGGCTTTCATTCAAAAGTCACTACAGAGAGACCTACTTGATTCTATGGAGAGAACTACACTAATTCTGAGGATATGCACAATAAATATTACACCACGTTCACATGCTTTTCCATTGGCTCTACAGCAGACAAATCCTGTTTCCATGATACACTCTGCAAAATTGCAGACCCAGATGTAAACAGGACTATGCTAAAACAGTTACTACACACACCATGAGCTGTGTTTGCTTAACATACGCCTATTATTGTAGTGTGCTCCTATTTCAAATGACAATTGCTCTGAATATAAGTTACTTTAACTAGATAGATAGATATGGAGAGCAAGGCTAACATTTCTTGAACTTGAAAGACATGCACTTATTTAGCAGTGTGTTATTTCACTTAACAGAATAATGAAAAGTAGAAGCAAAATCAGACTACCTGCGCTTTCTGGCATCCTATGTAGTGTTGTCATCAAAGTGATGCTGGGGCAAGGAGAACAGCTCAAGCACATCACCAGGCTCTGAAACAAGCTATGCTATTATGTGAAAGTTCCCATGAAGCCTCAACGACTGTTAAATTATTGAATGTGAATTGCTTGAAAACGCAGTATTTCCGATAATGCCTTTGCAAAAGACTGAAATTTTTTTCACTACTAGATGTCTCAAGAAATAATAAAACCAAAGTACGAAATCCCTGTGCAACAGCAGACTAAAGAGAGCCATGACAGTATAAAGTATTACTAAAAAATAAAATCAAGGGTAATCTTGTATTTAAAGTTTGGATTCAGTGCATCCAGAAAGAAGAAGCAAATCCTAAAATAAGAACCTACAGAATCATCTTCTGGGAGCATGAAATGTAACTTGCTTCCCCATGTTTTCACTATCACCATCTACTCAGTGGAGTCAGAATGATTTGGCTCATTGCTGTGAGCTCCGTTCTGTTACTGTCAGGAGACAACACTCCTTTTCTGCCAAAGGGCTGGGATGTGTGCAAAGCAGGAGGATTTCAGCTTTGCCCCTTCCCTTCCCTTCCCTTCCCTTCCCTTCCCTTCCCTTCCCTTCCCTTCCCTTCCCTTCCCTTCCCTTCCCTTCCCTTCCCTTCCCTTCCCTTCCCTTCCCTTCCCTTCCCTTCCCTTCCCTTCCCTTCCCTTCCCTTCCCTTCCCTTCCCTTCCCTTCCCTTCCCTTCCCTTCCCTTCCCTTCCCTTCCCTTCCCTTCCCTTCCCTTCCCTTCCCTTCCCTTCCCTTCCCTTCCCTTCCCTTCCCTTCCCTTCCCTTCCCTTCCCTTCCCTTCCCTTCCCTTCCCTTCCCTTCCCTTCCCTTCCCTTCCCTTCCCTTCCCTTCCCTTCCCTTCCCTTCCCTTCCCTTCCCTTCCCTTCCCTTCCCTTCCCTTCCCTTCCCTTCCCCTCCCCTCCCTTCCCCTCCCCTCCCCTCCCCTCTCCTTCCCTTTTCCTCCCCTTTTCCTTCCCTTCCCTGTTCCTCCCCTTTCCTCTCCTCTCCTTTCACTAACTGTGCTTTGCTTTGGGACAGCAAACCAGGTGTTTCAGTACTGGGATCCTGCCAGAAGGCTGTGATGCTGGAGAACTCAGACTGAAGGGCTGTCAATTTATACCTAGCAACTTGTATACTCTGAATTTCTTATTAGCCAGTTTAGTATGACTATGGGACTTTGTTTTCTTGCTGGTAGAGTATGTCTTTTAGAGGAGCATAGGTATTGCTGTTCTGCCTAGATGCCTCTTGGGAACTTTCTTTAACATCTAAAGCCTTTTTCTGGCAACCAATTTGTTCTCGAACAACAACAGGCTGGGAGTTGTGATAGATCCCAGTTACTCTTTTGAGAAACAACTAAATTCTGAGAGTTAACTTGTCTTCTTTTACCATCTAAGGAATATTGGCAGGCTGTAACCATTTTCCTCTGTTAGCCCTTGAAATGATTCTTCATGCTTTTGTCACATAATTAAAATTAGATTATTGCAGCTCCCTGCTGGCTGGCCTTAGAGCTTTGTAAACACTCCAGCTGGCCCATAGGTTCATAGTGAAAGGGATGCTCTAAGCATATTCTTTCTTTGTCCTCTTCTCTCATCTGTGTTGAAATCATTGCACTTGCTAACTGCCAGCAGAATGTATTTGGTTATTGCTTTCTAAGGGCAGTGAATATAATGTTAGAGACATAATGTGCCAAAGTCTCTCTCAAGCTTTGCTTGAAAGAGTCTGGATGCAAGAGCTTTCAATCCATTTTCTCTTTGTGGGTGAGGTCTCTTTTTGCTGAAAAGGAGATGGGAAAGAAGGGGGAGGGAATGGAGGAGCACAGGCTCTCCTAATACAGCATTCAAATGGAAAAATGCATACAGCTACATGATTTCAAAACCAGAGACTGACTTTCATTGACCAATATGTAAATGCCATGGACATTCTGCAGTTGCTGCTTCTCCTATGACAAAATGACTCCCACCCCAAAAGATGAAAGCCGTTTTGAAATAACAGCATCTCCCACTACAACTAGGCTTTCTGAGTTCAGTAGGCTGCTTTCCTGGCTGACTTCTTCTTATGTCACATTTGCTTACGGACCATTACTCCCACATTCACATCCAGCCAGTTCTGTCTTATAAATCTTGGATGCAACGTTGCGACTGTGTGAGATTTGCTTGATGAGCTTGTAGAGATTATTGTATTAAAGTTCTCAAGGGCCTGAATGACTAATTGTTAATGAGAGAGAACAATGCAGGGATAATGGTGCTTTACAAGTAAGTAATACTAATGGCATAGTTTGCATTTGGACGTGATTGCTCGTCTTACTGTCACATGTACAGATCATCTCTTAGTGGCCTCTGATTTTATGGGCCTATAACCTCTCAGCTCTGTAATCAGCTAGTCAGTAAGCACTTATTTTGCTGAAGACAAATTATACTGATGAAGAAGCACAAACAGGCAGTAAAGCTGGATGTATTGAATTCTCCATAACTGTCAGAGCCTCGTCACCTTCACTGAGCCGAGAGTACATTTGTTAGGGTTGGGTTTTTACGTAGTCTCGGCCAGCCAGTGTTATGAAACAGTGACTATGGATGCAGAACCACAGTAGTAATACTGCAGAATAGGAATGTTCCCCTTATTTGTGCTTCACCTTATCACTCATATTAACAATTTATATTCCAGCATAGTCACCTCTCTGCACAGTCACTTTTTCTGTGCTTTTTCTGTGCTATCTAGTCCTTTGGGCACCAATATGTAGCTATACAGTACTGTTACTAGCCAGGGGCTTGATTTTAAAACTCGTGGACAGATTTCCAGAATGACTGCTCCCCCAGCCAGCTGAAAGGATGAGCACTGCAGGTCTTTGGCAGCTCTGCAAACCAAGGCTGCAGCTCCTAGAAGTCTGAAAACACAATTGATTCTTACACTCAGCTTCCTGCCACAGTGCAGTTTGTGACTGCTGGCAGCCACAACACACCATAAGCTCCGTTTCTTTTTTCCCCTGTCCCATCGAGGCTTTTCCTAACATAAACACATTACCACATGTGAGCAAGTGCACAACGCCATGGCTAATGCAGAGAACATCATCTCCTATGACAGAGATGATCTTTGCCGTGCTCTGCTGCCTTCCCAGTGCAAACATCTCCGCTGAGGACCTTACCGCTGCGGTGCTGGCATGCCACTGCCTTTGAACAGGGACAATGCCAGCCTCCCAGGCAGCCGTAAGCGTGCGAAGCCAAGACACCACGTATCAGGGCCTGTGCATGTGTCAAGGACAGGTTTCCCAGCCTGAAATGTCAAAGCGACTGTTTTTCCCTCAGGAGGTGCATTTGTCTCTATGGTGAAGAAAATGTATTATCACAAGTGTTGCCTTTGAGCTCAGAGCTGAATAAAGACCAAACAGACACCGAATCCAGCATAATTTCAGCATCCCCCTCTTCAGAAACATTCACATCCTCTGACTTGTTTTCTTTCAAGAACGAGTCTCCTTCCAAAAGGACTGAGCTGAATACTGACCAACATGGTCCTTGCTTCCAGACTTCACATGACAACTGCTTGGAAAGCAACACTTACAGATTGTTCTACTGAGGACTACTCTTAAACCTAGTGTCCTTGTTAGCCATTTTCAAACATTTTCTGGTCATGACCCCATTGCAAATCGGGATTCCACTGCTGGTGAGCCCCTGACCCCAAATATTGGCACAGATAAATGGCCTCTAGCTGGGCCCTGTACTTTACTGCTAATGTTACAGACCCCACACAGAGACACAAGCCCTGGTTTCAGACCTACAGACGCAGAGTACTTCAGCTTGCCTCAGCCAGCTGCTGGGGGCTTGCAGAGGGCTGTGCAGTGGTGTTGCTGCTGCTAACTCCCGAAAGCACGAAGGGTGCCAACTGATTTCAGCATGCAGGAAAGCCAGCTAGGAGCCCTGCTCCTGACCACACACTAGCTTCGTTCTGGGTCTCAGCTGTTGACTCTGATCGAGTTAGTTACTGCTGCAAGCCAAAGGAGCCAGGACCCGCAGGGTATTTAACACTTAAAACATCTTGCAATGCTGCAGAAATGCAGGCTTGTGGCATAAAACAGACGGTTAAGCAGGAGGAGGTGGATACTTTATCACTTGACTAAAATGGGCGAGAGGAAAATCTCCAGTTGTCTTTCACAAGTAATTTCATGTTAGTTCTCTTGTGTTGCTGTGATCATGTTTTTCAAAGTAACAGGAGGGAGGGTGGTATAGGGGTTTTGTTTCTTCTTTTATTAAATTAGGACATCTGGGCAGTGACCCAACCAAAGCGTCAACTCCCTAACAGCAATTTGTCTGACCATAACTTGCCTACTCTAATTTTCATTCACAAGCAAAGACTATCTATTGTCCAAGCATTTTTTACTCTGTCATCATCAAAATACAAATTCTAGCTTAACTTAAAATAGACATGTCAAAAACACTTGACACGACCTGCATGCCTGTCAACAAGTGATAATCAAATTTCCTTGCCATACTAAAGTTGGGCAGGAGGCATTTCTTTTTTTAAAAAAAAAACCAAACAAACAAGCTATCTGGTTTCCATATCATATTGAACTTCTGAGACACAATGGGAGTTTTTCTTTTATGCAAAGGAGTTAAAAAGGAGTACGAGCAGTTGAAGGGATGTATGCTGAAGCTGGGATGAGGGTAGGAGGCACACTTCTCTTTGAAACAGGCTACATGCAGTGTTACTGAAACTTAAAGAGCAGAGGGGGGGAATATTTTTCTGCTTTTTTTGCTTATTTATTATGTAAATGCAGTTTCCCTTGTATAAATATTTAGCTTCTCCCTTTCTCTCTGAAAATCAAACGGCAGCAGGGGTAGAAAAGCAGGGAATGCAATTGTAAAATTGGCATTACAGTGGATTTGTGCAAGTAGGAGAGCAGAAACAAATTGTAGAGCATTTGTTATGAAGTTAAAACCCAAACTGACACAGTCTCTTACAAAATTACTGGAAAAGAAATAAGAGTGCCAAAAGAAAACTTGAGACGGAGAAGTTTCTTTTGAAAAAATACAGTGATAATAGCAATGTTCTGCAGAACAAGGAGAGAAGATAAAGGTGTAAGGAAAGAGAAGTTATTCCAGCCACTTTCTGCATAGTCTTCCTCTGGAAGTGTTTGCCAGAAACAAAGAGCACGTCCCAGCAATATAAACAAATAGGCCTGTGCAGTACACAGTTAAAATTATCAATGTCTCATGAACTTGTGATCCAGACTAAGCAAGGCATTAAAAAATCCAAAAGAGCACAGCATCTTCTATTCCTGAAGAGACTGAAAGGGTGTACTGACATAACAGTTTCCAACAGCTGTCATAACAGCCTGCACAGGGTCATGCTGGAGCTGATGGACAACAGCCTCTTGCACACGGAGTGCTGGAGCCAAGCTTCGTGGGGCTGCCTGTTGCCAGGTTCAGCTCTGGTTACCATGTACAGTATATCACAGCTTAATCCTTCTGGGATTGTCTGGGTCCTCCTCTAAGGGGTTCTCCAGCATGTCCTTTTCTGGCTTTGCCAAGGCAGAGGGATGCCTGTCCCTGCCTCCTTCATTTGATTTTGCCTGTTTCAGCTTCTGACACAAACTGGGCCTCCTCACCCAGAGGTGTGATGAGATGCGTGGAAGAGGACTTTTCCTTTCCTCACTAATTGCATTGTTTTGGGGTATAAAAGTTCCAACTCCCTGATAAATATGGCACTGAGAACAAAAGCACCTGGATGGCATGACATCACTGCTCTAAGACATGAACTCACTGGGTTAAAAACAGGCACTTCTTTATTTGAACAATCTCCCACTAAGTTCAGTGCAACTGTACTGAGAGAAAACTACAGTGAGGACTGCAGAATGGGAAAGCTCACAATTATCAGATAATTATTCCATAAAGGCTCCTGCTGTGTGAGAGACTGTTGCCCCTGTTCCCATGAGACAGGAGAGAGAATGGGACAGAGACAGTTTTAGCACCCTTCCTTGCCTAGCCTTCACCCCAGCTCTGGGCAGACTGGTGTTCCTCTCTGAAAAGCCACTCCATGGAAGAGGACCATTGCAACTCACCTCAGAATACTTCAGCAGGGTAAAATGAAGGGCAAGCTGCCCACAAACATGTATGGTAAAGTAAGGACAGTAGATCCCAGGCCTACGGAGCTAATGGATATTCCAAAACAAATGCTGCAGGAAGAGACCTTGCTCCTGCCCAGCAGCACAGCTTCAAGACAGACATTCTGCACCAAAAATTTCCCCAACCAGGCGCTGCCTTGGTGAAAAGAATTAAGGGGCCCCATGGCATAGATATTGCCATGGGACATTTGCAGACACAGTCTCAGGATGTCTTGACTGTTTTCTGTGGATTCACAGTGCAGGTGAAAGAGTGAATTCTGAAGTTCAGTTCACTCGGCCTCTCTCTCTGTATGCAGTCTGAGGGACCTGGAGTCTGGATCTCTGTAAGTCTAAGAAAACAGCAAAGACCATGTAATTTTTGGATGAGGAAAGTGAGAACAGCACCTCAGGGAAGCTGAAGTACTTAAAAAAAAACCCCATTTTTTTTCATAGAGATGCCACCTGGATTCTGATTCTTAGACAAAAATAAATTTGCAACACAAAAGCCAGATTTTAGAAAAGACTGAGTTCAGAAGGCCAGGAAAGGTGGGAAATGTCTGATACAAGCTATGGTCTGAAAATATGTGAAAGGAGTATGGGTAAAGGTGATGCTAGAGGTGTAACCAGTTTTCTGATTGTCTTTGCAGATGGCAATTTGTGTCATTGTAATTTTCAAGTTGCTTCTGGACTTTTCCCTTTCTGTTCCTCCAGTTTCTGCTGTCTTTTGTTATCCTGATGCTGGATAACACACTAATGCCCCCTGATGTGCCAAAGGTGGAGAGAACCAGTTGCATATGTTATGCTTTACTGGAGGGGATAAAACCTGTGAAAAGCAGCAGGGATGGTAAATCTTTTAACCTTTTCCTCTTGCCTCTTCCTCTCCCAAACTGATTGTGTGATTGCATTTACAAGGCAGAATTCACACCTGGGACAACACAGAGTCAAAGGATGTGGAACTCATATTCTAAGCAAATGATGCAGAGCAGCTGCAAGACTTTTGGCACCTGACTATGATGAAGCTTTCAAGAGAACTTCCTACGGAAGGGACCTGAACTACAGGAGATTAACATACCGCGTGCTCAATTTGCAAACTTCCAGAAAAATTCCCTTTTAGGCAATTGTAAAATGCACGTGCTTCAACCATTTCCCTGGTGCTAGTATAAAGAAAAATAAGGAAAAAGGGCTGCAGAGGACAACTCACAGAGGCTGGGGATTAGTGGAAGGAACATGAAACCATGAAAGGTGTATATGCCCATATTTTCTGTAATGCTCACAGCAACTGCTGAGTAAGCAACTGGCCACTCCTAGTATGACTAATGGTGTAACTACTTAAGGACTTATTTCCACTGGAGTTTATGAAAATTAAATCAAAACAAACCACACAGTTTAAAATAGAAATGCTTACTATCTGCTGCCAACTGCGGCAGACTGTTACAGCACGTATATGAGTTTAAGCACACATACAATTCTGTTGAATGAGATCTAATGCTTAAAACTGTGTGTTCACATTAACGGCTTTGCTGAAGTAGGGTCTCCATCTGTCCGTACAGAGCTGCACATCCAAAGTCTTTGCAACTTCACTTTGCAGCCATTAGTTTTGGCCCCATGGGAAGCTATTTATAAATATCTGAATTAATTAAATCAGTTCTGTACAGCAGAAAAAGGAATCAACTAAATATGGTCACTATGGCAACAAATATTTCCTGGATGTAGTTTTGCTTCTAATCAGCTATGGCCTCTCCATGTTCCTAACAATGGCAAAAGTTGTCAGGCTTTTTTTGTTTGTTTGTTTGTATTGAACCTGTTCCTACAGAGTAAGATGATAAATGTAACATCCAAGTATTTTAGACAAAGGTCCCTTTTCAGAAGTATTTTATGCTAGTTTAAAAATTATTAAGAACTTGAAATGGGGATGCATTGTTTTCCCTTCTTCTTACCACCCTCCTGCCTCCTTGATATAGCGAGAGCCTTTGCTACACTGAGAAATTCCAAGGGCTGCAACTCTGAATTCAGGTACTGAAGTGACCACTTCATCACTAACACCAGCTGAAAGCAAGGTTAGAAAAATAATGGCATAAAACAACCTGTTGCTTTCAACAGACAGTCTTGGCTGACCCCTGTGTCCACACTAAGCAAAAACAGAAAATAAAAGGTGCTGACACTTTGCCAGACCCCATCTGCAAAATACGCTCCTGGCCACGTCAATCACAAAAATGAGGCCCTACGTGCAATACATGGTGGAAGTGTCCAAGTCATGTCTGCGCATAGTCTCTGAACTCACTGAACGTGGCCACAGCCTCCTTGGAGTTTCGCAACTGCCATGCTTTGTGGATTGAGTCTTTGTAGAGATCTCAGATGGTTTCGTGATCTTGTCTGCACTTTGGTGGAGCACAAAGGTACCAAGGGGTTGTCTGAGCTTGCTTTTCTTTTTCCCTATTTCTTCTTTTTTCTTGAGTATGTATACCAACATTTTAAAAATGGTTTCAGACACCAAGCTTGCCCATTGCCAAATGAGAGGGCATTTCCATTACAGGTCTATGGTTCCCCTCTGTTTTTCCTTCTCTGTTTTTTTTAAACAGTGGCCTCAAAGGTACATGGTCACCATGTCTGTCTGTCCAGGTGTTATCTCCCTTCCCTTAATGACTAGGAAATGCATTGGCAGTGTCAAGCAAATACAGGAAAGGAGGTCAGCTGTCAGAGAGCTGGAGCAAGAGGCAAAAAAGTACACACACTTATGATTGCCCCAGTGATTCAAGAAGCTTCAGTGAGAGCTCACACTTTTTTAAAACACCGATATTAATCAGGGCTCTGTATGAAATCAGCCTCGATAACTCCCAGTGTGCTTGACCTTGCCAGTCCTACATGGACAATTAAATAAATACCAATCTTTAAGTGTCTCTTCACAGTTATCTGTGTCTATTCAAATGCGTGGTTGTAGACTGAGATCACACTCCAATGCAGATTTATTTATTATAATTATCACGTGATATTTTGGAGACTAGAAGAGAAATCTGTTTATGCAAGAGAGGCATTAGGTTTGTAAAGCTCAAGCCACACCCTCCACACAACCAAAACTGCAGCAGAGCTGTACGGAGATGCTGGAGCAAAGGAAATGCATGGTTAGCCTCCAAGTTGCAAGCTTTGGGTTGGGTTTTTTTGGGTTTTTTTTGCATTGAGTCAAGAAATTCACACTGTTGAATGAGCTACAGTTGAAATAAGGTATTTAGAAAACCAGTAAAAAAAATGCTGGAGCTGACATGACTACTTTCCCTCTAATCTTTAGCTTTCAAGTCCCTCCTGACACAAGTCACCTTCTAGGGACAGCATAGAGAGCAAAGGAAACTAATGACCTCTCACCCGCATTGGCACCCATAGCAGCAGTACCAGTGCATTAGCCCAGGCTGCCCTGGGAGCTTACAGCCAGACTTTTGGCATTATCTCATTTATTAATACATTTTTTAAAAAGCAAGTATTTCTAGTAGAATTAGATGCTACCAGACTTGTCCTATATTAAAGAACAAGCTCACTTCCCCCCATGAGTAAGCAGTTCACAAAAATCTAAAGTTCTTTGTGGTTGGATGAAGGGGGAACCCCTATGCCCAGCGTGGCTGTTTGTTAATGGGGTGACAACTGCGATGTAGGGTTATCTGATATTTGTTTTCTAATGCACATGCTGTTTCAAAGACAATAATGAAAATGTAAAAAAATGCAAAGGAATCCTGGGGATAGAAGAAGATCTACAAAGAAACCACTTAATGAGAAACACATTTATTGCTTCATATTGTGTCACTGACCATACATATATGTTAATTCTTCTGAGCCTCATTAGCCTAACAGCATGGAAACTGCCAGCATTTTAAGAACTGCTATCAGATAACTTGAAATTACATTAGACAGACCGTACAAACAGCAAACAGGCTCTAGTGACTATATTCTTGAACCCGATCCTACGAGGTGCAGTGTGGTTTTGCTATGCATAGGCTTTAAGACAGCTAGACCCAACCTGAGCCCCTAAAGTTCTGTGGTAAGAGAAGTTACACAGCATGTTGCAAAACTCTGAGAAATTTCATGTGATGAGAACTGATCTGACATTTTAATTTATACCCTTGCCAGTACAGGGGGTTGTTTTTCCCTGCTTCTATCTTCTCGTACTTTGCTGTCAATTCTCAGTTAGCCAGATGAGAAAATGGTTGTGTAATACCTGGATTTCACTTTTAGGACTGACACTGACAGGGTCACGGCAGTACAGAGAAACCCCAAGCCAGAACTCCCTGTGCTACATGCTAACGCAAAACAGTCACACAGAGAGACAGGCGGTATGGATCTGAGCCACAGAGATGCTCTGGAATCTTGAAAACACTTACGCATGTACTGAACTCATTATAAGGAATTTCATTATTTTCAAGGGACCTTCTCACATGTTTAAGAAGATGCTTATTAGACAGGATAACTGCACAGACAAAACTACTAAAACTTACACAGGATGCTTTCACAGAAAAAGGAAGAGAGCAGAACAATCCCCCAGAACAAACTCTCTACTTCCACCACACAACCATGCATCCTTTCGCAAAGATTTCCTCCCCTTAAATAAGATTATGAAAATATTTCCCATCCCCCTGCATATAATATCAACTTTAAACAATTCCTCTTACTTGCTAGTATTTCACATGAACTTCTAATCTGGTCACATTTAGCTTCTCCAGTTTTTTCAAGCTAACTGTCCCCCACCTCCATTTTAATAAAACCTGATTAACATGCTTGAGAGTCAAACATGAACAAAAATGTCCCATTCCCTCCAAAGTATGGCATTCATGAAGATATCATGAATAAGTAAACATTCTCTAGTGTTCTGTTTCTTTTGTCTAGCTTATTGGTGTTGAGAAACCTTCTTCTTCATTTATTTATGTTGGTATTTTATTTCCTTATTGAGTTTCAAAGACGAACAGAGAAAAATAAATACCAAGGAAATAGCTGATAGGCTGAAATGACCAAGGTTTTCCCAGGGAGGTCAAAAAAAAAATGCTTTATTACAAAGTTTTTGTTGTCTTGTTATTTCATTTAATATACATGCTTTCAACATGGAATGCATGACAGCCTGTGTGTGACAGTAGCTAGCAAGCCAATATAGCAAAATCCTGTTTATCGATGTGCAGGAATCCAATTTCTTCTCGTAATTCTGATTTAACGATATTACATTCTAGGCCCCTAAATTACTGTTTCGCTTTGAAGTGAGGCAATCCTGCCTAGTCCAGGTTTATTCAAACAGCAGAATATGTACTGATCAGACAGCGAGTCAGTTTTTCACAGACCTCACCAAGGTCCCAGCCACACTCCTGCAGCAGATCCAACATTTCTTACCTTTTTCAAAATTCCCTAGGGAGGCAGTGCACTGCAGCACACTTGCAGTTCCCAGTGGGAAGGCAATGTGCAAGATCAGGTCTGCAAGTGGACGGATTCTTGCTTACCTGACCTTGCTAAATCCCTTAACAGATCTTGGTAAAATGATCAAATGTCAGAAAAATTATTGCTCAGATTCTAATTTTTAAAAGTAATGAATTGGTAAACCTCAGTGAAAAGGAACAGACCTTGACAAATGCTAATTGGGTAGGCAGGACGCTTATCTTAGGACTGAAGAGACAGTCTACATTTTGCATCTTTGAAAATCCAAGCACTATACCTGAGCCTTATATGCAATTAATACAAAATTTTAATTGTTTCCTGTTGACAGGGTCCATTTTATCAAAGCCATGAGAATTCTCCGGTAGAATTCAATCCGATTTGATCCTTGTACCTGGCTAATCAAAGGGCAATGTGGTATCTTTTCTGCAGCACGAACTGTTAACATACTCACAGCTGTAGTGTCTTAGCAAAGGTCCTTTCCAGAGGTGAAAATGGAGGCATTGGAGCATGACACATTTTCTGTGTCCTATTTCATAACCTCACACCTTAGATGAACTGTGAAACTTAAGACTAAGGGACAAACACCACAAAGCAGCCAAACAGTACTATTTTTATTCTCATGACAAGTCAGAAGGGTTTTTTTACTTCTTTTTAAAGGCAAAAGTCATGTCTCTTGCAACCGAGGACAATAAAGGCTATAAGAATGCTTAAAAACCTCACATTACCTTACTGGGTTGCAGCAATGATGTGTGGATGCTACATTGACAAAATTCCCACTGCTCAAGTTGTAAGATGCTCAAATTTTCTCTTGCACTGCAAAACAAACAAAAAACCCACCACAACCTGCTGCATCGTTTTGAAGCTGTAGCCCTCAGGGCTAGGATCTTACAGGTTAAACAGAATTTTTGACAGAATTTGACTTTTAAATTTGTAGGATAAATATAGAAAGCAATGGTGACTCAGTGCAGGCAGAGCTCCTCCCTTTTGAGTCAGTTCTCTTCGAATATCGCAGGAAAATGGGAGAAGTGCTGTATGCCTGCAGGTGTCACCTTACCAAGAGAATGTACTACAGAGATCTTGACCTTTTGGAGGAGTGCGAAGGAAGCCTCCATCACCTTTCTCAGCTGGAAGTTTGTTTCACTTTAGTGTTCAGGCTAAATTCTAACCTAGCTCATTCTACCTACTAAAAAAAAAAAAAAAAAAGAAAAAAAATCCCAGCCAGAAAAAAAATCTCTGAACCAGAAAAGATAATTTGCTCTGACAGTCCTTGAAGGAGAAGAATGCTGTATCACAGTGAAGAGCTAGCTGTACCACAACAGCAGGTGGCGAGACTCAGTGCAAGCTAGAAAATCTCTCCAAGAGCCTTCTGGAATGAAGGCACCAAACTATGTTGCTACGTCTTTAAGTCTAATCTAAAAAGTGGTACCACCTAAAAGCTATTGTTGTCTTAGAACTATTTTCAGTTGAAGAGACCAGGACTGCAAAATAAACTGGCTATTAAGAAACTCAGACTAAAAATATGTGACAGCAACATAGAATATCGTTGGACCAGAAAACATGGTTGAACAGGTAAACAAGCTACATACTCCTACAACACATCTCACCAGGACACCATGGGTGAGACTGGTGTAAATGGGATGACCTATGGCTAAAGTCCATCCTCCCTCCTAAATGCTCTCTTCCAGCAGTTGTAAAGGAAATCTTAAGCTCTAGTCTGAATGTCTGAGTCACAATATGAAGGACTCCTCCATGGCCCTAGCAAAAGACACTGTGTGAAGAAGACAGAGCACAAATTTAATTGATCCTCTCTTCCTCTATATGCCTTTGTGCCCCAGATACCTTCAAGGGAAAGGAGAGGACAGATCTGCAGAGCAGTTCTCCCTCTCTTTCTCTGCTCATGCTGGGATTAGCAGATATGTCCCTGGGTGAGGACTGAGGAATGCTGAAACCTCCTTTTTTCTCTTAATGAAAAGAGGGCAAAGGAACATTTTGACTCTGTTTTAATTGCCTCAGTGGTTAGGTGAAAGCCAAGTTGCTTGCAAAGTCAGTTTCCCCAGTACAAGCGATGCAAGAAGAAAGAAGTCCTTTGGAAAAAAAAAAAAAGAAGAAAAAAAAAAAAAAGTTGGGTTGAACTTGGCAAATGAGGATGTGATATCTCCTGGCCGTAAATTAGAGCCTTTCGGCTCTCTGACAGGAAAGTGCAAGTCACTCCTCTGGAGGGCTCAGAGTGCACGGAGAAGGCAACTCCCGAATCCAGAGCTGCAGCACTAGCATATTCATGTGACAGGTTGCTGACTAAGGACTTTCCCCAGCAGCATTCCTCCAACATGACTTAAGAACTGGAGGGGCTGAAGTGTGTTTGAATGAGTTCTTTTCTGCATTTCTAGCCACCTAGCCACGGCTTTTATTCTCTCCTACTGACCTGCTTCTACAAACAGATGCGCGCTGTTCTATGAAGCTAATGTCTAGCACACAGCTTGGCGACTCTCAGTTTAATCCCTTGTAATAATAACCAACCAGGGTTTAGTGGCTCTGTCTTTCACCAGCATCCCCATATTTCTGTTTCTTTTTTTCCTGCTTATATTGACTGAAGGCCAGATGTAACCTGATGTAATTTGGTTTAGTTTCTTTGCTATTAGCAGCACTCCACCAATTTAGACTGGCTGAGAATTTGTACCAAGGTTTCTTGTTTTGCATACAAAACACAAGCAAGCAATGAGTTGTGTGGTTGTATCAGTGCAGGCTACGTGTATATGGCTCAGCAGGCAGGTCTGAGCACTGGTTTTCCCATCAGGTATCACACTGGGGGTGGGTGTACAACATTTTAAAGATGCACAGGAGTGTGCTTAGCATAGAGTCATCCAGCTATTGCACCACACAAATCAACATCAATGGGATTTTGCAGATTTGTCAGGTGTCTGTCTCTTAGTTGCCTGTGACCAGGATAGGTAAGTATGAGAGTCTGGTGTTTCACACTCTAATTTCTAACCTTCAGCTAGTCTGCAAATCCACGTTTATTCCTTACCCTGCACAAGTGCCCTGCTTGTTGTCGACATTAAGAATCACTGTTCTCCTGACTCTCAGTGTGTCACATGGCGGGTGTGGGAGCTCTGTGACTTCGCAGGTTCAGCCTCTGGCATCAGTACTCCCTCCATTATAGCATCATAGGACAACTTCGGTTCATGCCAGGCACTAGCCTCATTCTACCTTCTGACCTGTTCTAGCACTGGGAAGCACTATTCAGTACAGCACTCATGATTTAGTATTCATAAACCCTGTATTTTTTTTTCCCTACCACTCCTTTCGATGTGTTCCCCTACCAACAGCATGTGCTCACTGCAACCTTTATGAATGCATTCAGTCTTCTGGGTACACTTATCATTCACCTGTGCTTCACCTGACATGCTTATTACTTTCCTATAGATAGGCAATGTGTCTTGCATCCACAGTTTCACACGCTTTGAATTTTGTTTGCTGAATCACTGAAATTCTGTGTCACCTCATCCACTACGCTTTAAAGGGAAGAATATTCCCATCAGATAGAAACTACCCTTGGTGGTCCACATTTGGTGATTTAATTGGCAATAAGGAGGTTACAATAGTCGAAGATCATGCAGATTAGCGCTTAGATACTATAGCAAAAGGGACTTCGGAAAACAGTAAGATTAATAGGTTTCAGGAAAAAAAAAAAATCCTATGATGAAATCCATTATAATGGGGACATGCTATCAGAAGAGAGGTGGTGGAAGGTTCCCAGTTCGGAAATTTGTAGCAGAAACTGACAATTCAAGAACTAATCATAGATAAAGATTGTACATCAGCAAGAAGAGTCAGAAGATGATGAGGTTTCTAAGTTTCTCTCATTGTGATCTGTTTAAGAACACGAATGTGCTAACTCTACTGTACTTTCTACTTCCCAAGGCAAAGTCAAACTATTGCTCATGTAGCATACACTTAGCAGAGCAGAGGTTAGACATTCTCTGTAATGGGATGTGGTTGGTGGAAGTGCACAGATTAGCAGACAAAGCCGTGCCTAATGTTATTAGCCAAATGCTTTCACGGAGCTATGGCATTATGGAACTTCAGCAGAAATGTTAAGTCTCACTGACCAAACTGATGGTCTTACTAGGTTAACAGAAAAATTACTTTTATTTTCATCCCTACCTAAAACCCATGGAGTTTTAGGCCCTAGGCATTCTAATAATAGTCTCAGCAAATAAAATATGTGTGTATGTATATGTATATGTATATGTATATGTATATGTATACATAAAGAGAAATTCCGACTGCGTTTAATTGATGGTGTACTGACTGTTCTGAAGACCACTATTATTTACTGAGATAAAGCACTAGCAAGAATGGACACTGCAACATAATCCGGGGTCTTTGTTGTTTTCAGAAACCTAATGAATGAACACATGACATCTACTGGTTTCCGACATGACAGGCATATGGTGCTCATAAATAAACGAAAAGCATGATGATACAGTTACACTGATACCAATGAGTGGTAGCATTTGGTAAGCTGGCAAGTTGTCTATCTTACTTTGACAGCAAACCCACAAAATCTCTGAGTAAAAACAATTAATTGTAACTGATGGCTTTTGGGACTTCCTCCCATTAAATCATCTTATTAGGTTCCCAAAGAAACATTAGACCACTTGTTAATGTATAGCTTCAGATATATTTTTTTAAATCATTAAAATTATATAGAAGGTAATTGTCAGCTACAACAGCCTTCAGCAACAATACCTACACACCCGGGAGAGACAGCGATATAAAAGAGCACAGCAGGACCTAGGTGGCTACATTCTACTGTGATTAAAAACTGAGGCCCTGAAAATGCCCAAATAGCAGCCTACAGGACCAATACTTCTCTCAGGTTTTACAGTGGTCTACTCTTTGTGGTACTGACCAGAACATGGGTGATCCAGGTTCAATTTCCAAATGTCTTTATGGGTTTAGGAACCCTAGTTTCACATGTCTCCCAGGAACGCCCTTTCCATATGTTCCCACTGCTTGCCCAAACTGTCACGCTTTAACCAGTGGCATCACTACTGCAAAATTTGCAGGATGTAAGAACAATTTTTTCTTCCACACTTGCATTCCAAAGGCACAACCTAGCAGTAAATCATCCCACTGACCCATCCCAAAACACAAAATACAGATTATCTCAAGCAATTGGGATAATGACATTGGTGAAGTTGCCCACTGACCTCCCTGCAGCACAATGTATGTTGTACAGTCCATGCCTTTACATCTTCAAACCCCTTAGCCTGGTTGCAAACATAGTCAGACATCCAGCATGGCCAGGTAAACACTGTCCAACCAACAGCTAACACTAGTCTCATCCTCATCTCAGAATTCATCCAGCTTCATCAGTTTCCCATAGTACCTACAGGTTCCATAGATGAACCTTGCTTGTCAACTTTCACTAGCCCTAGCCCTAGCACAGAGACACAAGCCCTAATCAGGCCAGAACATACCCCAAATGGGTGTAATCTGAAAGAACTACCCTTCTGGGGTGCTTGCAGTCACCTCTTTTGGGTTAAGGCTAGCCTACAGTTTGGGATTAACATATGATTTAGGAGAGAAATATACAATATATTACTGAATACTAAATTGTTCAAATGGTCTTTAATTCATTTCCATGTGATAGAGGTCACCTCACTGTGGAGAAACCTAGAGTTAAAGTGATGATTAAGACTGAGAGACAGTTGGAAAATATTTTTATTTCTGAGGGCTGATAAAGTAGTCTAAGAATAACTGGTCCTGGTAGCACCAAAACAGCCCCAATTTGGTCATAAGATAGTAAACATCATCCATCCAAGAGCCGGAGGCCTGTGTTTGTTTCTCATACAGTATGCCATGCAAAAATAAAGGCTCACGTTGACGAAGGACTGAATGGACTAAAGTTAGTTGCAGAATGGCAAGGTATCACTTCTCCGGAGTTTAGGTCAGGATTCCTCAGGAAGGAATCCTAAGGTTGGAAATTGTACCCTAGATTCTGTCAGGATCATCAAAGTAGGAAGAGGTCTGATGTTGGCGGAGATGAAAGGTAAAAGTGAGTTTTGAGGGGTTACCCCTCAGTAGTAGGGCTTCTTGTGATAGTGTTAGTGATACAGTTGGGTGTAGAGGAAAGAATAGGCGGGAGAACTGTATTTATTCCTGAATTTAATTGGGACTGCCATCTTAAAGTGAGGATGCTAATACAGCAGTAGAATGGTTGTGGCATATTTCACAGGATATATTTTGATATGTTAATGGCCAGGGTCACTTGTGGTTTTAGAAAAGAGGGTGTGTTAGCCTGCCAGAGTAGGATGAAAACTGTCCTGAACATGCTTTGGATTACAGCAGTAACAATTCTTGTGTTAAGGCTATGGTTAGTGTTTGAATTTGGGACAGAGCTAAGGTCTGAGAGGGAACTGGGTGGAGAATTGTGTGATCATCTTAATCCTCCATGGAATATCAAACAAGGAGGATGGTACTAGTGAGATTGCACAGGATACTCACAGGACAGCAGTGTCACCTCTTTAAACTGTGGTTACTCCTAAGCGGTTTGTGTGCCGCAGTGCTGTACTGAGTGCTGACATCTTTAGTTGGGCTACTATTTAACTTCAGGTCACTGGGCCAGATTGCGATTAGTGCTTGGAATAGGAGTGGCTGGAGTGTCAGGTTTAACACAACGTTCCAGGTGAACATGAGGGACATGCTGGAAGAAATTTTGGGGCAGAGTTAGATTGAGGCCAAGATTAAAGGCTCGTCATAGCTTAAGCTAAAAAGCGACATTTACGTCTGGATCCTGCTAGGGTTGCGAGGCTTCAACCTGAGTTAGTCCTAACACATTAAACCAAATGATTTAATCTGGAAAGTCAGAAGGATCAAATAGGGTTTAGTGACAGCACGGCCTAGTATTGTACAGGCCCTAGAACGAGGACAACAAGTGCTGAAAAAATCAAATGGGGCCAAGGCTAGATACGGGGTAATCAGGGCCTAAGTTTAGGGCTAAGTGTTGTCAGTATGGTTAAAGTTTGGTACTGGAGGGGCTAAAGAGCTTTACGAAAGTCCCTCCTGCAACTGATGCTATGTTCTTTTTTCTAAGGGAGAAAGGGACTACCCAGGAAAAAGTCTAATAGACAGAGGAAATAGGAGAAAGAGACACCAGTACTTATCAAGACTTTGGGACCACAAGGGAATGGTTTCTAAGTCTATACACATGTGCACATCTGTTTTCTCCAATCTTTAACCTTCCTCCCATCCTTCCTGTCTCCCTGTGAGTCTCCCTTCCCCCCAACTCCCACAGTCCTCTGCCTCTCCATGTCACACAGACGCTCCTTTCGTTTTGTTCCTGTGCGTCCTTTCCAGTCCCAGCACAGGGCAGAGGCAGCAAGTGAAGAGGAAAACAAGGGAAGCAGCTTTACCTTTTTTTTTTCACCCTGTGTCCAAACCAATAACAAGAAGCACAACCACCATCACCATCACCATCACAACAATAATGGACGCGCTGCGACACCCTAGCTGCGCTGGCCTGGGGACAGCGGTAAGTGAGGGTGGCAGGGGGTTCACGGGCACAATGGAAACATTTGAGGACGGCCAGCTCCCAGAGAGCCGGCTCTGCCCACGGGCTCTCTGGCTGGCCGTGACCCCTCCAAACCCCTGCCTCCCGACGCTGACTATTTGCACAAGCCCGGGGCAAACGTGCCTGGGAGGTTTCTCTCGGGGCACTTCTGCAGCAGCCCCTTTGCCCGGCGGCTCCCGCCGCACGGCGCGGCATCCAGCGGTGTGCCAACAGCTGGGTGTCAGCGCCGGCTGGGTCGCGGCCGAGCGCGGGGTCCGCCCCGCCGCCGTCCCCGCCCCTGCGAGGAGGAGGAGGAGGAACCGAGAGTGCCCGACCCGGTGGCTTTTAGGGGGGGAGGCCACTCAGTTGTTAGCGCCCGGGCCCTGCGCACCTCTTCCAGCTGCTGCATCTGCTCTTTTCCAGCGCTACGGCCGCCAGGCTGGCTGCTGCCCGGCCTCCCCTCCTCCTTTTGCCGGTACCTACCTCAAACCCTCCGGAGGCTGCGAGGCTCCGCTCCTGAAGGAGGAGGAAGCTGGGTTTGCAAAGGCAAAAGGGAATTGCATTGTAACTGGGTGGCGGGGGGGAAAACGGGGAGGGGGTTGCAGAGAGAGAGGAGGAAAAAACAAGAAAGAAAAAAAAAAAAAAGAGGGGCTGACTCTGGAAGCGGCTCTCGCCGCCCAGGACCCGCACGCCCCGGCGGCCACGCGTGGGTGCAGAGCGCGGCGCGGCGCGCAGGGCCCGGCGGAAGATGCACACGACGCAGAAGGACACCACTTACACCAAGATCTTCGTCGGGGGCTTGCCCTACCACACCACCGACTCCAGCCTGCGCAAGTACTTCGAAGTCTTCGGGGACATCGAGGAGGCGGTGGTCATCACCGACCGGCAGACGGGCAAGTCCCGGGGATACGGCTTTGTAAGTGCCGGGGCGCGGGGCAGGGCGGGGGGCGGCGGAGAAACTTCTGCGGGGGCCGCTGCGAGGAGCCGGGCAGCCCCGGGCTCCCGAGAGGGGGGGTCGGGCAGTTTGGCTTTTGGCTTTTTCTCTCTTTTTTTTTTCTCCTTCCTTTCCCTGCTGGGGAGTTTGGAGAGAGGCGGGGCGGGGGGGGGGGGGGGGGGGGGGGGCGGGGGGGCGGAATTACTGAAAAAGGAGATTGAAGGGGGAATTGTCGAATTTCTCGCAGCGCGCCTGTTGCTGGCTGATAGGGCCGCGCCGTGGGTTATCTGCCGGCGGCGGAGCTCGGTCCGCACCCTCCGCCCTCAGCCGGCCGCGGCTCCCGGCGTCCCGCTCCCCGCTGCGGCCGCCGGGGCGCTCCGCTGCGCTGGGCGGGCGGGGACCCGTCGCCCCCCGGCTCTGTGTGTGTGTGTCCCCAGCGCCGCCCGGGGGGGCAGCTGGGTCGCTGCGGTGGGCGAGGGGCTTCTCCCTTCCCTCCGGAAAGGGATCTAATGCGCAGCATCGCCCGTTAAGGTCACCATGGCTGACAGAGCTGCCGCCGAAAGGGCTTGTAAAGACCCCAACCCCATCATCGATGGCAGGAAAGCCAACGTGAACCTGGCGTACCTGGGTGCCAAGCCGCGGATAATGCAGCCAGGTGAGGAAGCGGCCCTGGGTGGCTTTTCTTTCTGTACCTCACGTTTCTGAAGAGATTAAAACTTTGAAAAAGGTAGCGCTGTCCTGCACTTTTCTGAAGTACGCTCGTGGTTTGGGTGTGCTTTGGTTTTGATTTTTAGATGCAGCGTGTAGTAACTTTCTGGCTATTTTCTCCATGTGCCTTATTTAAAAATGAAAAGCAATCAGCGATAAAATATCTGCAGTTTCCCAGGAAGACTTCCACAGCTCAGACACTTCATTGGTTATTCCTACTGCTGGGAATGTAGTGGTGCTGACCATTTACAGTATCGTTGCAGGGAAAGACTGGCCTAGGAATGAATTGCTCCCAATGTGTGCGGTCTTATTAATACAAACAGTATCTTAATGCAAGCTCCTCAAACAGATGGGAGCTATTATGCAGACTTTAAAATGAAACGGCTCTTCCTAAGGCCACATCTGAGCCAGGCTGATGTCCTAGCCACTTCCCAAACTGCTGCTTTCCAGCAAGAGCGACAGGAGCACAGAGTGCATGCAAATTTGTGCTCCAAAGGAGGCTGCTCTGAACTCCAGTGTGCTTAACCTGAGGAGCACTTGGGCAAGTAATTAAGTGCCCAGCAAGGAAAGAAGGGGTTTATGCCTGGGCAGTTGAAGAACAGAAATGAAGTTTAGGATTTGACCCCCATGCTAAGTGCTGCAGAAAGTACACAAATACACTGATGGATAGAAAGTACCATACAATCCTTCAGAGGCTATAAGTTAGGGACCAGGATGGAGCACAAAATAAAATGCGAATGAAACCTTGTGCTTGTTGTTTAGAAAAAGTCGTTCTTCTGAACATCTCTAGGACAGCGTGCGCTTTACTGTTTGAAATTCCATATGCACATATGTGTGTGTGTATATGGATTGGTACATTTTGCTTTCTAATTTTTGGTTCTACGGCCTTTCACACATTCTCACTGGGGGTTGTTAGTGAAGGCTGTTACTCTGCGTTTGTGAGTGTGTGTATATATAGCGTAAATCAGTGGCCAAAAGAACACCCATACAGAGAATGTGATGTGTTTCTGTTGGTAGGTTTTGCCTTTGGTGTCCAGCAGCTTCATCCAGCTCTCATACAGAGGCCTTTTGGGTAAGTCTGTTCAATGGGACCTCAAGCAGGGGAGGAAAGGCCTTTTTTTAAAAAAAGGAAAGAAAAAGTATGATCCTTGAAGGCCTCTTGCAGTAGCAGCCTTATAAACTCAAGAGCAATGCTGAAGTTCTCAGACTTATAAATGTATACCCGTAAACGCACTCACCTTGTCGGTCATGTTCTAAATGCCGCAGCTGAGTCAAGTTGTGTGGGACGTGTCCCTTCCACCTAAGCAGTCCAGTTCCGTATGGCCCTATGATAAAACAAGGAGGTATGACTTGATGCAAGATTGCTGTGCCCCATTTCTCTTTTTTCAGCTTGACTCAATGTTATTTATCTCTTTCTAATCTGACAGGGATCGTTTACAGTTAAGATAACTGATCAGAAGGATATGATGATAAGAGGTGGAATAGTTCTGTTTGGAATTAAACTCTGTAACCAGTAGACTCAAACACAAACAAGCTAAAATGGTGATTAACGATGCATGTATGTTTTTTTCATATAGTCAATAGACCTCCGTGTGCTTTTTTTTTATTTATTACAGTAATGAAGTGGTGTTGATAGCTAAACTGTGTGCTTTTATTTAATTGAAAGAGCTGTAGTGAAAGTTGGGGTTTTTTTGGGGGGTGGTCCTTTTAATTTTGTTTTTGTTGTTGAGGAGTGACTGCCATGGGGAGCGAAGGGCCTTTTTTTTTCCTTGCTTTCAAGCTGTAGCCTGTGATTTTTTTAACCATATTTTGTAGTGAGTGCTAAATTGTGTGACTTCTTGATTTTTAAGTAAATCAACATATTGCTTGCATGTTCATAATTTTTTTGGGGAGGGGGTTTGTTCTTGGGAGGGGTGTGGAGCTCCTTATTAACAATGTGCGTCCATTTGGGCTTTCTAATTTGAGATTTTTTTTTTCCTTCAATCTGTCTTTAATATGTAGCGCATTTCTCCTTTACTTGAGTATACTATTCCTAAGTAGATCTAACTCTTGCTTCTTATAGGCATATAATTGGGAGGTGAAGTCTGCTTTAAACTTTCCATACAGTGTCACTTCACTAATGCACACTGACTGAGAAACTCATTGCAAAATAATGCATTTTGCTAATTAATGAGTAAGCTAACAATAAAGTAGGAAAAATGCATCATAAATTTATTTTGTTTACTTGACTAGGATACCTTTAGAATATTGTACCTATCTGTTATTAAGCAGCAGCAGCTTCTCGGTAGTTTGATTTGTCAAGACAGTAGGAAACAGTTCCTGGCCTAAAAAACGTAGGAAAACATTTTGCTAGAAACTTTACGTGCTTTTAAAAGAGAATGTTGATTCTTCAGAGACCCGTGGGGAGGTTGTGGAAAACTTTTTGTCTTTCTTTTTTTTCTTCTTACGATTATCCTCTACTATATTTTGTGCGACTTCCTTTGAAGTGTGAGGAGACAACAGTGTGTATACAGCGATCAGTTTGTGATGCCTGTGCTAAGGTAGGCAGGAGGTGGAGCACGTTCTCTCCAGAGCTGTTAAGGCACTTGTTGCAGAGAGGAACCAGTGGACTGGGTCAGCCGTGGAGAGACTGCTGAGCACAACAGAAAAGGAGAACCTGGGGCAATCCGTTGCTGAAAGGACTGTGTAAATGTAGGGCTCTTTCTTGCTTTCCTTACCCAGAACCAACAATAGATCATCTAAGTCGTGTTTAGATCAGGGAAATTCTTGCAGCAGGCTGAATAAGGTTTTATTTCTCATGGGATGTACATAAACCCAAAGGAATGTTGGTCGCAGGATCATGTACATATGAAATTGGTCATTCTTAATCCTTGGCTTTTGCTTTTCTTTTACTACGTGCAGACCAAGAAGATTACTAATCCTGCGTCCTTCTCAAAATTCCCAGTGACCTGTACCTTTTCTAAAGAATGTAGCTCAGATTAAGAAGAACAACATTCATTAGGATGAACATCTTCATTCGCTGTGTTCCTTGACAGTAAGAGGGGTTGTTTCAGTGCTTACTTCAATCTACTTTTATGGAAGAATTCACTCTTAGAGGATGTTACATGGATTGCACTGAAATATATGATCACCTTACAGCCTTGCTTCCTCCTGTGCGGTTGCACTTTTTAAAAGTACACTTTACTAATAACGCTGTGTAAAATGGGTTGTAGTGGCAATTCACTACCAATACTCTGCTAATCCATACACAAAAGCTCCAAATGTTTTGTGGTATTTTTTTTTTTCCTATGAGGGTGCAAATTAGTGAGGTGCTGCCAAATTCTGGTGTGGTCAGCAGTGTTTTGATATGTTCCCCACCTGTCAAATGAGAAACTGAAAAGAACTGGATTATGTTACATTACTTTTACTGAGAAGATGCAGAAGTACAATATTCTGAATTAAGTACAACATTATTGTGGTGGAGGGAGATAGAAACTAGATTAGCTTCAATGCATGAAGCATTTAAAATGCTGGGAATTTTTTTTTATTCAGTGCTGCAGAGATCAGTTCATCCACCAAATAACATTTCTCCCTGCTCTTCACATTCAGCATCTATCTTACTGTTGGTGTGTTCCCTAGAAAGCTGTTTGATCACAGGACTGGTGATCTTTTCAGGACTGTTTATTAAAAAACTATCTCTGAATTCAATAGGAATTTATGGAGGGGGAATATGACTTTGCCTTCAAGATAACTTTTCTCATTTTGCTTATGTAATTTTTACTTTAATATTGGTGGGAAAATACGGGGTTACACGGAGGTATTGGTGTAGGATATGGCTTGTTCTGTTGAAGAGATTTTTTTCCCTTTATTTTCTATCTAAAACTTGTACCTCAATCAAAATGAGAACATCCCCACTGTTTTTAGTTAAGACTAGAGTTAAATCCAAAGTTAAATTCATTATCCAGTGGTGAGCTGATACTACCTCCTTGGTACTCTCTTCCAAGAGTTAGGCAATGCTACCTTTCTTCAGAGAGAAGGAAAAGCCCTCTCTTGAGTTTAGGATCAAAAGACCAGTATACTACTGGACTATGGATAATCTGGAAAGAGGGAATGAAGCCGGAACAGTCAGAAGTGAACCTGCAGAATGCTAAATGTCCTCTTAATGGTATCAGGCACAAGTTTAAAAGGAAGCATATTAAGGGTCTTGTGTATCTTGATGTTTATGTAACCTATTTCTGCTGTAAGGAAAGCTGTGCATTGGTGAAAATCTACTCTTCAATTATGGTTACAAAACCACGTGATGCCATGCAAGGGCCAAAGCAAAACATTTTGTTCAAAGTTAAATACGTACTTTCACAAGAATTTCATGTTGAGAGTCAATGATGTGCTACTGCTGCTGAATTTCTGTCTGCCACAGCTCTCTGCTTTAGTCTAGAAAGTCCTTTCTTTCCTTTGAAACAATTACCTTTCACTTTATTATTGCTTAGAGGATTATTTTTGAGGTCTTAGTTAAACACAAATCTTCTGTTACCACAACAGTGAAGGTCTTAAGGCACGTGGCAGGAGTGTATGTCATTCAACTTTGAATATCCCAAAGCTACAGTTACTGCTAAAGTTAAATGTGGCTTCCCTTTTCCTTTATTGCAAAAGTGTATATACTTTTGCAATAAAGTAAATACACGTTCCAAAATAAAAACTACTGCCAGGAAAGAAAGCTTAAACCATGTATAATTCTTACACTCTTACTCTCAGAAGTAAAGCAGCAGCTTTTATTTAAAATTAAGGATACTGAGGATATCTAGTGTAACTGGGAATCGCTTTTTCAGCTTTTGACCTGGCAGAGCATTAAAAGCAGTTGGGTTCTGAATGGCTGAGATCTACATGTGCTGGCCTCTGCAGTAGGTAGAAATTTACTTTGGCCATATAAAGCCATTTTACTCGACTCAAACCAGTTGTAGCATGACAGATGATCAAAAATAGCCCCACTGCAGCTTACGCTGTCAATCATCATGTGTGAAATGGCATGGTGCTGGGGAGCCTGCACAGGGTTTATGTTTATTGTAGGGTAAGATGTGGCAAACAGATAGTGTTTCATAACTTCACCACCTGTTAATTTCTTGGTTTAAATAAAACAAGTCACAAGAGTTTAAGTGGGAGCATATGTATCTTTCTGTCTTGTTCAAGGATATGGCTGAGTGTCCTAATGTCTTGGAAAATCTGAGTAACATAACTTCAAGGCAACACAAGCAGCTAGATAAGCTTGCTTACTGTCTCTTCTGTTAGAATTACTCTCTTTCATAAATGCTCTATGTAAAGATTCCTTTGATGTGGTGTTAAAAGGATTCTTAGTGATGCAGAAGAGGCTCTCGGTGACTTCAAATTTGGTTTTGTACCTCTTTTCTTAATACTTAAAAAACGTGGTGTTATATTTATTAGGATTGTACTTGATCGGTGACCAATACAAAATGCTTGTTTATGCTCATCCATTTGGTATGGAGAGCGCAGGTAATGATGTGTATTTAAATGCACAGAGCCAGCTTAAGTATGCTTCAAATGTACTTCTGGCTAATCACTTCATAAATTAGGTGAGTGTTAAAAATCCAACTTACAGTTTTGGTTTACGTTTTCTTTCCCTCCCCAACCCCTATTTGTCTCTCCTTTTTTTTTTTTTTTTTTTTTTTTCATTTCTCCCTTCACACAATAGGAAATGAATTTCATTGACGTGTTGGGTTTTTATGATTGTGGTGTTCATGTCTTAAACATGGCAACTGAACATTTCTTTCTGCTAATATTCCTATTCAATTGACTGAGCTCTTTTTTTTCTTAAAAAGAAAACTAGGCTGTTCTAAAGCCTGACTATCACTTACTTTAAACTATGTTTTGCTATGAATCTAGTTGACAGTATCCGTTCTGATTGAAAAGTTTCCTTGTTGACCATTTCAGTAAATCTTGACATTATTTTAAAAATGAAACAAACCAAAAAAACCCTTTCCATTAAATCTTGAATTTGGAGAAAAGAGAACAGTTTTAACTGTTGCAGTTTGCATCTGTGCTTACAGTGCACTAAAAGGTTGGTGCAGTCTTTAGAGCTGTCTGTAAAGTTCAGTGTGAAGTAGTAGTAAATCTGCACAAGCAGTTTTTCATGGATTTATAAAGATTCACTGACTGGAAAGGAGTTGCATATATGAAGGACTTCTCTGGGGAAATCCAGATGCAAGACAGGGTTGTGAATGTAAAATGAGAAGTATATCGAGTGTATTATTTTTTTAAATCATATTGTATGGTAAAATACAACTATGAGATGAACTTGCATATACACGTCTGTGCTAAGACAATGATATGACCCATTTGCAAAACGGAAGGGCTAAGTAAACAAGCCAAGGAAGCGAGTTTTGTGTCTTGGAGAAGATGGGAAAGTGTGTGTACTGATCTGTTCAGAATTGTTTTTTCTTAAGCTGTAAATTTGGATTTTTTTGCTTTTGTTAAGCATCAGATCTATTTAGACTTAATCCTATGCCCACCTCCCAAAAAACTCTATGCTGTATGTCTTGCATAGAAATAAACAAGCTGGCACAAAACAGGACATCAGTGGCCTGATAATCAAACAGGTTTGACCCTTGTGTCCTTA
Source organism: Leptosomus discolor (assembly GCF_034619465.1). Lineage (NCBI taxonomy): Eukaryota > Metazoa > Chordata > Aves > Leptosomiformes > Leptosomidae > Leptosomus > Leptosomus discolor. The sequence continues at coordinate 34,084,094 of NC_141398.1, read as the reverse complement.
TGACCTTTTATAAAAGTGTGATGCACATGTACTTAGGAGTCACTGTTATGGATTTTAATAGCATCTATGTAGCTTCCCCTCAGTGGCCTCTTGTGACGGAGTGAGCTGCACTATCATTCGTTTGGAAAGTGTGATTCTTGCTGTGTTTACCACACTTGTGAACTTCATTTAAACTCCTTTGTCGCCTGTGTTGGTTTTTTTCTTATTTTTAATAAGGGTGACTGAGGTTGCAGAGAAATTAATGTGTGCTGAGTCTGCATAGCAACTTAAGTAGGGTTGCCACAATACACGCCTTCCCCCCCCCCCCCCCCCGCCCCCGATAAGACTTTACATAAAGTCAGGGTTCAACCATTTTGTGGCCTTACTGGCTATTGTCAAACTCATTACAGTGACTCTGTCAAACTGCGCAGTTACTAATAATAAATGTATTGCAGGAAATAATTTTACTAAGAGTCGAGTAGTTAAGTGAGAAGCAGGGTAATAAAAGTGGCTTACAGGTGATTTGCAAAACAAATATGGCAATTTTCCAGATGGAATAATCAAGCTTACTCCTTCAGAGTTGTCTTAAAACCGACATCAGTAATCCTGGCCCTTCAAAAGATTTTAATAGCAGTAAACATCCTATCCTCAAGCAACATCTAACACTCCTGTTTAACTCAGCTATAATGCTGTGCTTTGGAGCAATGCATCTCTTCAGGCCAGTGAACTGATAAGTGTCCATTGAGTCTAGTTATTGTGGCAACCCTATGCACATAACAACAACTAAATTGAGTTTGTTTTAGTTCGGAGTATGGATATGACGCTTAGGCGCTGACTTGCATACCAACTCTAACTCCCTCTCCCATCTTTCAACAGGATACCCGCTCACTATGTCTATCCACAGGCTTTTGTGCAGCCCGGAGTGGTAATTCCCCACGTTCAGCCCGCAGCAGCCGCTGCTTCCACTACGCCCTACATCGATTACACTGGAGCGGCCTATGCCCAGTACTCGGCCGCTGCCGCTGCTGCTGCCTACGAGCAGTACCCATACGCCGCCTCGCCGGCTGCCGCTGCTGGGTACGTGGCGGCGGGGGGCTACGGCTACGCGGTCCAGCAGCCCATCACCGCAGCAGCGCCCGGGACGGCCGCTGCGGCTGCCGCTGCTTTTGGCCAGTACCAGCCCCAACAGCTGCAGACAGACCGTATGCAATAGCAGACGGACTCCTGAAGGAAGCTCTTTCTTTCTCTTCCTCTTTTCAGCCTTCCAGTATAAGTAGTTAATCAGAGACAATTGATATTAACTAAGGAGCTTTAAGGAAAGCAATGCTATTGCAAAACTAAAGATTTTTATTCCACTATCTTCATACAGTATGCATCCAAATCATGTTGTTAGAGGGGAAGGGTAGTGTGGCATGTCTAGTTTCAAGTATAAAACCAGAAGAAAATGGGGAAAAAAAATACTGTACTGTCATGAAAGAGTGGCAGGAGTAGCAATGGGACTCTATATTTTCAAACAAACACACAAACAAACAAGAACCAAAAAAAGCAGAGGTGTACTTTTTACAGGATCAGGGAAGTAAAACTGCCTTTTATAAGTAATAAATAGTATATTTGAAAAGTTTGAACCAGGGAAAAAACCGAGTCAGCAATATGTAATCTTTATCCATTTTAAGAGGAAACAAGCTTAAAGCACTGATTGTCCTTTCTAGCTTTCAGAAGTTGTCTTCGTGAGATAGTACCTTCTCACTGTCTCACTAATGGGCATCGAACAACCCAAGGAAGATGGCCGGCTAGTAAGATGGCGGACAGGCACCAAAGTTATTTTCTTCTCTGTCCTCTGGATGAGTGGAACTATGGAGCAAGTGATGTGGAAGTAAGGGGTGCAACAGCTGTAGAGACAATCAATAACACAGACAGTTCTGGACAGAATACATCACTCGTGCTCATGTGATGAGCTTGTCACATCCTAATCCCTCGCCCCATCCTGTTTCACTTTTGGGAAACTTTAACTGCTGGTGTCAGCTATTCTGATTCTAAAATAGGATCAGCCCTTTACTACAACAGCCTTCTCTTTCTATTTATTGCATCTATTCGTAACTTGTGAATAAAGGCAGGAAGAAGCTTAATGAATTAAAACCTTTAAGAACTGTTTTAAGGGAATTTTCTTTTCTGAAACCATTTGTACAATTTTAATATCTATTGCAGGATTCTATTTAAAATATTTATTAGCAAACCTACAGTACGCAAGGCGACTTTGGTTACCAAGACTGCAGTTCTTGAAGGGTTAATGGTATGTGATTTATACTGTGCCTTAATTGTTATGGTATTTAAAAAGAAATATTTATTTTGAAAGTTTTACTATGCTGCGCTCTAAAGAAAGCAACTTTAGATGTGACACTGTAAAATTATGTATTCATCTCATGGCATAAATTATTTAGTAGGCTTAGATGTAGCATATTAAATATTAACCTAATTAACTAAGGATGTTGACTTGGATTTATTTAAATTCAGTATGTGCACTGTATGAGGGTACTCTTAAATTAACACTTTTTAAGGTTTTTACATAAAATACTGCTAGTTCATTCTTTTTACCTCTACTAGTTTTTCATGTAGACCTCTCAAATACATTAGTGCCGTTTTCTCACTCATCTGTATGTAGACTGACTATTTTTCCCTTTCCTAGAAAATGCTGCTTTACATTGTCCTGTGAAACTACAATACTTGCAGTTTTTATTCTTGACTGAAATGGAATTTAATATTTTACACTGTATTGGATTTTTTTATACTTGAACAATTTCATACAAGGGAAGACAGGATAGCATTTTTATGGACTTTATCCAATGTCACTGGATTTATTTTAAGTATTCGGAATACTAGCCAGTGTTATAATGTAAACATGACTCTCCTGTGCATATTATTTATTCAGTATGTATATTGCTTTACAACATTTCAGATCTCTTAATCTATTCACTCGTATTAAAACAATAAAAAAATGCTGTCGCATCCTGTTTAGTGATGTTCTTGCTCAAATTGTCTTAGATCTTGTTTAATTAAAACTAGAGGGGCAACATTTTATGTCATTTTCCTGGTCTGTGGAGTGAATAGCAGCACATGCACTGACTTTAAATACATACACTGATATGAACTGTATTACATGGAGGAAATTCTACAGAGAAGATCGAGAAGATCTGTCCTGAGAGTTACCATAAAATAATTCAGAGTGGAAGGGACATTGGGAGGTCCCAGGTTGCTTATTGCTTTGCCCAGTCAGGTCTTAAAATCCTCCATGTGGAGACTGCACAACCCCTCTGGGTAATCTATTCCACTACCTAATTATCCCTATAGTGTCTTTTTTTTTTTCCTTCTATCTGGCCAGAGCCTCCCCTGTTCGTTTATAACCTTCGTCTCTCATTCTTTGGCAGAGAGCCCAGCACTATCTTCTCAGTAACCTCCTCTTAGGAACTGGAACATTGCTGTTCTCTTCCGTAGGCTGAACAAACCCCAGTGCCTCAGCCTCTCCTCACAAGTCTGATGCTTCAAACTCCAGCCATCCTGTTGGCCTTCCAATGGAGTTGTTCAAGTTTATCAACAGCTTTCATGTACTGGGAGAATCAAGACTGGACCCACTATGCCAGCTCTGTTCTAATGAGTGCTGAGTAAAAGGGAATAATCAATTCCTTTGATCTGCCATCTGTGCTCCTGTTGATACAGTCTGTTGTACATTCACTGCTACCAGTTCAGCCTGCCCCTCGCCTCCCATGTCCTTTTCAGCAGAGCTGCTACCAAGCTAGTCATGCCCTGGGGTATGCAGGGTGTTGGTCCACCTGAGATAAAGTCCTATCTATTTGTCCTCACTGAATTTCATGAGGTTCCTATTGGCCTAGTCCTCCAGCAAGTGTAAATCGCTCCGAATGGTAGGCCTGATCTCAAGCATTGTCAACTATACCCTCCATTTAGTATCATCAGTCAGCAGACCTGATAGTACTGCATCCTGTCTCTTCCTCCAGGTCATTGATAAAGATATCAGATAGGACAGACCCCCCAAGGACCTCCACTGTAACCAGTCTCTGCGCAGAGCCTGAGCCCTTTTGACCAATGATCCTGTTAGATTTTTGTCTATCTATCTAAACTAGATCATCTGAAATCGAATATGGGGATTCTGTGGGAGACTACATGGAAAGCCTTGCTAAACTCAAGGTAGACAACATTCCTGGCTTTCCCCTCATCAACAGATGAAGTCATCTCATCACAGCAGGCAATTAGGTTGGTCTGGCATGATTTACCCTTGTAAATTGTAGAATCATAGAATCATTTAGGTTGGAAAAGTCCTTTAAGATCATCAAGTCCAACCACTAAACCAGCACTGCCAAGTCCACCACTAAACCATGTCACTAAGCACCACATCGACACTTCTTTTAAATATCTCCAGGGATAGTGACTCCAGCACTTCCCTGGGCAGCCTGTTCCAGTGCTTGACAGCCTTTCAAAGAAGAAATTTTTCCCAATATCCTATGCTGGCTATTCCAAATCATGTGTCCAGAAGTTACTACCAAGATTGCTCACTCCATGATTGTTCTGTAGTTCCCTAGAATGTCCTTCTTGCCCTTTCTGAAGGTGGGTGCATCATCTGCCTTTCTCCAAAGGCCTCCCCAATCTCCGTGACCTTTCAAAGATGGTAGTGAGTAGCCTTGCAATGACAACAGCCAGCTCTCTTAGTACCCTTGGGTGTAGCCCATCTGGTCCCATGGACTTACGTGGATTGAGACTCCTCAAGCAGTTCCTGGATCAATCTGCTCTCACACCTGGCAGTTTCTTTTGTCCTTGAACCCTTCCTCTAAGTACAAAGTGGTGTTATAAAAAACTTGAAGGCCAGGGCACCTTTTTGCATATAGTAATGGAACTGGGAAGCATTGAAGTAGCTGCTTAGACCCGGTTGATGATGGATTTGTAATCTCTAGGAATACTCAACATTTCAGTATCAGTCCAAGCCACTAATAACCAAAAGCAGTTGCTACCTGATGCCTGAAAGAATCCTTTGTGAAATGCATGACACTCTGGGCCAGTTTTTTGAGGAATGGGGGGGATGTTCATATTGAAATTCATTACTGCAGCTGTCACTCTTACAGTGACCTCAGCAGAAGCACAGACTTAACTGCCGAATTTATTCTTGCATCCACAAAGGTGGTTTTCATCTGCAAAAGAGGGCAGAAGTGAAATTGAAGTGATAGAAAAGACTTTTTCTGGTCTTGGGGTCAGACTTCACCTGACCATGGAGGATTATGAGGCTCAGTTGTTCAGAACTGGTGCACTCACTAACATCCTGGGCTGATGCTGTCGTATTCTGTACTGAAAAAGTGCTTATCGCTTACTGCTGAGAAGTGTTGCCGAACTGCCTTTTGCAATCTGACCTTAAGATCTGTCACCTTGCAGAGCGCAATGTAGTGTTCTTTCTGCTAAGAAGCATGTAAACACCCAGCAGGGAGGTCAGTAGAAAACAATAAATGCCATTTTCTTCACCATTCTCCCATTTTCCCACCCTGGCCTTCCCCAGAGAGGGTCTCCCTACAAGTCATAGTATCTTGTAGAAATTAAAACAGAATTTTTCCTAATATTTGTCTTTTCCTATTAACTAGTGAACGTAACTTTGCATTACTAGAGTTCATTGTATCTAATTTTAATTGGATTTTTCAAGCACATGAAAGGACTATATTAGTATTAAAACAATGAAGCAACCATTCAAAGCACCTCTTAGTCTTGTTCATCAAATGCTGAGCCATTTCAAACTGAGCAATTCCCTAGTTACGCTCAAAACTTTGTGAGAAAAAGCATTCTATTCTGAACCTACGTTTCAGTTCTAAAGAGCTTGCACATATGACTTGAATTGTCTTCAGTTCAACATCAATTTATCTTCCAGATTTTTGGTATAAATAAACATGTAAGCAATGTATTCAGGTTGCAAAGTATGTAACTTTTGCTTTGTGTTTTCCTGTGTGCTTGAACTTCAAACTATTAGGTTATACTTCCTCAAACTAGCAAAAAAATAGGCTCTGGGCAAAGTCTAACTGTAAAAATCTCAAGCCCTTAGGAAATTTTAAATGAAAAATTTAGAAGCAAGTAAAATCTGAGAATTATGATGGGATTTGGTCTTGCAACTTCCACCAAAATACACAATGCTGTGAATGGGATACAGTAAGAAGAATGGGAAGAATGGGATAATGCAAGAAAAGGAAAACCACTCAGCCTTACACTACATTCAGTATCACCACATATTGCAGCCTATTGGCTAGCAAGACTGTCTTACCAAATGCATGCTAGAAGTTTACATCCAGCTGTTCTTTGTATATCCCTGAAAGCAATGGGAAATGCTCTTTTAAGGTAGTTTACTACATTCAGGCCACCAAATTATTCAGCATAAGGATCCCAAGGAACAGATTAATTATATTGTTATATACCACATTTAGTAAAACAGAGAAAATGCCCAACAGTAGCAGCAACTAAAGCTTTTTAAGGACCTTGAAAATAGCATGGTTATGTGTGAATTTACAAAATGCTCACTATGACTGATGATTGAGCTTTGGGGGCTTGTTTACAGATTCTTTTTTTTCCTCCAAAGCCAAGTCTAAAATTATGAGAAAAAATAAGCTGGACATAATGTCAAAGAACAAGGAGAAAAATAAACTGTGACTGCATTCAAACATGCAGATATGCATGTTATCAGCTTTTCTCAACATAAAGAAAACTAGCTCTGGCACGTTTCCCAATTCAACATGCCAACTTTGCTGAGATCAGCCATGAATTTGTGCTAGCTTACACTGTCCTTATTTTTGACCTAAACCGCCTGGGAATAGGGAGGAACCCACGAAAGTCTGTTTCGTCACCAAGCATCTGAAAGTCAAAAGGTGCCATCAAAATTAATTGGTGGGAGGTCCCTAAGATATCTTACTCTGCAGCTCAGTACCCTCGTGTTAATCTTTGGACCAGACTTCACTGCGCCTGCTGCTGCTTCTCCCCTCTCTAGACGTGACTATTGTGGGTGATGTTCCTCACTTCTACAGAGGACAGGGGCTCTTGCAGATGGCCGCTCACTTTCTACTTAACTGGGTAAAATGTTTCAGTTACATTAAGAAAATCCCACAGTCCTTCACCTCAAATTTTATGGAATCCAGAAAAATCTTTACAAAAGAGCTCTTCCTATCCACAGCTCACCTTCTTCTGAATTCACCGATTCCATTTGAACCAGAGCAAAAGATGTCAAAATACCAAAAGTGACAGAGGTAGATGATAAGCAAACCTCAGTGAACCCATCATCTCTCATTCAGCTGTTAAAAGAGGGTTTTCACTGCATTTGCAAATGACATGAGTCAATCTTCACCACACACCTGAAGAACAGAACATGTTTTTATCCGGCACTGCAGATAAGGGATTTTGCCACCCTGTGAAAAACTTTTACTGTTGGGGCTTTTTTGTGTCTGGATTTGTAGTGATGACAAAAACAAGCTGAAGTTTAGAACACTGCAGTAAAAAAAATGCACTCCCAGAAAAAAATGAGGTAATTTTTTAAACATTTTGTGTTTTGATAATTTAAAAAAGTATTTTAAAAACTCATAAGTCATTTAAAACCAAAATATCCCTGCACTTTGAAAGTACCAGAGCAGAATGTTCCAATTTTTTCATGACAAGAACCACTACAATTGAATGGTTTTCCACAGAAATACATCAGTGTGTTTTCCAGCCACTTCAAAGGGAGGACTGATTACTTGCTCAAGGCTGTGGATACTATACTGTTGCCAAAAAGTGGGATTCCCTGGCTATTTGTTCAAACTGCTGGAATTCATCTCCTAATTTGTTCACTAGTAATATTTCTGAATTGAAATAATAAAAGTCTAGAGGCAAATCTTGTTTTCACTGAGGACAGCTGGACAATTTGGGAATGTTTTATACAGACAATTAAACATGGGCAAGAGGAACAACCCAAAAGTAACCAAGCTGAAGCACAGGCTTTTTCTCAAGGTATGTCCAAAGCTTTTTTTCAAGGTATGTTCAAAGCTTAAGCGATGGTCAGTCTCAATTATAATGTAATTTCTTCATCACACTAGCAATGAATGACATTAAAAGTGGGATGCTGTCTTTGCCCAGTACGCTCCTTTCCTAGCCTTGGCAGATGGTAAGGAACACATTAGTGCAATAAGGAATGTCCACAATTTCTTTTTCAATACACAGTTATGGAGTAGCATGCATTCCTTGGCATGAATCTGTGTTATGAACACTATTTAAGAAAAATGTGGTCTTGATAAACCAAGTCTTAGGTATCACAGTATGCAAGTTTATGCATTACTCTCTCCTGATTTTCATCAATACTAGCTTTTTTCCACTAGAGAACTACTTTATTGAGTAAACTCTTTCCTCATTTTCTGTAAAGTGCATCTTTTTCACTAACCTGAGTGCCATCATAATTTATACTCTTTTCATGTAAGACAGTACAAAGATCTCCAGGCTTTGTTCTTCTGTAAATGTCACCAGTTCCATATACACTACTGTATCTTGAAACTGGTTTTCCTGACCTTATCAAGAACAGCAATTTTCCTCTCTACTATAACAACACCTAGGGTCTTGCCAAAAGAAATCAGAATCTAACATAAACCTCTGAGAGCAGCGGCTGAGTGTGAAAACAGAAGTGTGCCCATCGGCCTTCAGAAGGCTTGTGTCAGAAGGGAGCTGCCCCTGACGTGGCTGCAGTAGCTCAGCTGAGTGAGCACCTGAGAAGGGCACATCACAGTCGAAAGGCTTTCTTGTGTGAATGCATTGGTTTAGCTTACTAAAGGCTCGGCAAAGTGCAAACAAAGCAGCCCTGCAGTGACTTTCTGAGGAAGAAAGTCCTGGTGCCCACCGAAACTTCAAAGAATGAGGCTGGCTTCAAAGCTCTTGTATCTTGTCTTCAATATAATGCAAACCTTATGCAGCGCCTTGGTCTGATTCTGACAATGGCAGTGGCGCTTGCCAGCAGTTCTCTAAGAATACAGGTTGGCAGAGATACAAACAGTGTGTGGAGGAGCCTCAAGGAATCTGGCTTCCCTAAACTCAGGGAATGGCAGCATCAGGGAGAAGCAGGCACTGTCTCTACTTTGTCTTCTATTGCATTTAAGATACGGTTTGTTTGAAACGCGGCTGCACTGTATTAAAGGCATTTTGTTTCAGCAGACAGCTACGTTGCTAACTGTTACAGCCACTGCTGCAGAGAGAACAGAACAGCAAGCTTTGGGCACAATCAAGATGAGCTCAATACCCAGGGACTGGAGCCAGGGCCCTGACTGAAAGAAGATCTGCATGAATATACTCTGAGAGAATTGCTGGAGACCAGAGAGGTTTGCTCTAAAGGGGTCGGAAGCACAGTCTGCTCGGTGGTAGTGAAAGTGCTATAATTTGCATCAAAAGTAATATCAAAAGATTTTCATGGGATTCTTGATATTTATTGTGGTATTTAATGCGCTTACGAGGATGGTATGATTATCTGCAGTTTAAAAACTAAGAGCAGATCTCCCAGGTCTTAACTGGCTGAGAACGAGGGTAGTTACTGCCCATTTGGTGACTCCTGAGGACAAAGTCATACATATGCCAACATGAAAACTGTTTCTCAGTGAGATGTTATTAAATCTAGGCAAGGTTACTTGAAAAGTCTCAGGTTCTGTCTGTCATACAGGTACAAGATTCAATGATACTGACTTTTAATTCCTAATTCAGCAAGGATCTCAAGAAAAGAACTATTTCATTGCACTGTTCGCAGATCCTGGTGTTTAGAGGATTACCTGCATTTGCAAGACCATTTGGCTGCCCCAGAGAACAACTCACGAAGGCTTTGCTGCTGAGCAGAGCAAGCTGCATGTAAACCCTCCAAACAGCACTTTTCTCTACCGGGCATTGACTTGCTCTGAAATTTGTAGTATGGGAGCACACTCCAATGCCTGTGTGTGTTTAGTGAAAGGATAATTCTGCTGTTCTGATGTGCCAGAAAGAAGGGTATATACATGTTCATGTTTGTGATGAACTTTGAGTCCTCTTCTGATAATGACTTGGTGTAGAGGAGAAGAGGGGAAAAAGAAATATTAAAGTGATGTTCAGCTTATTCACTAGCGTCTGAAATTTATCAGTAGTGAAATCTCTCAAGCCTTTCCCATTCTTGAGAAGTGGTAGAAAGCAACAGACCTTGGGATTTTTTGAGAAAGAATACCGAGCAAGATCACTCAAAGAGCAGCATGTGGGGGAACCATGACAACTGCAAAACTGAAGTATTGCACTCCGTCTAAATGGAGCCACCTAGACACATCTCTAGTTTGTAGACTTCATAGCAGCTTGTCTGGATTTACAGGCTCATGCTCCTGCTGTAGAAGGTCCTGCAAATTCAGCCTCTCCACCACTGCCTTATTTTAATTAAAAATATAACAGACTACTCTTCTTTCTGCAACTGAAATTCTCCTTCTTTCTCAAGGACTACAGCTACGTGAACCTGGACAGCCTTCTTGGGGGGAAATTCTCCTAAGTCACAAGGTGGTGCAAAGCTACCAGCAAAGATCTTCCTACAGGCTGGAGAGCAGGCCATGTAGAAGGCAGAGCTATTTCAACTACCAAAGGCAATGCAGTGAAAAAGCAGTTGGACAGTGCCTCCCCCATTATTTCTCAAATCCACTATCTCATTTCTTTTCAGATAAGTGCACCTGCACTCATTTCTCATAAACTCTATTTTAAAAAAAAAAAAAAAAAAACCAAGCAGAGGCCATCTATATTTACACCAGAATGTAGAATAATAAATTGCCTAGTCTGCAGCTAATCATAAAGAAAATGAGGAAGGGAAGCTGAAATGTCTTATTCCAAGAGAGAAATTTACTTAAGCATAAAAAGTGTAACACTAGATCTTATCTTATATATAAAATTTCTTGTAAGTTTATGCTTTCAGTTAATCATACCTGTTAGGGGAAACCCTATAAAGGGTTTCCAAAACAAAAGATCTTCTTTGAAGAAGAGGCATTCAGATATCTGAAAAGTTAATTTAAATGCTTTCCTTAAAAACAATTTATTTGCACTATGAACAGATCTTCTCACTCATTCCAAGTATTTTTCCCTATGCCAGACATGCATAACTTTCCCTGGCAAAAGTTCTAGCTTTCTCCGCCTCATTTGGTGTTTTACCAGATGGGATGGTAAACCTTTTGACCTGACTCTATTATTTTCTTTATTTAAAATATTCAGTATATGCTATATAAGGAGTGATATTTCACCAAAAATAAGTGGTAATCATTCAACTGTCTTTCATAAAATGCTCTATCTAATATATTTTAATTTGCATTTTTATACCCTCTCCCCCTTTCAATTTACTCTATTATTTTATTATTCTGTGTGTTTACTTTCACGCCCTCCAAAACTGCTGCTGCTGCTGCTCTTTTCCCTGTTGGCCAGGACATAACAGGTTAGGACAGGTAGCATGAAAGTTATCAAAAATTTGCTGCTTGATTAGGGTTTTGTTGTTGTTGGAAAATAATTATTGACTATCTCCATTCTCTCACTTTCTTTGCATCCTTCTCTATGCCTGCTATTTTTTCTCCTCTCAGGCTGCAAGCTGAGACTACGCTCTCTAACATTTTCTAGTTCATTGGAGGTCATTAGCAAACAGCTTCAGAAAAGCTAGACAGCATGTTTGCTCTTTTCATGTTGTTGTATTTCAGTTTTTGATGGGACAGAATCTATTAAGATCTTTTCCTGTATTCTTCTTTTCACATAAGCTCTTTGTTCCTTATGATCTATGAAAAAAAAAAAAAAAGAACACACACACTCTCTTTTGCTTTAACAGCTGAAAAAGAGCAGAGCCACAATTTCAAAGGTAAAGAACATGCTACTGTATATAGATATTGGCATATGTCTTTACATCACTGATGCACACACAGAGACTAGATCCAAAGACATGATCAGATGCAAGTAAATCATAAGCTGTATGTGTAACAAAGTACATGCAAAAATACAGGTGTAATTGTAATGCATAAAGCCTCAAAAATCTGCCCCACTGTGCATTTTTATAGTTTAATTTCCAAAGTCACCATGCTCTTATTACAAACTTGTTTTAGAGCCTGCCAAATTCTAGAGACTGTTCATCAGACTCTTAAGCCTGCTAACTCCTCCAGCTAGCCCTCAGGAATGCAAAACCACCTCTATCTTATAGGTCCTACCGAGAATGAGATTTGGAACTACTGAAATCAATTGCTACCGAGCACATTTTCTTCACAGAGAATCGTATTCTACCAAGCAGTTTTCATGTTTAGAATGATAAGCAGCCAAAGTCTTGATAAGGTCAAGAAATAGAAAACTAAATAGTTAAAATACTGGCTTCAGAGACTATTAACAAGTGAACAGTATTGTTCAGAGGTACCTATTTTCTGTGGAGGAAACAACCAATAACCAAAAGATCAAGAGGAGGAGGAGACAGCAGAAAAGGACTCTTGCAGATTTTGCAGAAAGTGGTCATTTGTGAAAACAAGAGGAATTTCGGAAAGCAGAAAGAGAAAAAAAAAAAAGTAATTCATTTACTCATTCAGTAGTGTTAGCAGAATTTGCATATCCATCCCTATTTCAAAGGCTTTGAAATTTTGTTTTTCTCCAGCTGTTTTCCTTATCGTTTTGGCATGTTTTCTCACCACACAGCCACTTAGCTCTCAGACACTCCTGCTAACAGACTGCTGGCATCTTTCAGCTGCTCTCAGGCCTTCCCTTTTAAATTTCCCAGCTGCCTCTCTTACCCCTTCTAACATCACTGGCCTACCCATCTTGTGTATTTTTTTTTTAAATTGTTTCCAGCTGCTGCATTTGGTGCTCTAGATACTTGCCATTCTCTCCCCCAGAATACTGTATTTGGGAGTGTTTCTGTGGGCTGATGGGATGACAGCAGATTTCCAAAGCCTCCTTCTGCCCCAGTAGGAATCTCATCCAAGTCCTTTCAAGATTTTCATGCACCACACTGAAAATTTTTGGCTATTGGTGAATGCTGGGAAGCTATGAGGAGGAGAAGAGCATGGTCCTAAATCATCAAGGTGGTAAAAATACAATGATCCATGATCAGATAATCAAATCTCACCTCTTACTGTTTCACAGATCTCATGTGTCTTTTTCTCTGTTTTCTTAAGCACTGTCCAATATCCCACACCGTGTACAAAACTCCTGAAATTTAGAAGAAATTTCAGCTAATTTCAGCTTACAATTTTGCCCAACAGCATACCAAATCCTTAGACTACTCTTGCAAACTGCAGCCTCTGGAACTGACGTGGAAAAGACTCTATGTATGTTTAAGAAACATACTTTGGTACATGTGAATTCTTCGACTTTCATGGTCAAGACAAAAACTTTATCCACAGATTCCACTTAACTGTGTAAGTCGCAGTTTAGACACACACCTAGTAGTTATTGTTATCTTTTGCAGTTTAAGAAGCAGGGAATGCTTTTATGCTATGTTGGCTTTGTAAAACTTTGCCCCGAACCTGTATGTTTATAGAAAAATCTAATTGCTATCTAATTAAATGTACTCAAAATTAAATTTCAAAGCTATTGGCCTTCCTTTTTTTCCCATATTTTGGCAAAAGTAAAATGAAATCTGGCCATGTCAGGCACTTACAAGTTACAGAATCCTAACTGGGTTTTCTACAAGCTCCCTTTTAACAATGTCATGAATAAACATGCTTGAAGGTTCAGGAAAGAATAATAATTTTTAAAAACCCCAAAGATCTTATCTGCATATCATTTAAGTTTCTATCTGATTCACCCAGGGCAGTTCCTTTTTATTCAGACCTTTTCTTACCCAGATAGAAGCTTAGATTTACCTTCTGGAGAGGCCTTGGTGAAGAACCTTCTGTGCAACAGGTGCCCATTGTGCACAGATGAGTCAGGACAAAATGTGTTGGCATCCAGCAGTTGCTTTGAAATAGGTCAGAAGCTCAGAATATCCATTTATAAACATTGCACCAGGCTGCAAAGCAGGGCACACATTTGGGAGTGCCTGAGAAAGGAACCCTCCTCTACTGTTGTGGAGGAAGGCTCCTCTGCTCATCCTCTTCCCTTCTCCTCTCTGAAACTCCTGGCACAGGGAGAGGAAAAACAACTTCTGGATCCACCTGCTCATTCTAAAATTGCTAGAAGGAGAAAGGAACTGTATCCCAAGGCTTTGAAAAACACCAGGAGGAGCCTGCAGTTTGAATTTAAGAACCAATTTGGTCACTACAGTGGTCATGACAGAAGTGAGCATAGAATTGGCAGGATAAAGTAAATGAGAGGCTGGAAGAAAGGTTTTCAAGAGAATCACAGGCATTTTCATACTGACTGAAAACTGTTTCGCCCTCAAAGGGTATAGTGGCCTTCTCCACAGCACAGTGAAATCGCCAAAAGCTCTCCAGATACCTTCAGAGAACTTTGGGTCAGGTCTTGTGGTCTTGTCTTCAGATTAGATGGTTTTAATAAAGTGCATTAACAGATGTTTTCAAACACTCCTAAAGTCAGGACAGCTGCAAGATCTTTGCAAGACATGAGCTTGTTACCAGACCTGAGAACAAAAATCCCAGGTTCCTCCCCAGTTTTGTTTCTGGTGCCTACAAAAAGCTTCTCTGATAAAAAGAGAAAGAATTTGCAAGTCAGCTCATGAAATAAAGTAAAATCGAATTCCACAATTAACTAGGCCATCATCTAGCATGCGCAGCTCTCCATACCTGCCAAGTGCTGCCAATACTCTAAAAAGAACCCTATTAATAAGAAATGTTATTTGGTATAGACTACGCTGGGGTTGCCTAGTTCCAAAGAAACCAAATATGCTGACGGTGACATAGCACTCTGAACTTTCCACATGAGATCACTAGATATCTTTGACAGTGAGAAATGAGAATGAGATTATATATTCAGTATCCAAAATACAGAATCACTTTCTATAACTAGGGTTGCATCAAGTTTAATGGCAAGAATGGGTTCAAGTACTTTGCCTCTTAGAAAAAAAAAATTACAATAGGATATATGTCCTCCCCTTCCTGCAATGAATTGGACAAGCACTATCTGATGATGCCAAACACTGTAATTCTCTATCCTGTGTTTTATCAACGCTGAATACTGTAGTCTGGTGCAAAGCTGAACTTGTTTCTAACAGAGAAAATTGAAAGTCACTTCCACAGGCCTAATTTTACTCTAGAAAAATTAATCTCCCTGGTCTTGCTCTGTGGTCAAGAGACACATAGATCCTCTACATTACTGTCAGAAGGACCCTCTTTCTGTTGCTTGTAAAAGGATGCAAGGGGAACTAGCTCACCTAAGGTAAAGCTTGCTTCTGTAGATTCTTCACCCAGTTTTATTTTCTTCTGTGTAAAATGTTTTCTGCTGATTTTTGTTTTTTCAAACAGAAATATAAGACAGGAATTGCCTAGCTTTGCCTCTCTGATTAAAAACTGACCTAAATCCTGACGATAGTTCATAGAGACAATCGTAAAAGCAATATGGCAACACAATAAATTACTAATGTATTGTATCAACTGCAATGATACTCTGCTGCTAACTCACAGAACAATCGCTGTCAGCTTGAAAGATATAACCCTAACTATGATGTAAAATACTGTCAGTAAGAAATAATAGTGAGCCCAGACTGTGTTTAGATAGACCATTTGAAACCACTGGAGGAAAATGTTCCCAATATAGTTCAACTAGTTTCCATTGCAGAAAAATCAAGATGATTTTGTGAAAATTTGTATTTGAAAGTATCAAAATGTCTATTCTAAAAAGTGGCATCTCCAGTAAAGAAGAAACAATTATTTAAGATAAAATGAAAAATGCAAATAACATCTTCCACCACGTTTTTCATTGCTTGAAACAAGTCTTCTCTGGAAAATATCATTATACCAAAATATATATACCAAATTCCATAAGTGCGTAGTCCATTTAAATGTTCTTTTATGAGGGTGACTGGAGGTGCACAAGGGCCTCTAAGTGCTTGGAAGAAGGACTATATTTTTGTGTTCTTTAATTTTCAAGTCTCATCTTCCAATAAATCTAGTGTCAGCACCTAGTTAACAGAGCTGACACAGCGTGGATGCTATACCACGTTTATATTGCATATGATATATATTTCCATGTAGCTTTTGCAAGTGAACAATTATAACTCTCTAAAAGCCACAGACTGCAAGTTAGGAACAGATGTCACAGACTTGAATCCTTATCATTGAACACTAAGGTACGAACGAATGGGAAGAATTAACCAAATAGAGTAAAGAGTTTCACATGATTGCCTGTTGAATTTTATCTCACATATGCTATGGAAATACCAAACATGCGTGTAACACACTCATTTTATGCATACAACAGGTATTTTTTGCATATTGGTTATCTTCTTTTAATCAACAAATTCATAGTGTTGAGACAAAGTTGTCTGTTTTCACTTAGAACACAATTGTCTAAAAGTCTCTTGTATGTGGCCTTTTCCTCAACATTTCTACTGTGTTTTATTGCCCAGTGTAACAGTTCTGTTTGGTCACTTTTGCTCACTGTGGTGTGAATATACCTGCATGCATCTGTGTGGGGACTGAGAGGCAGACAATGTGTGGAATGCAAAAGGTGCGCTCACCAGGTAACTAACACAGGGGCGTAGCGGAAAGCTGCAACCCCAAACACCTCGAATGACTGCGTACAGGAGTGGATTTTCAAATAAACTCAGAATCAGTGGGCTAGGTTTTACCCTTGTGTAGCTTTCACTGCATTTGTCTTGTTGTTTTCTGTTCTTCAGAAAAAAACTGCTAGAAAAATAGACATTTTTCACATTAAAGAGAGAGGAGTGGATTATACAAGTTCTTTCAAAACACTTGAGTTGAAATTATTGTGGTTTTAATGGCCATTTTTATGTGGCCAAGACAGTGGGTCAATACAGAATATCTGTTTGTTAAATGACTTCTCCTCAGACAAAAAAGGTAGCAGGCTTTCTATGAATGAACGGTCATAGCAAATCCATAATTTTGGAAAGATAGGTTATTTAAGAAGTTGTGAAAAACTGTAAAAAGCTGTGGCATATAAGCAAAATGATTGCTAGAAAGTTTCAGCTCTTCATAAAGTTGCACCAGAGTTTCACAGCTGATCAGGGATCACGCTATAAAATCCAACGTTCCCTCAATTACGGAAACACAGCAATTGTATAAATTTGAACATTATGTTATGCATCACCACTGGTACCCCTACTCTCTTTTGGACAGCACCACAAGTGCACTGCCAGTAAACACTACCCGTAGAGACAACAAAATGTTTGCTGCTACATGAACACGTGCATGGAGCTGGTAACAGCCAATCCCATCTCATCCTGCACAACACCAGCCAAAATAGCCAGTGGTTCTGCCAGACACAAAATACCCCACTATGTCCTTCTGACCATACCAAAGGACAGGAGTCCCACAAATTCAGAGGAGGAACTTGATGGGAAAAGTATCATAAAACAACTGAAGAGGCAGTTGTATCATAAAATGTGATTTGAGTCAATTGAGCCAACTGAATCACAGAACAACCAAACAGCTAACTGACGTATATTCCCCTGCTTTTTCATGGATGGGAACAATCAACCTTTATTCACTACATATATAGTTACTGATACACAGGTTTGATGACAAGCAATTCCTTAGAGCACATAACAACTTCTAGTTGAACATATTTGTGCTAGGCTGCAGCACTGCAGAGCTATCTGAACACAGAACCTGCAGCAGTGACAGGTATCACTGGGACTCTGAGTGCAAGTTATCATCACAAAGCCAAGAGCAAAGTTCAGCCACTGAGCTTCTGATCCACAGCATTTGGTTTGTGACTCATAGAAATTTGACATACTCATACTTTACTCTGCTGTTAGTACCTTGATTAAGGCTTCTGAGGTCAATAAAAGATTAAGAGTGTAATATCTTTGACATGGGTCAGTCCATGAACCTTGTCAGTGCCACCTCAGAGCTCCCACTTTCCAGTTCCATATCTGTGTCTAGTGTCTGAATTCTAGGTCTATTAAGGAGTCTGTGTGGGCATGACTGGACAATGACCTGACAATATTCAATATAAAAGCCACAGTCGACTGGCATGTATTTTTGCTACAGTAGTCACATAAATAACGTTTTAAATCACTAGCAGCATACACACTCCTAGTTTCAGGTTATATTTCGGTAAAATAAGTGCATGAGCACTGGGTCAGACATGCAATGGCTATAAAGCAGCAGATCTCTGCAGCTTTCTGTATAGGTCTGGAGACCTAGAAGAACTGAGAATCTGCCCTGAAACATGTAATAGGTAAAAATAAGTGTTACAGGTAAAAGCCTACTTCTAAAATATTAGCAGAAAAAAACCCCACATAATTGTCTCCAAAGATATAGTGGCTCATTAACACTACCCAAAGACACAGTTCTTGCCCTAAACAGATACCCTAATCTAAGATGCAAATGAACAGAGGTAAAGGAAAATAGGGGAAATAAGATACTGGAGAGATTTAATACAACAAAATCTTCAGCTTTTGCAGTCTTTTCAGTGTTAATGCCCATTTCTTACAAAGACAAGTTTGAAGGAAGAGGATGGGAAGAGCACGTATTCGTTCTGGCCCAAATTTAATTTTCAGTTAAAACCAAAAAGCTCCAAGCCACTGTCAAAGCAAAACTGCCACCCCAAGCCACCTCCAACTGTCAAAACGTCTCTATAACTGTGTTTAAAATAACTGGTAACGGCCTGTCCAAATTTTGTACCCCAAAAATGCTCCCCTAAAACAAAGGTAATAAAGCCCTGTGCTTAAAAGCTCTTTGGTACTGGAAATACTGAAGTAGCAATAACGAGGTGGCAGCAATGAGGTTATTTTTTGATCCCAAGTTAATTCAAACCATTGGAAGATCATTCTCTAATGTACCAAGTAAGTCCCACCCCCTCTCAACTTTGAGAGAACAAAAGAACAAGCATGAAAATGGGAGGGTGACATTTGTACAGAACCAAATCCTATGAATGAATCTAGGAAATGTGCATTAAAATCGTAAAAATTTGGAGCTAATGTAGAGGGAGCCACAGGATGAATTTTAAGCTCTTTCAATGCTAAGTTTACTTCCCCTGTACTGAAATCACTCTCACTTAGTATGAAACTCCATTCAACACACAAATTGTGCCTGAAACAACAAAAAGCAGTAGCTTGGCCAAGTTTCCTAACAGATCTGCGGATAAGACCACAAAGCTTTAGTCTACAGGGGAAAAGCAGTTGACTTGGCAAGTCTGTCTGTGGCATGCTGACCTTTTTTTCAGAAAAGGTCACTGCGGAGTCAGGTTCCTGAACTTCCCAGGGATTCTGCAGCTCTAAAGCTAGGGATCTTTTAGACTGTAGCACCATGATAGCCTAAAGCAACATGAATTAATAAGCCCTTTTTTTTTTTTTTTTTTTTTTTTTTAAATTCCCACAGAACCTTTTCAGAAGTCTAGGAGCAATCAGTCCAGTTCTTGGTGATCAGCAACTGTGACCACTGCTGAAAACCTCAGCAAGAGCATGTAAAATCAGCTGCATGGAGGTGAAAGGCTGAAGGTTTCTGGGTTTATGTGAGGAGGTCTGATAGTCTGCTGTCTGCTCTGGGCACAACCATGAGTTTAGCTTACAGTGCTATCAAGCTGTCTCTTTTTGTTAAGTTCAATGCTTAACATTGAAAAGAAAAAAACCTCAGTAGATTCCCAATTATTTTTAGTGGAAGAAAAGCACACTATACACCTTGGACTGCAGGAGTCAAGTTCTAAACCATGACAGATTGTAATAAATTGGTTTGCTAAACAAGCAAATAGAAGCCCTTGATTTTGGCAGTATTTTAAGCAAGAGAACGAGAGACTGGTTTAACACTGATACTAGGTTAAATCTTAAATTAGGTGTGCGAAGCCTTTCAGTTTTTCAGGGTGTGGTTCACACATGGAATGATCAAACCAGTTTTTAAAGAGGTAAAAACATAATTAAACCCATTACTTTAAAGAATCGTAGAATAACTCAGGTATAGAGTTGTAGATGCTCAAATCATCATATCATTACAAATTCCAGAGGAGCAATAGCTGCTGACACTGCTGAACTTTGTGATCATTCTTTTGGATGAAATTATTTAAAATTTTCTAAAAAGTGCATTTATTTTAAATACTTTACATAATTTATATATTTATCTTCAGTTTCATCTTATAGATGGTTTAAACAAGGTAGAAGAAACTGCATGAAAGGACCTCCTTGCTGAAATGAAAAATAATTTTGGAAAAAAAAAATTTAGGGGCAGGCAGACTAGATGATATCAAAAGGTCTCTTCCAACATGAACAATTCTGTGACTGACAGATATTTACATACATTATACATTATATATTATATACCTTATTGGACATACCATATATAAAATATATATTGCACATTATATAATTATTATACATTATATTTTATATATGCTGCATCTCATGCAAATAAAAGAAAATTAAAGAAAAGCTAATGTTATTTTCTTTGAATAGAGCTACAAACTAAAAAAGTATTAGCAAAGAAAAACAGAGAGAGAGAAAAAGGGATATTTCTATGTTCCCGATTGGGTATTCTAACAGCACACTCTCCAATTCAGCGTGTATCATGACCACAGAGAAGTCACTACTATGTGATTCCTTACAGAAAATCGACCACTCATACGTGTATACACATATACATGCACCTGACAACCTCATCCTAATATGACGCTGGTTTGTTTGTGCTTGTCATTCTGCATGCAATCACACCTTTCCAGCCATTTTGAAGTTCCTGAAAACTGCACAAGGGGGGCTGGAGGTGTATTCCTAGCATGCAAAGATTTTGAAGAAGGGAGACTGCAACTGCTTTTCAACCAAGTATTAACACCACGCTGAATCTACTGCTGCTGTATAGGAACCGAGTATTCATGCCCTGTGCAGGTGGAGCGTGGGAGGTGAAATCCACAGTCAGTAAATGAGGTTGCCAGGCAAGACACACGCCCCCACCCACACAGCAGCTGCTGCTGCTGTTCCTGTCAATAGCCCCACCATCGGAAGGATACAAGATTTCTTCAAAGGTGAGCTCATTTAGCAGCACAAAGGTTTAAGGACATTCTTACTGACATTTTTGCCCATTATTTGCTGAATTACAGCAATCTCCTATTAAATAAAGGTAGCAACTCAGCTGGCTTTAGCTGGAATAGAAGGAGACCTCTAAGGACTGCCACCTGCTCTTCCAAATCAATGGCTAAACTTGTGCTGACTTCAATCATCCTGGAACAAACAGACCTTTAAACCTGAGGCTCTCCCTCAAACAAAACCAGACTAAAATCAGCAGGTGTTCTGCTCAGACAGGCTCCTGTGTGAACTTCCAATTGCTAAAAACAGCCTGAGGACACATACAGATGCACATTGGCACTGCCCATCATCTGTTTAGTGTCTGTACCGAAACGTATTTTTGTAAGAGATCTAAACACCTCTGAGGATTTGAGCCTTCGCTCACTAGTCTCTTCCTCGTCAGGATTAGGAAACATGAATATATATGTCTATTTTTACTTCCACATGAAACTAATTGTTCTAATGCTTGTTATTTGTTGGCATCCAGCCAACAGCTAGAAATGTGACACCATAACTTTGAATCTAGGTTTTGGTTGTGCTCCTGAATACAAATATTTGCATTTCAGAAAAGGAAGACATAAAAAAGGTGGTGATTAATGTCCTAGAACTGACATCCAAATAGACAACAGGAGAGTGGAAAAAGGTAGTAACAAATATCAAAACAACTAGTAAAAGCAAACAAGTAATAGTCCCTTCTATTCTGCTTTTATTAATCGAACAGTAAATTAAATAAATGAAAAATAAAAACCAAGACATACAACCTTTTGGCTGGGGACCTGTATCACACAAAAATCAGGACAACCAATGAACAGATCGAACAACTCCCATGTGTGGAGCACATCAATTCTCTGCCAAATTTGTTCGATAACACTAAAAAAAGGGTTTAAGGAATGAATATTATGCTATGAATACCATGAGGATTCCTGGGAAAGCTACACTTCAGAAATATTTCAACTTCTTAAACATTATCACATTAACACTAGTAAACCATTATAAATACTGACGGATGACTCAAGAAGAGGGGATTATATGTGTTGCTGTGATTCCAAAAACATTAATGTGGGGACCATCTTCTGTTTCCCCCCAAATTTTCCTCCATTTTTCCTCTAACACATTTTATTTTTGTTTTATTAAGTGCTATACAAAAGAACTCTCAACAATTCATTCCTTGCTCCTGCTGACATGCAACCCCTGAGGTCCACCGACATAGCCCCTAAGTTTGCTTATCGTTAAGGTACATACACAGGTGGTCACAGAAGCCGTAGGCAAACCACTCAACCATGCCGAAACAACCAACCACAGGTAAACCAAACAGCTTTGGCTGATTATTACAGGCTGAGTGAAGCTGATGGCCAGAAGGGGCTGATATTTCAGGATTGGTCAGCTCAGATACACGCAACAACCTTTTATAAGCTGTGACATAGTTGTACGCCTTTAATACTGGTTTTACTTTGTAAATATGTTCTTCATGGCAATACATAACTATTTTGGTTATTACCATTTAATGTTTTATAAGCACCACAAGATACACAGCTTTGAAACAACACTTAATACAAGCTGCAATGCTTGAGTCTATCTTATACCAGGAAAATGAGTCAGAGCTGCTTACAACAAAGATTTGGTGATATCCCAGCTCAGCAGCTGGGCAGTAGAGGCAGATACAGATCAGAGGGACAAGATGGAGCTGAACCATGCTGAGATGCTGAAAGGTCCCTCACTGATCTGACGTGTACATCAAATGAATAACAGTATTCTAATAAAAGATCTTACAAGTGCTTCTGGGCCACAGGTTCTCTATGAAGGTCGTTCTGGGTTCTTTCCTTTTTGTCTAAAATATTTCTATTTTAATCCAATAGGATACATAGGAACCTGGATTAATAGCTCTTTTATCAACTATTTGCTTGTTTCATAAATATTATAAATTACATTGTATTTACTGTTGAATTTGTACTGTACTTTAAGCACTTCTGTTTTCCCTCAAATCCTACCTGTGTTGGCAGCCATACTAGCTCAAGGTTAATATCAAATCTTCATCATATTTCTCTCTTATGCTCCTTTTTTCATACTCTGTTTTAAGTCTGTTACATTAGTGGAAGTCTTTATACAATCAATAGCATTGTTTCAGAGGTACTGATATAACTGCACCAGAATCTAAACTGAAGTTCTTATTTATACCAAGGCTTTATATATATTTAATGTTCATGGTCTAATTCATAAATCAGCCTTAGAGTGTTATTTTCCTTTCTTTTCCTTTACGAAGATACAAGAATGGCACATTTGATGGGGGATTAAAGGAGAACTCCAAGATTAATTATTCAGGAGAGTAAACAATATTCCTTTCTAAAGAAAATGATAGCTTTTAGAAACACAGTGCAGTATGCACAGAGCCTGTGTAAATACAGGAAAGCAAGAAAACAAGAATGAAACGAACGACTGGTTTTGAAACAAAAACATTATTTCTGATACCTAAATCACTGGCCTACATTTATTCAAGTGAAACATTAATCCAGAAATGTAGGGTGAAGTGCTAACCCTATTAGTCAGTGACAAGACATTCACTGACTTCAGGGGAACTAGGATTTCACCTCATCAGTGTGAAATATTTATAGTCCCTTCTAATCCATTTTAGGCATTAAATTTAAATACGTTTTGTTCCTTTTCTTTGCTCCTCCTTCCCTTTTTGGAAAAAAAAAAGGAAGACAGGAAGATAATCTGGCACTTGGACTAGATGATCATTGTATGTCCCTTCCAACTGAAATAGTCTATTCTATTCTATTCTGTTCTATTCTGTTCCAGTACTTGACTTGGTTTATCCTAAAACCTTTTTTGGCTTTACGCTTACAAAGTTCTTAGAAGAGAACAAACCCTTCTTTACTCAACAGAGGAAATCCTTCTGCCACAGCTGTACGGGAAAAACACGTATTGAGAAGGCTAGATT
The DNA here is from genome assembly GCF_034619465.1 of Leptosomus discolor. Taxonomy (NCBI): domain Eukaryota; kingdom Metazoa; phylum Chordata; class Aves; order Leptosomiformes; family Leptosomidae; genus Leptosomus; species Leptosomus discolor. The sequence goes on along the minus strand of NC_141398.1, from coordinate 34,060,059 downwards.
TCAGAAAAAGGGGCTGGTCTTAAAAAGCTCTCAGGATACTGGGAAATAAAAAGATGCCACTCCAATTGCCACAGAGAATATGAAAGGTAGAGTAAATGACTATGCTAGGCTCTGTGCTGCTGTGCTTGATCAGCTCCTTGTACCTAATCTAGGTAGTCATCATTCATAAAATAATAATTTAGGCTGACAAAACTGCATAATATATAAGTAATCTACTGTACCTAGGGATCCTTGCCAGCAGTCTCATTTGGCAGGAGGGTATAAAACTGAGATATCCTTACTCTTCAAGTCCTTGGTTGAGGGAGAGGTTGATGGAGCAGAAGAAAATTCACGCTGCTGTCGCCCCCGGCATTCCAGTTCTATATTCGAAAAGCATAAATCACCTCAGTATTGTTCAAGAACTAAGTAAAAGAGTTCAAAGACTCACATTCAAAACCCATGGTCTTTCCCCCTCTATTCTATACTAGGGTAGTAACTGTATTTACAGAAGACATCTGAAAATAGCTGAACGGGTCCTTACAGGATGAGCCCAAGCATGGTGATTATGGCAAGGTAAAGGTCTTTATTTTCTGCCTGAGTGAACTGATCCAACAGGGAGTGAGTGCTTATCTGACTTTCCCCTCAACCATCCAGCACAAAGAAGCTTGGAGATGGACAAAACCAGATAGGTACAGCACTGGCAGAAGGGGGTAGCAAATGTCACTCAGTAGCTAAGTAACTGTTGTGAAAGAACAAAGGAATTCTGTCTCTAAGGGGGTTTCTCTGACTTACAGTGAACTGCAGTGACTGCACTTGGGGTTATGCCACTCACAAACCTGTCTGAATAAGGGCACAGGCTAGTTCAGTGCTTGGAACAACACTAAATATATAACTGTCAGAATGCACATTGGTTATCTGCCCACATTGCTATTGAATTATATCCTACAAAGTGTTCTCTCTCCGAAAAAATTTGTCACCAAGTTATCAATTCACGTGATTTTACCACAAGTTTTGCACAATTTGGTGTTTTCCTTAAAGCACCATTTCCTAGAATCGGGTGATTGTATAATTATTTCAAACAAAACCTAAGTTTCTAGCCCAGTCGGTTGTATAGTAAACCTTGAATTCACTACTTGATTATTCCCCAGTATCTCAGAAATAGCAACAAAAATAACTATCCTCAGCTTTTTAGAAAAAAAACCCTGTATTTTCTGTGTGTCTGGTTTTTTCAGTACTTCTGCTACACCAACTGTCTGGACTTTCCTATGCAACAAGAACATTGATCTCAGGTAATTATCAGTAAGTCATCCCGGGAAAAAAGTTTAGCGCTGGCTCTATGCTTTCTACCTCTAAGGGCTGAAAAAAATATTTGCAATCTGGATTTACTGGGGAAAACGTAAGCCATGACAGACCCTTCTCAGCAATAACCAGAAATGGCTCTTATTGAACACTAGGCGAGGAATTTTAACTGCTAATAGAATACGATGCAAAGAGGACTGGTGTATTTTACTGACGATGTAGACACAGCAAGTCTTGATGAGCTCTGATCATGACATTGTTGCCATCATTCACATGGCGATGACAGAAACACTGCTTCCATGGGTTTATACATAGCAAAAGAGTATTTTGAGGTGGCATGATAGCACTACACTCATATGCTTGAAAATTTTGCTTTCCTTCCTCCCAGTTAAATCATGTTCACTAAAAGTTCCTTGCAATTTTCTGCTCGTAATTAAATGAAAAATATGAAACCTCACTCGAAATCCATACCAAAACCCAGTACTGTATAAAATGGGATTTTTAGCCAAAATACAACACAAGCCTGCATCTCATGATAACAAATAGACAGGGTAATGAAACAATGTAATAATAGGTAGGGCAGCAGAACTGAGGTCCAAGCCTACAATATTTGCTCAGTTGCTTTCCCGAAAGAACAGCGCCACAGAACTGAATTAAACCACAAAACTACTGTTAGTAAAAGTAGTCACAAAGATTAGTATTTGTGAGATCAAGACATTTTCCCCTTGGATTCAGCAAAGTCCTTAAACATATACTGAATTATAAACAAGTGAGTAATTCCATCCCTATGCGACAAGCTGCTTAAATACAACTGGAATGCCTAAGTGCTCTGCTACATGGGGATGACATTACTCACATACTTAATGATAAGCACGTGCTTATTATTTAACTTTTTATGTTGCCATGCCTAAAGAGAAGCATACAACTAATTAATGTACAATTATGAAATTACAGTCCACACCCCCAGAGCTTTCTGTATAAAAGAGAATACAGAGAAGAGATCAAAAGGCAGTGGAGTGACATTTGTGAAACTAAATGTAATTTGAATCTGCCTTGATCTTACTTTACACGTGATCAGGTTGAATGATGACAAATTCAGCCTTATTTCACACTAGCTTTAAAGAGGAGAAATAGTCCATTTCTTTGGCAGAATCTTCTATTTTTTTTTCCTGCATGTTTTGACACTTGATCTGTACAAGATGCCCACAAAGTGCTCTTCACAGATTCATTTAGTTAATTAGCTATATGCTGGTTTTCAAATTCTGTAGACTAAACAGGAGGTTTGGTAAGCAAAAGGCATCTCAACATGTCCTGAATGCACATCAATACTATTTAAGCAGACCTAGCAAGTCACACTACCAAGATTTTCACATGATATTCCAATTTATTTTCACATCAATAAGTGCTTGTACAATTTTAATTCATGTTAATATTTTCTGCATTGCCCCAGCAAAGACAGACTTCATGAAATCAAGGAAATGAGAGACAACATTTGTGGTTTTCGCCAAACTCATCTATGAATCATTTCAACGATACCAACCTGTATTAACAGGGAAATTTTACAATCATATACACTGAAAGTCCATTTTCAACAAATACTGGGAAGCTAAGCATTAACATTTTCAACAGTTTCCTGCTGTGAAAAAATATGCATGCAAATAAAAGATGCACCAAAGTATTTTCTTCTAAGTAGGTTACAAAGCTGACGTTCTATAGAGATTTTGATAGCCTCTCTCTCCAGCCTCTGACGTGTACTTTGGGATCCCTGCACAACTTCAGAAATATGTTCGTCTATAAAAGGGAATAAAACATGCCAGCCTTGGCACAGATTGTCTGCAGCAACAAAGTCAAAAAGTATAACGAAAAAAAATTATAAAGTTATATTAAATGCCATACACTATGCTCCAGGAGCTACTATATTTTAATTGGGTAACTTCCCACAAAAGGGCTATTACTGCACTTCCTGCACAAGAAGAGCTCCTCATAATTTCAGGAGTATAGCATAAATTAGAATTGTAAGGGCTTTTTGAATGTTTTGATCCTGAAGTTGGTGACTCTGCCCCCACTAAAAAAAGTATCCAAATAAAAACCTCTAACTTTTAATGCTGCAATTACTGGCATCAATGTACTTTCTGCATATAAATCTAAGCCAATATATGAATGTGTTGTTAGACTGAGGGCAAAGCACTCAGCCCCCCAGTCTGATCTTCCAGTCGTTCCTTGCTCACTGTTTCGCTCGATGCCAACGCCAAGCATTTTCAAAACGTATTTTCATTGCTGTCCAAGCCTTCTTTTTTGTTGATGGGATGAAATAATAGCATGTCATCTAGTCAATATTCTTGCACATACAATATTTTGCAAAATCCAAAATTTGCATGTCTCTCACTCCTTTCTTTTCTGTTGCTTGGCCTGAGTTAATAACTACAGTTTTTTATAGAACTGCCTTTTAAGATTACCTTTATTTACATAGAAACTGCAAGGCTCTCTAACATTTTCAGGTGCTACATCTTACATCTTTGCTTGCCACTGGGTTTGTTCTGTATTATGAGGTCACTTTACAATTACTGAATCTCCCTTTTTTCTCTTCTTACTAAATGTATTACTTCTTGTTGTTCCCTTTACCTTATTCTTAGCCTTTTAAGTTTGCCAACATTCTCCAGGGGAGGAGAAAAAAGAACTCGTTTGTTTTATGAAGAAAGCACTAGAAGTCGGAAGTGAAGATGTGTTATAGGGAACTTGTTTTAGACACGTAGGGCATCTGCCAGTTTGGTAGCCTCTGAAGACTTTCCATGGAAAGGAAATGCCCCAGTGGTTCTTCTCTCTCTTCCACATGCCTATGATGTAAAAGGATATTGTGGGGTGCTTGACTATGCTCTTACAGTAAGACTTTGTAAAATTTTTCATAAGTTAACTACATCACATTTTTCTCCAAACCCTAACAGTCTGTAATTCTGTGATTCTACAGAAATTCAATTGCATTTATCATCCTAAACTTTCCACTTACCATGTTGACACTGCACAGGTGTTGGGATTTTTTTTTTCTCTCTGAGTTGTACGGAATATGGGCCTTGAGCTTTAATCGAAATGTAATAGTTTCACAGTTTCTTCATCCTTTGTGGTTTTCTTTACAGAAAAAGATCTTCTGGACTTGTTTTCACTTCTTTTAAGTAGTTTCTGTGTTCTGTGCATTTTTGCAATCTGCTCTTCAATTTTGTACTACCTCTTTCCCTTTTGGAAGGTCTGGCAAGACCCTCCGGTTTAAAACCTGTGCTGTTCTGTTGATTTCATCTGGCTGTTTGTATATGCCAAGGAGAAGTAGTTCTTTTCACTGCACACAGGAAGATGCGGCACTAATTTTTTGCAATTTCCAATGCCAATTACATTGTCTGCACTACTGAGTTTGCATCTCAGACTGATCCTTGAAGTCAGCTTGCTTTTGTTTAATGCTGTCTTTAGGCTTGTGAGGTCTGGGAGCTGCTGTTAACTGTGGTATCCTTGTAAAAATACAATTTTACTCAGCCCCCATTTAACTGCTGCACAATTAAAACAAATTCTTGTTCCATATTTTATAGTGCTGTTGTCAAACCATCAGAAATGAAACATAAAATCTTCTAAAATAACCTATGTATTTAATAGGGAAAAGTGCTACAGACTTTTGCACAACAACATGGTTGACTTGAAAAATATATGTGGTCTTTTTTGTTATCACTAGCTAATTAATTATTTTTTCCATTCAAGAGCAAACTGTTCCTTTAAAGGCTGCAAATTCATGGTCTTCTCCTGACTTCTGCATAGAAAACCAGCTCATTCGATACTTGGAGGTGAAGCAGACTGCAAGTGGATGATCAGTAATTGCAAAATGCATGTGCTCTCATTTGGCCTGGGGTATGGACTAGCGTGAAGCCCACAGAGCCTGGCAAACGAGGCCCAGCCACAAGGGCTTGCCTGCTGGGAGAAGTCCTGATTTTCTGGCTGCACTGAATGAAGGCAGTAACCCCACTGCGTGCCCAGATAGAGCAGTGCTCAGGCTGGTACTGTTTAGTCCATCTTGGAGTAGACAATGAACTACCCTGGTGTACATGGGGCTGCCCTCAGCCTCCCCTGCCATGTGAGGGGTCTGCCGGTTTCCACACTGGCCCCACTCTCCCTTCCTAGCGTGGGCCAGGCCGGCATGGCATGGGGTGCTCGCTTCCCACTCACCCGAGCTGTGCCCGATGGGCAAGTGTGGCCACCACACCTGCGGCCACGGGCGCCCCTACCCTGCATGCCTGCTAAAGCCCCTACCCCGGCTCCTCCGTGATGCTCCACCACTGCCATTTTTTCTCAGGCTCTCAGCCACCGCACCGCCGCTGAGAGACATCTCTCCCTCTCCCTCTCTCTCCATTTTCACACTCCACCCACTTTTTGCTTGCTTTCTCCATCTCTGCCACCGTCTCTCTCTCTTTCTGGACTTGTCTTTATTTGGCACTCCCGGAAGCTGCTGGGCATTTCTCTCCCTGCCTGCCCGGGCAGCTGATGTGAGTGACTGACACCGGCTCCCGCTGAGGTGGAGGAGGAGGAGGAGGAGGAGGAGGAGGAGGAGGAGGAGGAGGAGGAGGAGGAGAAGGAGGAGGAGGAGGGGGGAGAGCAGCGCCGAGGCGAGGCGAGGCGAGGGAGGAGGGGGGAGCGAGTGACCGGCCACGGATTTTCATTGCAGAGAGGAGGGGAAAAAAAACGCTACACGGGTCATCAAAACAGGTAACTCAAGAGCAGGCAGCGGCGGGAGGGGCGGGATGCGGGGAGCGGCCCGACCCCCCCGGCCCCGGGGAGGCTGGGGCGGGCCCGGCGCGGCGCGGCCGGGGTGGTGGGTGCGCGCCCGCCGACGGTGGCGCGGAGGGGCCCGGCGAGGGCAGCGGACATCTTGGGGAGGGGGGATAGTGATAAGGGGACTTCGGGCTGGGGCCAGGGCGGCGGCGTAACGGGTTGATCGGGCAGTGCCCTGGCCGCTATCTGGGTCAGGGCCCCGCGGGCGCGACGGTGCTGAGGGCCCGGCCCCCGGTCTGCCCCTCGGCTTTCCCGCCTGTCGCCTGCGCCGGGCAGAGCACGGGGAGCCTGCCCTCCCCGGGGGATAAGTGCACAGAGCCCCGGAAGTCAGGGGTGGGGGGAGGAAAAACCCGAGCAAAATACCACAGCAGATGAGGGATCCTCTTTGGGGCTGAACCTGGATCTCCTCCGCCAAGCCCGTGGCCAGCGCCGGCGGCAGCCGTGAGGGATTCTTGGGGGATGCTCTCGGCTGTGCCCCAGCCCCCATCGCGGATCCCGGCAGCCCAGCTTTCTGAGAGGTTATTAAAAATGCCCTCCGCTTGTTTATGCAGACCTGGCTCTGTCAAGGGCTGCCAGTCTCGAACTCCCTTAATCAGCGTAAGATGATCCAATTTTGAGGGAGGCAGCTGTAGGGCCGGTGGGTAGCTGGGCTCGAGTCCCTGGTGCCCCCCGCGCCTGGAGCCAGAGGTAGGGATGTGGTGGGGGCGGCTGAACAGCCTGCAGGTTTAGCCCAGAGTAACGGGTTAAACAGCGTCTTAGGGTGGGAGATCTGAAGACAGAATATATACCTTTATATAAAAATATATAGGGGATTCTGTCAATTCAAGACGACATTCAGAGGGGGCAGGAGGAAGGCAGAAATGAAAAACTGTGAAGCTGAGCTGCTGCATTTTGCGATAACTTGACATCTGAAAAGAGCACTGCCCCAGAGATGCAGCAAGCACAAAGCCCACGAGAACTTGTCATGACCCCACCTAAAAATGTGAAATACTGTCCTTTGCCGAGGGGATTGCTATAGATCTGTATCTTAGCTTCATAGGATCAGCAGTGAGGATTTTTATCAAGTAAAATTAAGATTTTGTAACGTGTAGGGGCAGTCTTAAAAACAAAGACCATCTGGGGAAGAAAGCTTTCTTTATATGCATTACCTAAATGTGGTTGTTTTCCAATCATGGAAAATGTTTTCAGAAAAAAACACAGAGGGCAGTCCATTAGGAAATAGTTGGAAGGAATCTGTTTAGCAGGGGGCTGGGTGGGATCAATACTGCAAATTTGTATTAATTTATTTCTAAGCCAGGCAAGAGTGGCAATGGTTCATGGACTACCATGTTCCGTTGTTCTGTGAAACTGTAATCAGGGCACTAGTCCTACTTCAGAAATGTAACCTCTAAAATTATTTAGAATAGCAAAGTGGTAGGCAGAATGAGTCGAAACTCAATATAGTACTCTCAAAGCTGGCCTTTTAAGACATTAGTGCAAATTGGATATCCTAATTTCGTGCAAATTTCATACTAGCATTTCCTTTTAATTATGTATTGTGCAAGCAATGATAAACTTTTTTCTGATTCTATACGTTTTCAACATGAGGATTTCATAACACTGTTTGATTCTATTTTGAGCAAGTTTGCGCAAGAACAAAGGCAACCCACCTTCTTTAGTGAAGCCAGGCACTTACAACAATATGGCCCTTTTCGGTCTTGGACATAACAAAATGACAGCCTTCAGAATATTCTTATGATTCATTTGCAGTTTCCCCCTGAAACGAATGCTGCTCAGATGGTGGACAGGCACAACTCCAAATGTAATGAATAAAATATGTTTTCTCAATTAAATAAAAATGAAGAGGATGTGCATTATTTACTATTCCAGCAGAACCAACCTATGACATATATTCATTATTCTTTGTCAGCTATGGCGCTCACTGTAGTGGAGAAAAGTGCTTCTTGATAGACCATAAGGAGCCAGGGTACTAAGATTACATGTCGTAACCCACCCCCGCATCATTAGATTTTCTCATCCCAGTGTATAATTTTTATTAATCGTATCAAATACATGGGGGCCTTAAGTTAGGGGGAAAAAAAAAGAATGAAAATTGCCCCAGGACTAAAATTCATGCGAATCTGAATGAGCAGGTATTGGAAAAGAAGTAGAGTGCAACAAGGGTGGCTGGAAACCGGATTGTATTCAGCTCCCAGCCTTGACATTGACTTGCAACATCACCTGGATCAAGTCAGATAATCTTTCCCCGTTTCAGTCTGTGGCCTGTCAGCGACAGTAACTTCGCAAGTGGTTTGAATTCTAGAGAGAAAAATGGTGAAGTGCCAATTGTGTTGAAGAAATGCTCTTTGTGGGTCTGCACGAGCTTTAAGATCATGTGCAGCAGCAGCAAACTCAATAGTTGCAGTTGCTCCCTACTGGAACATCTGACTACCTAACATGCTTTACTTACCGTGCTTATTGGGGCAAATCCAAAGAAACACCTATGATAAATCAGGTATAAATCATTGCAGTTATTCAGACAGCTGTTTTATTATGAACTGCTTAAAAGATTTTGCTTGGTGGAGCACCCCTAATATACATAAATAATTTTAATTTGCTTCGCTAAAAATTTAAGTGCATCTGTTGCAATAGGGGGAGCAATTGGGAACTTGTCTTTTTCCTGAGGTACACAGTCAGCTCCAGTTGCTCCCATGTTTTTGAAAAACAAGTAAATTTGGTAGATACGGTTTACTGGCTCTTCAAATAAGAAATGCTTTGAACTCTAAAGGCTCACCACTAGAACTATACCAGAATGTTCACACCTTTACTAAGCATGTAAGTGGAAATGACAGAAGCGCACATGAGCACAGCTGCATCTGTGGCAGAGGTTCTGCTGATTCAGCTAGTTCAGCAAGTGTATGGGTTTGGGGATTTCTTAAACCTCTGGGATAGCTGTCACCGTGTTAGCAAGACTTTATGGCATAGACATCACCTTAGTCCACACACATACTGGCTGAAGTTGTCTTTACCTGTGTATGTAAGGTATTCTGACTGTATCAATTTCAGGGACTTTTTGTTACTAAAAAAGCTCCCATTGAGACTACTTTCCTGAGTGTATGCTAATGGAAATTGCTCTCGCTGACCCACAATTTTTCAGAGAATAGCAGGCTAAGGAAATTGCTTGTAAAATCCAGAATACCGCTAGTAGTATGCTGGGAATCAAAGGCTTAATGCTTTTGTATCATATCTTAAAAAAACAGGTAAATGCTCGAGTACGTAATTGAATAGTGCTATATGACATGCTCAGATCCTATGCATTATTGAAGTTATGTTTTGTATTAGTTTAAATACTTAAGTAGTTGCTTTTTGGAAGGAATGCAAAGAATTATTTACATTTCCATGTGTAATCTGTCATTGTTTAGAAAGAAGAAACAGCAGAATAATTAACCTAACAGCTCTGGGTCCTCTAAAGATACCACTGTAGAAAAGGCTAACTTTACAAGCACCTAAGATGGGCCCAGTTTGATCTTCCTGAGCTTCAAGATACCTTACACTGAAACAGAGGAGGGATAAACAGCTGAATGTCTCAGATCCTGTAAGCAAGCAAGGTTGCATGGATTATCATTAAAACTCAGGACCTCCAAGTAGTAACCAGGTTACAGCAGGAAACAGAAAGGTCATTTTTAGTAGCACGTGGCCCATTTCGTCCCCAATCAGAAGCAAAGGCACAATCCATTGCAAAAGTCTGAGTACTGCAGAATTCCATGGGCTGAATTTTAGAATGGGAGATGGGTGAAGGCCTTGAGTTTTTGTGATCAATAAAGATCGCAAAGGAGCTGCAGAGCAAAGGGATGACTCAAATGGCAAAAAGTTTGCTTCAGCCTTGCTGGCTGCTGCCATGCTGGAAGAAGGGCTGCAGGCTGCAGGCTGAATGGGGCAGCCATGATGAGCCTGAGACCATCAGACATAGAGTGCTGAGATCATAATTGCAGCAGGATGTTCTGCTAAAAGCAGGAACACTAGCTAACTTGGCTCAATCAAGCCCAGCTATTCAGGCTTGGGTGTAATATGGATACGCATGAGAAGCAGGGTGTGGAAATGTTGTGAACCACCACCCTCATAGCAAACAAAACCGTTACTAACCTTGGTACTGAATAACTCTAGTCTCATCTTTCCTGCAGAAGTCATTTCATGGTTTGTGTTTTTAGAGCTTGCAACAGTGTCTGCTTAGTTTTAACTTTCCCCTTTTGCTTTTCTCCTTCCACATCCCAGAAGTATGGACATACTCCATAAGGGCTTGTACTTTGTGGAGTTTACCCTTTTGAAGAGTGCAGATTCAATTTGGTTGGAACCATAGCATAAAGAGCCTTACTGTTCAGTTATTATGAATGAACTGAAGCACTTTAATAAAATCAATGCCTGCATGCAGTATTTTCTCGGTTCAGCAAGGCAGCCTGCTTACATACAGTAATTGGACTTGTGACAGGTAATTAAATGGCTTGTAAGGCCTTTAGAATGCTTGATTACGTGAAGAGCACCACACTAATACATAGTAAGTGAGGTGGCTAAGAACATTGTGTTTCTGTTGATTGGAGAGATACTAAAACTCTTACACTTCATTGGAGGGAGAGAAGAAAATAAAACCAAGACAAAAGACTATGAGCAGTGGTGATATAAAAAGAATAGGAAAATGTACTTAGAAACTGGGTTGCTGTGGTTATTTTCAGTCAATCGTGCTTACACAGACTGTCAAGACTTGACTGCTTCAGTATATCATTAAATAATGAACTTGTTCTTTGCGATCACAAAATTGATAAGACAGTCAAAATGATTCAGCAAGGCATAGGAGCTCCTCACAGAACTTACATATAATTAGAAAGTGAACTGATATTCCAGGAGATGCTAAGCACATTCATGAACACGTGACATATTTTAAAGAATTCGTATTTAATTATCAGAGGCCTAACCACAGTCCATGCTGTTATTACATTGACTTGTAGACACACAGCTTGATGTGTGGAGTTGCTTACCCATAATTATGAGACTAAACTGGGATATGAGAAATCTAAATGCGCCAACAGTCTTAGGGGTACTGGTCAAAACAGAGACGGTTTTACAAGGCAGTTTTGTAATATATTTTAAACAGTGGGATACAAAAATGCCTCCATTCCTTTCCTGCATGTTTTTGTAGACAGCAGCGTGATCACTGGGACAGGGAGAGATGCAGATGGAGAGCCAGAATGCAAACAGAAAAGTATGCTTTGGGGTACCAACAGCAGAAAGCTAGACAAAGGAAAAAACTTAGGTTAAATGGAAGAGGTTCAACATGAACCTGATTTTTCCTCTTCTACACAAAAATCTTTTTGCTTATAAAAAACAACCCTTTAAAAACACAGAGGGCATGCCAAAGAAAGAAGTCCACAGACAAGATAATTTAGGTAGCACACTCTTATGCACAGCAATAGAGGTCTCCTTCATAGCATGTCAGTGGTTTTAACACACACATTGTGCTATAGACAGAAATATTTTATGATGAGTATACCAGAGCCAGCCAAGAGTTCAAACCAGCTTATCAGTCCAAATGGCACATCCATCCACAAAAAGTAGAAGTCACACAGACAATTTTGTCTTTTTACTATTACAGATACAACACTTGTCCATTTTAACAACAACAAAAGTTGTCAAAATTCTGATACAATGTTACATATACAAGACTATATCCTTTACTAGGATGAAAAAAGATATTCTTTTCTCTGTACTTCACAGAACATTGCTTCCAAAGGATCTTGTAACAGATCTAGGGGCAAAATAAGAAAAAAAGGTCACCAAAGGCTCTGAATTGAATCCTGAATCATTCTTCTCACACAGGGCTTTACAGAGAGGTCTTCCGGTTTAATCCATTTTGACATCAGTTTGACAAACCTCTGTTTACATTCCTCCCATACAGCTAATGGGAAAATAACCACAAACCATACAAGGAAATGTTTCTGTCTGTCAACAGACAACGCACACTTTCTTCTAACCAATACTCCCTTGCTTTGCATTCTCCACCTAAAATCTTTTATGGCAGTAACCCAAATACCTTCTGGGGCTCCTCATTAGCCACTCACCCAGTACCACGCAGCTTCTGAGCTTTGCCTGGGAATGAGCAACCCCCAAGGCCCCAAGCCAGTGGGTTTTCATTGTCTGGAGCAGAATGGGATGCAGCAGGGATTTGGGTCTGATGCCAAACGTGGCAAAAAGACTGCCCGCTCAGTACAGCTTGGAGTTAGTACAGACATTGGAATGGTGGTGTAGGAAAGCCAGCCATTTTAGTCTCAAGCTGACTGTGGGGTTTTTTCAGAAAATAAGTGCAATAAGATGCTTTTGTAATTTGAGGGGATGTTGAGGAACGCGTATGCATTTCCCCTCCCTTGATATATATTGATATATTTTGATATCTATTGATATATATATTGTACAGAAGAACTCTTAGGGGACACAGTACTTTGGATCTACAAAATGTTCATGACTGGCTCCCTGAATAGTACCAGCTGGCAATCTGGGGGTTTGTATATTTTATTTCATATCTCAGCAGAAATTTATTAAAAGACTATGAAAGAAAGCACATGTGCAGGATGCTATACTTTCAATGAGATTATGATTTTCCAAGCCATGTAGGAATGTTAGATACAATTAAAATGTCACATTGCTGCCTGGATTCTGTTTTAGGCATCTGCCCTTTTTTGGCATAGAGAGGAAAAGCAAAATCTGACCTGTAGCATCTCAGATGATGAGCATGAGTGCAAACTGGCTTAATTTTTCAGATGCTAGGTGAATTTGGAAGGACTGGTACCTAGGGAAAAAAAAAAAAAACAAATAAATGAACAAGTAGTTTCTTTTTCTTCTAAATTGAAAGAGTTCTAGGAAGTAAAACAAACTGTGAAACTTTTTACTGTCTCTTGCTGATGTTTGTCAGAATAATATCATACTTTACAGGATGGCAGCATTCCTGTGTTCAAACCTGCCATTTTTACATGCCTGATAAGTCATCATGTGTTTATTTTTCCCCTTATGCTACCATACTGATTTTCCCTGTGGGGTCATTACAGCTTGTTTCTTCTTGAGACAGAGCAATATGGTCCTTTGTCGTAAGTCACTTACAATGATAACAGGAATAGTACCTGTGTGTTTTGGCTTCCAGTCTGACTGCTATTTGGGATGAGTATGTCAGGGAATTTTAGTCTACAGACAAGTTTTTTTGCCTTGATAATAGATAAATGGTGCTTTGATACAGCTGTCAAATTGGAAAGAAAAGCAGTGAGATTCTCCCAAGGCCTGTCTATAAAAAGAGATCTGCTTTTTGGTCTTCAGCATGCCTTGTTCTACCTGGTTTTGGCTTCACTTCTTTTGGGGAGGAAACAACAGGTAGTATTATTACAACACGCCTTTAGCGCTCCCAAAGAAGATACCGCTAACAGTAAACAGGGCGGATCTGTGGATCCTCCCTCTTATTTTTTTGTGCACAAGAGACACATGTTAACAATGTCAACATTTACGTGATTGTCAGTAGATGTGGGTTAACACATTTCCTGGCTCTCTGTTGACCTTATTTTCAATGAAGGACAACGTACTTCTCCACTGAGAAAACAACTGGATACAGGATTACAGGGGGGTTGAAGCACTGTTGTTTTTAACTCCTTATAGGTGGTCAGCCTCAGCTCCAGGAACAGATATATGATTAACCCTGATAATCCACTTCAAGATGAGAGCTTCAATTAAAATCCTAGTAGAGATAAGATAGAGAATTTGTTTTGATGTAAAAATGTGCTTCATGGGAGCGGAAGCATCCACAGAAGTATTTACATGCTCTTTACTTTTCATTAACATGCAAAGATTTCGTTTGGCACTGTAAGTAGACCAGTCTTATTCTTTATTTATAATACAAGCTCTGATGCTATATCACACAGACAGTATCTTCACAGAGTCAAGCTGTACTCTGTGTTCTGACTCCTTTTGAGCTGTGGGTTTGCGGTGTCAGTTTGACCATGTAGAATGCAGTGTGGAATGATAGGTAATTAGATGAACAGCTGAATATAGGCCAAGAAAATGCTGGAGGTTGTCATAGTATGAGCCAAATACGTGAATCTCTAAATATAGGCAAAGATGTCAATGTTTAGATTGAGAACGGATGAAGAGAGTTATCATGCTATTGCTCAGTGGAGTCTTCACTTCAGAACAGTAACATTAATTCCAGTCTTGTTTGTAAGATAGGTACCAAGTCAACTGATGGTAAAGCAAAGCGTAAATATGAGGTTATTATATGCACAGCTGATTTGCTCTTGTCATGCTATATACACTAATGGCAAAAGCATACTTGCACTTTGTTCATACATGACAGGGATACCTGTATGTATACTTATGTGCACGCATAGGTACAGAAGTGTAGATACAAAAACCATGTAGTCATGAATATGTAAAAAGGTAGGTTCAGTGTAAACACAATGATTGAGGAGTTCTTAAGTGTAGCATTCCTTATAAAAACAATGAAAACTTAACATCCCTAATTGTATGTTAAAAATGGTTCCTACTTCTGTCTAAAAAGATGATAACAGTACAGAATCATAAAACCATAGAATGGTTTGGGTTGGAAGGAACCATAAAGACCATCTTGTTCCAACCCCCTCTGCCATGGGCACCTTCCACTAGACCAGGTTGCTCCAAGCCCCATTCAGCCTGGCCTTGAACACTGCCAGGGAGGGGGCAGCCACAGCTGCTCTGGGCAACCTGTGCCAGTGCCTCACCGCCCTCATGGTAAAGAATTTCTTCCTAAAGTCTCATCTAAATCCCCCCCCTTTCAGTTTGAAACCATTATCATTACCCCTCGACCTATCACTACCCTCCCTGATCAAGAGTCCCTCCTCACCTTTCCTGTGGCCCCCTTTAAGCACTGGAAGGCCGCTAGAAGGTCTCCCTGGAGCCTTCTCTTCTTCAGGCTAAACAACCCCAACTCTCTCATCCTGCCCTCACAGGGGAGGTGCTCCAGCCCCCTGAGAATTTTGTGGCCCTCCTCTGGACCTACTCGAGCAGGTCCATTATGTCATACTGTGATTGCCTTGCTGGTGATACCTGCTTTTGGAGAACAACATTATGGTTCTCCAGCTAATGGGAACAGAATAAAGCTGTGATGAATATAGTGAGCAAAAGACTATGTTGCAGCTGGAAAATGTTGCATAAAAATGGCAATAGTGTTATTGAGTTGGGTTATTCCCTTGAGCTTCTGACACCATAATCCATATTCTTAGCATCTTACAGAGGGCAGTTTGTTGGGTAGAACATTACAAGTCTGATACACCTCTTCATTTTTTGTGAGATTCTGCAGACCTCCAAGTGGGTTTGTAGTCCAAAAATTGGGTCCTTCCACAGGCAAAATCAGGCTGAAGAGGCCAAAAAGTAAGAGGTCTTCCAAAGAAATGTGTACGTGTCATCAAGGAAAATTTCAAGGCAGATGAAAAAGCCCAACCTACCAGACTGTATCTTCAAATAAAGAAAAACAGAAACTATACTGGAAATGTACTTTAAAATACTGATGAAATGAGTTGATTGTTAGTATGCCATGTTAGACCAGCCTGACTTTAGAGTGATTTAAAACATAACTTTTAAAACAGATACCATTTTAGGCTTCTATGTGGCAGGGTAAAATGTGAAAAGAATGTGTCCATAGTATTTTTGAGGATTAACGTGTCTTTGTTTTAAGAAAAGTTTTAGTATTCTCACAGGAGTTTGAACATTTCAGATGCTCTCATGACACCTTCATCTCATTCCTGCCAAGATACTTGTAACCTTACAAAAAGTTAAGGTGTTTTTTTTAAAAATGAATTGATTTTTCAAACAGAATAGTGTTTATACATTTAATAGTTTGCTTCAGTGTAAGCAAAGAGAGCCCCTCTGGATTTTGATAGTGTTTATATGCACACTGTCTAATGTCATCCTCTTTTGGGGGTTTGCTTTTTTATTTAATGTAAATAGGAAAACCCCTTAAATTCCAAACAAAGCTTTCTCATGAGAATGGTTCTCCCAAGGGTTTCTCACTATAAAATCTTCTGCTTCACTTTTAGGTCAAACACAAACCTCATTATATTTATAGGGTAAAGTCTGAAGATACCACCTTGTTTGACAGGCAGCATGACTCAGCACAAGAGCTCTTCCACAGTCCTAGGATCTGATCTTCTCTCGCACTTAAATTTTAAAAATAAAAATACTATTATTATTTTTATTCATAAGTATTATTAATACTAATTTGTAAATCAAAACCTTTCTTTTCATGTTATTTCACTTTTGAATTATAACATTTAGGCATTCCATCCTGGGTATGGGGATGCTGAAGCAGCATTGTTTGTTTTGGTCGCTAGTGTTGCATGGTATTGTGCAGCTTCTTGGAATCTACTGTTATGGCTTTGGTAGCTCTGAAATACTGGCACTTTCAGCAGGCTGTTCATTAGGAACTAATATGTTTACACATGTATTCCACGTATGCCTAACCTTTCTAGTCTACAGGCCATACAGAAATCAGTGTCTTGTGGCAGAGCACCACAGGGTAGGGACCCCAGAGAGCTGCTGACTACCTGCTTGCCCCAGCTGGGGATGTGAGTTCACCCATTGCCCCTACTTCTGCACAGCCCAGTGCTGGGGAGGGGATGTAGCCCAGTGTGGGAGCTGAACTGGAACTGTTCACAAGGATCATGTTAATCAAGAGCTATAGATCAGCCCTGCCCCCTTTACTGTGTGTCACTTAGCAGAACAAAACACTCACAACCTTAAGTGAGGAACATGTACTTTAAACTTGTGATATTAAATGATAAGGTATTTAAACATAGCTTTGTCTTTGCTTATATAACCGTTTCTCAGTCTGAGGTGTATATAGCACTGTGTTCCCTGGGACATTGGCCAGCATTCAAAAATGTCAATGCCCACACTTCCTTGCATGTAAGAAAGCAGATAATCTCATTGTGGGGAAAGAAAGTAGTGTGTGAGCTGTTAAAAATTTAACCTAATTTCTGTTTCATTTTAAATCAAAAGCACTGTAGCAGTACTGCACAAGCGGGCCCCTGGTTTTGGGTTTTTTTTTCATTCCAAAGGTTAATTAGTGCTTGATGTAAAAAGCTTGGGAAACATTGATTCACATCAGGTACTTTTGTAAGAAAAAAATTACGTTGTGGGAAATCATATCAGAAGAATAAACAGAAGACCTTTTGGCTTCTTGTGTAGTCTTCAATAAAGTGGCTGAGTCTCACTACATGCATAAAAGGGTGAGGCAAATTTCAGAATGTACCTTTTCAAAAGTCAGCAGGTATACATTTAAAGTCTGGCTTTCAGTCAAGTATTAATTTGATCTGTATTTTTGCCTCTGTAAATGGCTGATGCAAATTGTTGTAGGTGTAAGTTTTTACCAATTACATTTATAAATATTTTGGTCATTGCAATATCTGATTGGGAGCATACACATACATTTGTCATAAATTGTCCACATACAGACTGTCCAAAGCTACGCTGGAAGTGGTTTGAACCTGCTGTTTAGAGGGAAAAAACCAGGGCTGAGTACTGATCATATTCCCTGTTGACAAAAAAGCAAGTTACCGTATAGCAGCTGCTTCACTGCAACTGCTTATATGCCAGAAAGACAATACTTTAAAAATACGAGTTTTACCATAAAAGCTGGTAAAAGATAAAGCCCCAAGATGAACAGACCTGTAACATGAAGCAAAGCATGGGCTATACTCAGAGGAGTCTAACACTGGTTCTATCCTGAATGATTTTTTTCAGAATGGCAGAGACTCATGGTTTGATGGAGAGACTGGAGAAAGCAGTGACTCGACTTGAATCATTATTTTCAGATTCACACAGATCTGGTGGAATGGAGTATGATGCTATCAATGGAGTCAATGGAAGTAAGTCTGGTTTTTCTGAAGTACCATCCCTCTGTTAACAAAAAATTGCAAGTAGCGGATGTGTTTCTCTTAGAAGAGGGAATGCAATCCCACCCCTTATGAATTTTGTATCAAAAGAAAGTAGTGTTTTAAAAAATGAATTTAGAAATGTCATGTGCAAGCTTAGTCATACGCATAATTCTAAATTATTATGGCCTACAAAATTTAAGATTTGACTAGTCTCTGAAACATACTGTCCATATTTCAAGCTTTATCACTCCTTCCATTTTAGCACTTATATTGTAAATAACTCACCAAATGAAAATGTCTGCTTGAGCCCAATTAGCAGAAGAAATGAGGCATCCCCAAAATTTACAGCATAAATATTCCTGAAGAAGTCACCAATATAAACTTTACTTGCCAGCTCTCTGAATTTCACAGTGCAGACCTACTTCATTTAATTGTTTAATAACCTTGATCAAATACAAGTTTGTTCATAAGCATTTGTTTACTAAGGGCTGCCACACATCCATGGCATTACGTTGTTACCTCTTAAGCTTTTCCTTCTCAAGTGGATCTCCAAAGTGCTACATTGGAGAATACACCGAAAATGTCTATCTTCATTTACTCGCATCTGCAGTGCTGTGTCCAGCTCTGGGGCCTCCAGCACAAGAAATACATGCTCGAGCTGGTCCAGAGGAGGCCACGAAGATGCTCAGGGGGCTGGAGCACCTCCCTTGTGAGGGCAGGGTGAGAGAGTCCAGAGAGACCTTATAGTGGCCTTCCAGTGCTTAAAGGGGACTACAGAAAAGGTGGGGAGGGACTCTTGATCAGGGAGGGTAGTGATAGGACGAGGGGTAACGGTTTCAAACTGAAAGAGGAGAGACTTAGATGAGACTTTAGGAAGAAATTCTTTACCGTGAGGGTGGCGAGGCACTGGCACAGGTTGCCCAGAGCAGCTGTGGCTGCCCCCTCCCTGGCAGTGTCCAAGGCCAGGCTGGATGGGGCTTGGAGCAACCTGGTCTAGTGGGAGGTGTCCCTGCCCATGGCAGGGGGTTGGAACGAGATGGTCTTTACAGTTCCTTCCAACCCAAACCATTAGATGATTCTATGATTCTATATTACCAAATCATATTTTTTTACTCCTTAATTTTTTTATTGTTCCTGAAATTTACAAGGTAAGTAACCTTATGAATGTATCAGTTCTAATGTTAATTGACTAGAGGTGCCCTTTCCTTTCTCCAGAGCTTTTTTTTTCCACCCAGAACCCCGACATACATCCCTTTATTAGCTTCATGTCTTTGCTTTCTGTATTCCTTGTCCCTTTCCTGCATTCTGCAGAGAAAAGCACATACCAGCATGGACACAGTTGCTGTACAGAAGCTGCAGAACAAGTAGAAAGTTGCAGGCAGCTTCCTTACTGACACAGAAGCAAGTCAGCTCCTTTATTGTCCCTGTATGCCAGCCCTTACACAACAACACACGCGAGAGGCCTTCCCCACAGTCACATGTGCCATGGGCCTGCACACTGGCAGCTGCTGTGGAGCAGCTGACTGAAAGCAGCGTGTTTCTACAGAAGGAAGGGAGCATCTTCCAGCAGGCTTCCATACCAAATGAGTTAGCCCGTCACAGTGAGCTTCAGTAATAAAATGCATACAGTCCAGAGAAAATCTAGACAGCCAGTAAACCATAGCAAAGTCGTGGAGAAACACTATCCATGTACAAACTGACAAATAAATCAATCACTACTAGGAAACCTACATTTTTGAAAAATACAGGCTTCAGTCCTAGAATCAATTTAGGTGAATCTCTACATTAATCCAGAGCTCAGTGTTGCAGAACCAGGGCTGCTTTCAGAACAGGAGATGAACTTGCCACGTGAGGTACTTCCATGAAAATGGCTATATCCTTGGCCTAACCCAGGAGCTCAGTCAGGTGAGAAGATTCCCCACCAGGGAAGCAGAGCCTTAAAACCCTAACAGGTCCCTAGAAGAAACCAACAGACAAACCTTGTTGGAGTGAGATTATAAAACACACCCACGAGGATACTGCAGTAAGAGGCTGAGATGAGCAGCACCACGGGGCACTTGCCAGACATGTCTCCAGGCAGTGTCTCACATGGAGATTCAGGAGTTACCCTTCGCTGATGCAGTTAGGAAAGACTGTACTGGTTCTTCAGTTTGGATGACTGATAGGCATATAGTGCCACAAACATCATTCTGCGTGCCTGTGTTACTGTGCTTCTGCAGTGGTTCACATAATCTCCACAGCCACTGCAGAGCTGACAGTCTCACAGAACAGGTTTCTTTTTCTTTTTCTCCTTTAAAACTGACACTCAGCCAGAGCATGACCTTTTTTAAGTCTCTAGTCGAAATGGAGATTCATTGCCTTCTTCTACCATGATCCCTTCCCCTAAAAGACCATCTCACAATTAGAATTATTACAAAACTAACCGTGACTTTTCAATTAATACTTTTTCAGAAACAACAAAATAATGAGGAGGATGGGAGAACTGTACCTTTACTGTTTTCCTAAATGGCATTGCAATGGCAGGATTGCAAACTAATCATTCAATTGCTCTGCACAGCCCACAGCAAATTCTAGTAAGTGCTCCTGGGAGTTAGCTGTATTGAAGAGCGAAAAAATAGCATAGTTGCTTTCTAGTTTTGCATAGGAGAATTGCCATTTGGTGAACTGCTATTTGAAACGCTGCTCTAAAGCAAAAGGTTACAATGATTCTCTTGGAGACATACACAGATTTTGACAAAGAACATAAATGGGCTTTGGAAAGCATCTCCACAACTAAAATCTTTCGTACACTGGGTCATTTGAGGGGTTTACACACAAACACTTAATGTGGAAGAAAGCCCAGAAATTCCTCAGAATTAAAGGTGAGTGACATCAAGAGAACAAAAGGAGCCTTGAAATCCCTCCTAGCTAACTACTTTTTTTTTTCACACAGGCCATTGCAAAATCCCAATTGCCAGAGCCTTTCTTTTTTCTGTCAAGGAGCCAGATGACTCTTGTGGAATAAAGAGGGCTTTCAAGATTATGAATTTGGACACAATTGTCAGGTAGTGCCAAAAGGTTAAAGCAAACTCTCTGGGGAAAGCCTGGTACCTCTTCAGAGCAATCTTCAGGCTTCATTAATGAGGGAGAGAGGCTGGGAAGAATTTTAACCTTGGTCTCTCAGATCCTACAGATGCCATAAATTCACACGTGCATCGCTCATGCTGGACCTGGCAAAGGTTCTGAGGTATAGACGAGACATGAGGATATATCAGGGAGTAAAGGGAGAGCTGGAAAACATACAAGAAAAGATTACTTTTGCCTTCTTAAAAGGTGTCACATAGAGCCATACAGAAGCCAGGTGCATAAGAAACTGAGTCTCATCTGCATTTTCTGATTGTCCACTTTATCAGGAAACTGCTCTGTATACTATATAGAAAATAGCATTTTTATTCCTCAGTTAGAATGTATAGCATATATATGTCAATGGAAAGTGTCATCTAGAAGATTCATTTGAGCTTTCTTTTACCAGTGACAGTTTTTCAAGGTCAGACAACGAAATAAGATTACAAAGCCACATCTCACTGCATAAATCCACTGTCAACCTGTTCTAAAGACTCTATCTTACCGGAAATTGAATTGATTGCTATTAAAAGCCACCAAACAATACAAAGGTCTTCAGGAATGTGTGGCTGGTATAAAAATAATTGTTCAGTACACTGCAGATTCTTTTTAGGGGATAATATTTGTTTTATGTACAGCAGTAGAATTTTGTTAAGACAATCATGCTTATCAGCAACCAAGGTCAGGTTGGATGGGGCTTTGAGCAACCTGGTCTAGTGGAAGGTGTCCCTGCCCATGGAATGGGGGCTGGAACTAGATGGTCTTTAAGGTCCCTTCCAACCCAAACCATTCTGTGATTTTGTGATCAGGCCACTAGACCTTTGAAGGGCTGAGAAATTATTATTTTAGCACCTGTGGCAAAAGGCGCTAAAGACTAAAGAGGCTTCCTGCTACATTGTACAGAGTAAATTCTCTTCATGTTCGTAGCCAAGTGCTACCAAGAGCAGGGTATTTTTCTTTCTAGCTAGGAAAAAATCATTATACATCCTTTTTTACCGATTTCAGAAATCAATGAGCACAGCAGAAATTAAGTTACAGTAATTTCCCCTGTTTCTATGGTATTTCTCCTCCATCTGCTACACAGGAACGTCCTATGCATTATGTACTTTATGAATCCATTGTAATGGAATGCTGTTCTTCTATAGGCATAGCACCATATGTTGAAGCCTTTGATAGGCTGCTGAATGGAAGTGTTGCTGAGTTTCTCAGGTACAGCAAGATTCTTGAAGGTGATGTGAAAACACATGTGAGTATTTACACAAATTTTCTCCCCATGATACAAGTGCACAAATCTTGGAATCTGTGTGATCGTGCTTGGTCTTGATTGCTGAGTAGAGGATAATCTTAATAGTAGTACTCTGAATTACTAGTTCTTGTAGTAGTAATAACCTGGCATAACACACTGAGGACAGTTGGTTCAGGAAGGGCAAAAGGCTGTATATATAAGAACAAGCTGCTCCCCTTCTACAGCACCAAAAGCTGAGGACCATAGTATGCAAAATATATAAATATTCTCAGTCACAAGCAATTTGAATTGTCCTGTTGGCTGCTAAGCCCTTTGCAGGACAGGAACACAATTAAGAACACAAGTCAAAAAGTGAGTAGCAAACAGTAGGTGGGTCCAAGCAGTGATAACTTCTTGTGGTTGTCTTCTAGGCACGTGTATCATCATTCCTATTAATGTAGAGATTTTGTTCTTTTGATTGTGTGTTTTTATTCTTCACATCTCTTTCATTTGGAACAACATAGCAATCTAAAAATGAGTATGTCAGACATTTAAATGACCCTTTTTTACTACCTGTGTCACAGCAAGGAAGTACTATACTATCATTTTCATGATTAAATTACTTTGTAACCTTATATCTTGTGATGAGAGCTTGTTTCGTTTTACTTTTTAAGCCTGTCTTCTCTAAAACTGGTGGCAATAGAATGAGAAAGCAAGGACTCATCTTACCAACAGCTTTCTGATCCACATTTTGCCAAAAAAAACACACATAAAAGAGCCAGGGTCAGTTTGAGTTGGGTCTGAAGGAGTGTGATACTTTTGACTTTTTCTAGTAGATCCATGCCATCAGGCCTTTCTCCATGTGTACATTTCCCAATTCATTGCAGCTGCTGCTCTACATAACAAACACTGTAGCCAGAAAAATGTGCAGTCCTACAAGCTAGTGGGACTTATGCTGCAAAGCCAGCATAAATATTTTGCAAGACAGCCAAAGTAACCAGTCTACTCACAGGGCAAGAGCTCTGGGATTATTCTGTGAACTGTGGTTTCTGTGTGGTGTTATATGTTCTTGTAGGTAGGGTGGAGTTTCTGACCTAGTTAGGCCTAGAAGACTGGAGGGAGTAAGGAGATCAGGCAATTGTAGAGGATCTTTGTGTTTCTAAGGAAATACTGCACTTCCTTTTTATTTGAAAAAGCCTTTTCACCTTAACAGTTATACTATAAGCTACAATATATGTGCTTTGTTCTTAAAAGAAATCAGGGAAAAACTAATAAACTGGGGATGGGATGGGACAGGAATTATCAACTTAACTGAGTAGAGAATTGCTCCCTGGAAAGGATCGGTTCTAGCTTTGGTCATTACATTCATTAGACACCATTGTTTTGCAGTTGATTTCTCAACAGTATAGATCTGAGAGATACAGAAATAGCCTTAGTACCAACACTAAGCAGGGAAAAAAAAGCATTTAACATTCTGAATGACTAAAACCTTTTTAATATACACTATCTGTAAATGTTTAAATCAGTCAGCATATTAATTTATGGATTTGTCACTGTTTGTATTCGAGTCCATATTAAAGATTATTAATAATTTATCTGCCAAGTCTGCAGATAGTCCCTAGCATATTGTTGATGATAGTGTAATGCAAACTGTGATAAGGATTATTTGTTAGAACTATGAGATTAGACATAAACAACTTTCCCTTACATAAAGAAACTGGTGATTCTGATTGCAGCCTACTAAATATTCTGAAATCTTAGATTCTGAATTTACAACATGAAGCAGACTGCGGTTGCCTTATGCTCATGCTTATCACTGAAGCAACATCTGTGCTTTACCTTAACAAGTGGAACAAGGAGTATTTTTCTTCTGGGTGTCTTATAGACCATGTGTCCTCAGCATTATATTTGCAGCTGCTGTCTCTTTCACATAATGAGCTGACGGCAAGGTTGTATTTTATTTCAAAAAACACCTGTTGCCTAGAAAAACCTCACATACCTGACTGACCAAAATGGTAATATGAGAGAAAGAGAGACTTCATATTATGCTAAAGAAACGAGGGATTTAACATGATGTGTTTTGTGCTGATTGCTGTAAGGATTGTGTGGTTTGTGTTTCTGGCAAAAGGAAGTACAGCCATAACTAATAGCTGTTGGGGAGCCCCATTCCTATTTTTTGAGTGTGCTGTACTCTAAATAGTCTATTGAAAGAGAACAAAATAAAAAAGAGATCTAATAGCTAGCTCCTGGGTCTGTTAAACACAGCAGCACAGTGGATTTTACAAAGATTAGTTTATCAAAGAACAGTTCTGCTTAGACTCAATCTTGAAAGCAGCATATTTCTCATTCAAATTACAGTACATGCAGTGGTGAATCTCTGAGGTCAACTGCATTAAAGAAACTAACCACTTTTTAAAAGACAGAGAGAATGGCTAGGGTTTTTACTTTGTCCATTTAAAACAAATTATCCTAAACGGGTAAGATGAGATCCTTTTCCTGTCCTGTCACTGTGGAATAAAAACCTGGTGATTATATGGACATTTCTATGAAATACAAAGTTCCCTACAGGCACATATTTTCTAAAACCACTTTCCATTGTCTATGTCATAACTGTAAAGCATGTGAAGTCAATGAAAGAGTGAGTATGGTCAGGACTGCTGCCAACCAGCTGTCTTTCGCCTGACATACCAGTGTCTTGGAGGCTGTCACCAACTATTACAGGTTATAACAGCCCTGAAGCTGGTTCGCCATGTGTGCCAACACTGAACCGTTCTTCTGTCAGAATGAGGGAAATTCAAAAGCAGTATAAAATAGACTGTGGGTCTACAGCCTCATCAGTTCTCTCATGCCCAGCAGATAGGATAGCACTGGCTGATTGCCAGATCACAGGGACACGAGTCCCATCACTTTTCCCAGATGCATCCACCACTACGGAAAATGTGCTGAGGATGACAAAGAGCTGCCTGTGTAAGACACGATCTACCTTCAGATTGTGTCCCAGTGAGGAAGCTGGTCAGGCAGGTTTGATGTACTCTTTGCCCTGTCAAAACAAAGCAAGCAAGATTTTAGAAAGCCAAGAAGCAGGGTTTTGTGATGTGTTTATTATGAGCTTCTTCACATTATTTTTGTTTATGTAATATCTTAAGTGGTGGAATACTTTGGCTTGAGTTTGAATAATGTACCAGATGAGACATAATGATAAGAAGAGAATGTACTAGTTTTACAAGAGAAGGACAGATAACATAAAATTTCCATATTTCAGTACTTTATGTGGTACAGAGCAGAGCAGAATTACAGCCTTCCTGTCAAACACTTGCCTTTTTTTTAATTGTTTATTTGTAAAAATCTTTTAACCTCCCAACCCCACCAGTTGAAAGAACAGCTTGTCTGAGTGATTCAGTTATGTTCCCTCTTCTCTCATCCAAGCTATTCAGCTTGAAAAGGAAAACTGGAAATATGGATGCCTTTTCCCTCCTCTCTTCCATCAACTTCCAGCCGCTGCAATGCAGAGCTCAGACAGACAACCAAGTACCTTGTGGGTTTGGAGCATTCAAAAATGCTTAGCTCGCTACTTATTGGGGGAGAGTTTAGATACAATTCATTACATGTATGTATGTACATCAAAGGTACTGCATCTCGAACGAGATGGTAGCAATTCACAGCACATTATCCAATCTGCAGAGGTTCTCTGTGTGTGTGCACTGATTTGTTATCATCATGAGCAGGGGAGGCAATGTTCACCCCACAAACATTGTTCGTATGCACATACCCACAGTTTCTTTTCCTTATCTATTACATGAAAGCAATGGCATTCTTCTCTCCTCCTTCCAGGCATAGTCCATGTAAATATAGACAGACAACTGAAAGCAGGAGTTCTCTTTTATTAAATATATATGCACTTCACAAAGTGCAGCTCCGGTTTGGCCTATCAGTGAAGTTAAAAAATCCTAGCGCCCGCATTTTCCCCAAATAGTAGTTATCACACTTGAAATATCTGCATCTTGTCTTTTCTTGTGAGAGATGTTGAAGAATTAGTCAACGGCTTTCATAGCCCTGAACTTTGCACAGGATGTGCTGCTGTCTGTGATACACCAAAAAACACTTTTGCACTTTATCTATCTTACCTAATCTAAACACAGACTATCAAACCCATTATTTGACTGATTCCTCATTAAAAAGGCAATTTGCTTACAGGGCAACAGAATGCACAAGTGTACTCTCGTGTTCATCTTTTGTGCCCGGAGGCTGTGCAGTTTTAGGCATTGTGTTGAAAGCTGAATTAGAGCTCAGAGAGGAGGATGATGTCAACGTGCCCAAAGAGAAGCTTGCTGTCAGGCTGCCTTTGCATTTCTGTGATAGGTATTTTCTGCTGCATGAAATAAACACCAAACCAAGTAGCTACCACGGGACTGGAAAAAACAGAATACATAAAAAGAATAAAAAGACAAACATTTTTTCTAGCATATAAAATGCACTCAGCTGAAAGAAAGAGATAAAGTGTAGAAAACAGTACTGCTATCCACCAAAAGTGGAAAAAACCCCCAAATAATCATCAACCAAAAAAGCAACCTTGGAAATCTATCACTATTAAAGTTGATTTTGTAATGCCAATTCAGCTATATTTCTCACCCTGTATGTGTACTACAAGATACTTCATAACATAAGCAATAAAGAATGTTTGCTTTAATGTGACAAAGAAGATGGAAATGCAATATACACAATGTAGCCAAGTGGCTAATCCAGAAAAAGTATCATTTGTAGGAGCTTTACAACTTTTGATTGCTCTGTTCCAAAGGATGGCTTCACTTGTGGTCTAGGGATTGGGTCTGGCTTTCAAAACAAGCAGGATTACTGGGTCAGGTGCAGCGGTGTGCCGACATGGTTGCATCTGTCTGGCTGTAAGACACCTGGTTGGGAATAAAGATGACTCCGGAGCATGAAGAACCTGTCCATTTCGAGTCTAGACCAACACCCCCTGAAAGAGTGGGAATTTTTCCATTAATTTTGATGGGAGCTGGATCAGGCTGTTAGTTTCTTGACACTGACATTGCAGTAAATACCCCTTGCTTCTCTTCTTATTTAAAAAGGCAAGGAAGAGACGAAAGTCGAACAGACTGTATTGAAAAATACATACCATGGTGACCAGTAATGGGCACTTAGTTGCATATTGCTAGCACAAGAAACACACACCTGTTGATTTAGGGTGGTGGTGGTGGGAATATATAATGAGAACATTCCATATGGCATTCCCTCAGTCAGGAACATCAGAAACACAGTCAAGGCTCTCAACAGTTCTTCATAACTGTTTTCATGGGGCTCCTTTGCATATGGGGTAGTTCCTGACTAAACCCATAAGTAGCTATGTTGATTTAAAAGCAATGCAGCTGATCAGGGACCATTTTTGGGGTAAGGGTCTAAAACTACCGGCCCCTAAAAGCAGCGATTATATGTGTATTTCGTTACCCACTACAATGGGATTTTCTGATCTCCAAAGGATGCCAGGAAAAAGGGATCAGAATGATTGGAGTGGGGAACCTTATATGCAGTGGGAAACCAAAGAAAACTCCATTGTGGTTGCCGGCGAAAATGTAAAAAGATAACTTGCTTATATGAAAAAAATTCCCATCATGAAGGGCTCTTTAGTCGACCAGATGAATTCAGAGTAGTATCTAGTGTTCAGACTAGATTTAAGGTCTGTGTTTTACCAAATAATTTAATTAGTGATTGGAGCAATTAATCAAGGCATACAGTATATTTTCAGCCATTTGAAGTCTAAATCAGAACTGATCATATGCTGTAGCTCATGCTAATTTTGCTATCCTCTAAAAATTTTTCATTGACACCCTTTAAGAGCAAATTTGAGTCTACTGACAGGAAACCTGTTTTTCTTGGTGGTTTTCCAGAAGTAGTGTACAGACCTAGAGGCATAAGTGTCCCACAGGTTGAAAACCACTGTGTCAGCTTAACCAAAAATCATCAGGTGATAAAATTACAAGGCTAAATTAGCTAGCTAAATGACAGGTAGCTTTGGTGTGTGGACCAGCTGCACTCACAGCCACAGATACAGTGTGAGAGTGTCTCAGTGAGCCCGTTGCAAAGTAGTGGCATAGGACAGTTGTCAGTGTAAAGTCAAGAGAAGCTTATTAGGGAGGACTGGAGATGTGGAGTTGGCACAGGTCCAATGTCCATGAGGAATCCTTGATAAGGTAATCAGACTTTTATTTTTCCATCTGATTGAAAACAGTCCAGGATTGGCGGGGCATAGGTGGCAATCACCTCAGCCACTCAACCATAGAACAATGAGGTCTGTGGCTCTTACAGCAGTAATTTCCAGTGAACCACTGGCAAATTAAACTATCTTGATCCATCAGGAAGACCAAGACAGAGGGGCAGAGAGACAGTATCCCTGCTTTTGTCACCAGCTTGAACCTCTTGGGACTGAAAACTCTCTTTACTGGCATCAGTGCTCATGGTTCTTATTTCTTTTGTGAAGAATTATTTTTCATGTTGGAGTAGTAACACTATTTAAGCTCATTTATTTCAAGCTGAGAAATATACATCCATGAATGTTCTTTTATTTTTTACATTTTTTTTCTGTTTTGGGACACACATCTCCCATGCTCGATTGATGTCATTTGTTGCCACAGGCTACGACCAAGTCTTTTATTAGTTTTCAGTCTCATTCTTTCTGAAAAGCACGTGCACCCTCTTTTCAATCATCCTGCCTCCCCATCCCTGACCTGCTTTTATTTTGCTAGTTGGTGGTTGCAACTGTTGTGAGTGTATAGAAATGCTGGGCTTGGAAACCGAGAAAGCTGTTCATTGTAGTCAGCAAAAAACAAACAATGAGCTCAGAATCTGGCTCTTCAGTCAGTTTCTAGTAAAAAGGAGTTCAGTGAATAATGTGAATTAAGCCACAAGGGAAACCAATGTGCAGTTTGAATGTTGTTTTTAAATAAGCTGGAGTGCTGTCAGGAATGCTGAGGGTAGAATGTGGCCACAAATGTGTATTTCCTCTTTTTATCCAGTGTGAATTGCATGATCAATATGTCCAGATTTCGGAATATTGAAGAGTCCATTAGGATAGATTAAACACTGTCACTCCTAACTTCTGTTAGTCTATTGAAATCCATAAAACTATAGATTTCCATAATTAATCTGAACTGCAAAGCAGTTTATTTTTTGCTATTTTGTTTCATAAGTTTAATTGTATGTTTTATTCTAAGTCCCAGAGCTGTAACAAAAAGATTGGGTTAGGATCTTGAAGTAGATCTTTGAGGCTGAAATACTTCTTTCTTGTTGCTTTAATACATATTCTGTTTAAAAAAACCACCTTAGGTCAGATCTGTTTTTCGATCACATCACTGTGCATGTAGGTAACTACCTCATCTTTCAGAGAGGCTGAGGCCTCCTCTCCCAGTAAATTTAGGCTTTTGGTATTTAGCACCTCTGCAAAGGAAAGCGCGGTTCAGGCGGGAAGAAACCTTAAATATCATTACAGACGTGTCAGCTTTAAGCTTTGAGCTTCCTTCCGTGTTAGCACATTTTGGTCAGGGTCTAGGATTCTTTCAAGGTGATAAAAGTTGAAGTGAAGTTACAAGGAGACTGATTCTGGCACTTTTAGCCTTTGAGTTTCTTTCAGGGAGCTCAGTGTCACTACTTGCAGAATGAGGTGGGCAATGTCACCAGTTGTCCTGCAGTGTGTGAGAGACAGAACATACACAAAGCCATTTCAATATAAAAACCTGTTTATCCAAGCTCTCTCTCTGAAGACAGTGCAGCTTCTTAGAACGGGATGGTTCTTCAGTCTTTATATCAGGGAATTTGGTATTTGTCAGACACAGAAAGTCAAGAAATCAGCTCGTGAGTAGGGTGCCCAGTGAACACTGCCAAAAGAATATTTATGAAATGATATCCCAACAAGTGCTGTAACCTTTTTATTTTACAGAGATAAGCATCTGAAGTTCCTAGAACATGTGTTTGTTAAATCAGGGACGCATGGATGACATCCTAAACCTGTGAAATTGTAAAGCCTTTTCTGAAATTTCCTCAGCATGGATTTGGGCCTTCACTGAGAAGGGCTTCTAAGAAAATAGCTGGGGATAGAGAGTGGGACTGCTTAGCAGCAGACCTCAGGGGCAAAACAGCCCATCAGAGAAATAACTGGAGTGCTTGCAGCCAGTGCAGGCAAAAGCATGTTTCTACAGATGACAATGAGACCTGCAGGTCCCCGAGATCTCTGTGGTCATCTGATGTGCTGGTTTATAGTGTCTGTTCCATATAGGAAATGTAGGTTTGTATTTCCTCAGGGAAATTAGGTCTCTCCACAAATAATTCCTCAACACAGGCAACCAGGCCCTACAAAGATGGGCCTCAGATGTCCACGGGAAAAAAAAAATAACCTGAATTTAAAAACCAGTTGATCTTGATAATAGCCAAAGTTTGGACTTCATCTGTTCAGTAATTGTATGTGGTTCTTATTTATTTAAGGAACTAATACACCCTTTCAGAGATACACAATGTAGCTCCAAGCAATAGTAGAAACTAGAAGCTCTGGAAGTCTGTCAAACTTTAATGTACCACAGTTCCTGTTCCTTAATGAAATCCTGACATGGGCTGGTTTTCCTTTCCCGTCTCTCTTTGAGAAATCTACTTGCTTTTGCAGGCTAGTCAGGATGAAAAGCTGTAAGAGCTCTCTCAAGAAGACTGTGGCTAACTTCTGTAAAATGCCTGGGCAGGTTGGGGTGCTTTCCATCTACGATCCCTAATGCTGATCCCCCAAAAATTACAATTTTGTCATGGCTTAACCTTTGACATGCAATACAAAGGATATTCCCATAATATCATTAGTTAAATTAATTCCTCCTGGAAAATTGGATACTTTTCTGAGTTGTTGTTCTTTTACAGTGTTAGCCTTTCACCTCAGGAGTCCTGGGGATGAACTGGAGGCAGGTCAAAACCAACTGATCACTATTTGCTGTTACTCATACCCTAAAGCTCATAAAATACACTATGACAGTCTTTGGTTATTAGAAGCTCCAACCAACGATGGTGGCCTAGTATAGATTTTAGTGGTGCATCCTCTGCACTGTAGAGAAGCCGTTTGATGTTTTTTTCTTAAAATATTTGGCTGTTTTTATCAGCTGTTTGTTTCTATGATTATCACTAATTACATATTGCAAAGGCAGAACATGACAGCACAAATTCCACCCAGCTGACAATCAATTTTGGGGATGTTCAACCTACAGATAAGGAACTAGAAGATAAGATGTTGCAATGTGCCAAAGGCATCTTTTACTTCTACTGATGTCAAGGCCTTTAAATGTAGATCCATGGCTGTATGCTGTGTAATGAGCCAGCTTTGAAATCTCCAGCAGGTGACTGACTCTTTGCAGAAGACAGCAGTCTGCAATGTAAATGGCAAACTTGAATACTTGAAAATACTTATTTTCAAAACTGTTCAGAAAAGAAAGATAGTGAAAACAAGAAAACCTTTAGCCTGTAAATAGTTCACATCTTCAGTAATGTGTGGACTTTTTTTTCTTGCACACAATTCTTAACTATTTTCTATGCTGAAACTTCTGGAATCCCTAACTATCAGTACATTACATCTGGTTTTGAAACTTCCATATAAAAGTTGAAATGAAGAGGCATCAAGAGAGTTGCAGATTTTTGGCTGTTGTAAAAGAGATTCATGAAGAATTTGTGAATTTGGAAGACACAAAAGCAGCCTGAGCTTTAGGAGAGCATTAGCTAGTCAAGAGCTTTGTTCTGGGCTTGCTCTTCTTCTCTGGTGGGTGGAGTTTATTAGAGATGTTTTGGGAGAATGTGATCTCTTACTGCTTCACTTGGCAGTAATCAGTAGCTGCAATGGCCCTGCAGACAAATATTTATATCTGTTTGAAACGGTGACAGATGAACAAATTATCTGAGTAATAGAGTAATAATTAATTTTTCAACAAAGCTGACATTTAAATAGTATTCATTAGGTTTTAAGTTAACAGTCCCTTGAGACCAATCAGAACAATTCATGTCACTTAAAACTGGGAGAGCTTAGAGGAAATTCTGGAACACTGGGACAAATTTTATTGGTGCAAAAGATGCAGAACTTGTGTATTTTTTATCCAAGGTAGTAATTTTGTAATTAATGTAAAAAAAAAAAAACCTGTCATGGCTTTAAATACTCATGTGCTTCACTACATCTGTACAGTTCATGTATCATACAGAGAAATAAAATAGCAACAATGATTTACCCCAAACAATTCTATCCATCTGTCTGGTGTCATTAGCTGAAAGATCTTCAAGACCAATAGACTTTGAGCTCCCCCAAAGTTCTGAGTGGTTTAAGTCACAGTCAAACTTACTAAAAGGTAAAGTTAATGAACCTAGATACAGATGCTACTCTGAAACAACAAATAAGTAATATTGGCTAGCACTGTGCACCGTTACATGACTCACTGTTTAATACACTGGCAGATATAAACAGCTGGAGCCACCAGCGCTGATATAACCTTATACTGGTACTAGACAGGGAGTAGCAATGCTGAGAAATTTCAGCAAAAATTCCCTAATATAGACATAGCCGTGGAGGCTGAAAAACACTAAAAAAACCACTAACAGAGGACAGCTGATTGGTGGTAGTCAAATGTATCTGTCTGAAAATAGAAAAGAAAATATCTGGGATGGTGTCTGGCTCCATCAAAATCAATGGCAAATCTCCCATTGACTTCAATTTTGACTAGAATTTCAACCCTGTGATGGACCCGTAAGAGAAAGGTGACAGGTTTTTTCTTTCTTTCCTTTTCCTTTTCCAGTATAAAGTGCTCTGTTTGGAGAACTGCCACTGACTCTTCAGCATTTGGCCCAGTTTTAAAAAAATCTCTATCAGCCAATTAGCTGTACAAAATAAATACTGTCTCTTCAGCTGGCCTGGATAGTTTCTATGGCAGCCCCATACTTAATCTAAACTTCATTCTTTTCCTATTTCTTGTTCCTCCCTTCAAGCCAGTAGCCACTTCACCGCTTCACTTTGAAGAGGCTTTTGAAGGCAGAATGTAAAAGACAATCTGTTTCTCTTCCTCTGGCAGTACTGTCCTTTTTAGAGAAAGACTGGGGTTTTTGCTCATAGCAGTGAAGTTCCATCTGAAGTAGTCATTTGCTGTCAGTCATTGTCTCTTTTGCTGAACCCAAAGGACTCAAAATTATTTCTGCAGAAACTACAATTAGAACTCTGGACCACTAAAATCGCCATTCTCTTCCCTCATGTCCTCTTTACTATTTTGTTTCAGAATAAAGCTATTAAGTGTATTTTAGAAATCCAAAATGTACATTGATCTGTATTTTGATTTGCAAATTATCAATGTTAATGTTTGCATGTATATATGTGCAGATGTGTATTATTCTCTAACAACAGAAGTCCAGTGGATTCTGATATTTACATTATGCTTTTCAGTGCTATGACTCTGAGGAAATACGTTATTAAATATAATAACATTTGACAAATTTAATATTATCAGGTCAATAAGGTAATTTTCTTGACTAAATTTCGTTAGGAAAGCCTTTATTTGTTTCTCTTACTTCTATTTAGTTTTGGGTTTTCTTCAAAGACTGAATTTACTTGTAACTTGAGATCTGAATGCATGTGCCTGTTTCTTCCTGTAGTTTGCCAGACTGTTGTCACATAAATAATATTTATATTTATTAGTGCTTTATTACCAGAGTGACAGGCAACTTAGACTGAATAAAACATTTAAAATGAGAAAGAGATGTATCCTAAAATCACATCTGCTCTGGAGAACTGAACTTTGCTAATGCAAAGCAGTAGTTTAAGCTTCAGGCTCAGTGCATCTATGTCTGCTTAGTCTGAAACAGCGCAAGTTTGGGTGGAATCCATACTTACTCTACTTCAGACAGGTCAGAAGCATTGTCACCGTTAGACATCTCTCACAGAACATCTGGTAATTTTTCAGGCAGTGGCTTCTGGGAAATATCAAAAGTTGGCATTGTATTGTGAAAGAGAAGGTTAAACCAGTTGCTATTAAAAAGGTGATTTCGAAATACGTATGATTCCTCCATTAACTCCTGCAGGCTTAACTGTAAAGAGGCCTGTCTAGGCTGTTACTGCAATGGTGACAGAGAGGTCACTGTAGTCAGCCACAGTTTTCAACCACATGGAATTGGGCTGAGATTGCATACATGTCAGACTTCCAACCATATCAGACACGCCTGAGGTAAAGGATTAATACACTTTATTCCGCACTTTACTGATGAGGAAACTGAGGTGGTGAATGGAACGCGACACAGTCCTGGCATTCAGGTCCACAGTCACAGCCGTCTCCTCCAGCCTCTAGAACAAACTGCTAAAAGCAAAGTAGGAAATACTTTGAGGAACTTGCTTCCTTCAGAACATTCACCTCAGCTGAGGAATCTGTCTGATGATTGCTGTGTCCATGCATAATCTCAAGAATACCAAAAGAATTACTCAAAGTTTTTAGATATCAGTTATCTGTTGCTCCAAAATATGTTCGTTTCTATCTGCAGACAGATGTGTGCAAGTTTGTGTTCTAGTCTACTCTGATAAGTTTACTCATGATTTGCATGCATTTTTGACACTCAGGCTTCATTACTCTCATTCATTATAACTGAAAGAGTTTTAGCTGATTGGTTCTCCAGCAATCTTTTGGCTGAGCCGCACGAGTTGTTGAGAAAAATCCCCCTGGTCCATTTTCACTCCTTAGTCTTCAGTGGATATGGGGGTCTAATGGAAGAGTCATCTCCCTACAAAACATAGTCCTGTCTGATAAATAGAAGGAGGTAGCAATGAAATGTCACGTTTCAAACACTACAAGAAAGACTTGGAATGGTGATAGACTGAACTAGTGCATTCTTAATGGGAAGAAGCTCTTCTATTACTTTGATGGGATGCATGGAAAGAAGTACCACATGCTCAGAAATAGTAAAACTCAGAAAGCCATTTTTAATGCTCTTGGAGAAAGAAGGAAGTAAATGTGGCAGAAATCTTATAAAAAATTCTGCTTGTAAAATGAAAAAACTGTGTTAGCCTGATCCTTTGATTAAGATTTAAATTCAAAGGTGAGAGATGTGAGTGCTCTGATCCCTACACAACTAAAAGCATATGGGACTGGATAAATTCAGGGAATACAGCACAAGCCTTGCAATCAATATCTAGTCCACTGGCCACTGAACGTTTCCGACATCCTATAATAAGGATAATAAGAAAATGCAAAAAGACACACTTTAATGCACCAGAGGTAACTTAAAGAGTGTTACCATTGGCTTGGGTGCCCTCAATAGCAGCAGATTTCTTAAAGACAGCTCCCAGACATTTTGAGAAAGTGGCCTCGGCCACACTCTGTAGTGGAGGAGGAGTAGTAATGAACATAAAAGAGTAATATATGTGTCAAGGAGAAGTACATCCTGATTGCACATCCAGCAATAGTTTTAACATCGGTCAGATGAGCAAGGTACATGTATGAAGCATACTCAAGGAATGTCAGTCTTTTAGGAACATCAGTGTACATCATCCAACAACCTGTCTCGAGCTCTGACCAAATTCCAGTGCTTCAGCAGAAAGAGGTGAAAAATCAGACAAGAAACCAGTTGTTAGTTTGTACTGATTGGAGAAAAAAGTCCCCCTCAACCTCCATGAGTGACCAGTGGGAACCCAAAGGCATGGATTTAATACAGTGTAAACAAAGTGCCAGACACATTTTTCAAACCTCATTGGTGCTACCAGCTCAGTATATGTTCAAGGACTCACAAAATAATCTTGAATTTCTATATCTAAGAGCACTTTGCTCATGTTTTATGGTCTGTTTGATCAGCATTTAAAGCTCTCTCTTAAAATAATGCTGGTTCTTTGTAGGAATTTGAATGATCCCTTCTGAACTTCACTTTTCGGATAGCTGGAAATCTTCTGAATTTGAGACTACGATTACCTATGACCCAGTTTACAGACCTGTGATCATGTGCTGACACTACCATTTTCTTCCTTCTCTGTTATTTACATTCCATATGAGAAAGAATCATCATATTCCTTAGCCACTATGTTGCTAAGCAAAACAGATGAAACTTTTAAACTGTGTCTTTGTATGACAGATACTCATTCCTCTAAACATCCAACTAGGTTTTCTCTGCATCAATTCTGATTTAAGCTCATCTTTATTT
Source organism: Leptosomus discolor (assembly GCF_034619465.1). Taxonomy (NCBI): domain Eukaryota; kingdom Metazoa; phylum Chordata; class Aves; order Leptosomiformes; family Leptosomidae; genus Leptosomus; species Leptosomus discolor. The sequence goes on along the minus strand of NC_141398.1, from coordinate 34,023,549 downwards.
AACACAGATGACTAGTGCTTTACACAGAGTTCCAGAGGAGGTCTTCTCCAATGATACTAACACCTCTGTAGCTCTACTAAAAGTACTTTGCCACATCCATTGTAGAACTGCATGAGCTCTTTTCACAAAGCCACCTTCCTGGCTTTTATACTTGTGTTTGCTAGTCTTCAGTATTTCCAATTAATCAGTCTTGTGTTTACACCCAAAATTATGCGTTGGTTTAAAGGGGCAGAGGGGAGTACTACTAAATTTTATCCTATTCATATTACCTGTGCCAACAAAGTTGTCTTACTCTTCTCAAGTGATGAGCGAGTCCTTCTCGACAATATTAAAACCTCCTAGCTTTGTGTTGTCCATGAATTTTATGAATGCACACCTAATTCTTGCTCTTAGGACACTGATAAGCATATTGGTGGTTCCTAAAACTAATCCCTGAGAGACACAACTAGCAACTTTCTTCCTCTCAAATAACACCACCTCTAATATAGCCTGTTGTTGTCTCCATTTACCCAGCTTCTTATCCAACATAAGGGGTTTTATACTTCTTTGCATCATTTCCACTTAAAGTATGAGTTGCCTATGAGGACCTGCAATAAGCATTTTATGTAATATCTAAATGCACTAGATTTGATGCATTATCCTTATCTAAGAAATGAAAACTCTAATCAATCCACAAAAGTAATTATTTTAACCACAGATAATGCCATTGTAATTTCTCCCATTTTTAATTTTCAGATGTGTTTTTAATCACTGGTTTCAAATCTGTTCTAAATGTGCATAGCGCTGAAGTCAAACTAACAGCCATGAAATCACTTGACATATTTTTCCCCCATCTTCTTGGGCATGTTTGATATAAATAAATGATATTTATTCTTTTCTACTTGTGCTTCCATCTGTCAGTGTCTTCAGTACTCTAGAATGAAAATAATATGGACCCAAAGATTTTGTCACACTAAGCTACATGTATTTGACTTCCTTTTCAAATGATCTAATTCCCATTGATTTATCATCATTCTCCTTAGCTATCCTTTCAATATCTTCACGTACATCAACTTCCTTGATTGGGAGAAAAGCATTTATTCAACAACAGGTAAGCTATACGTCAAAAGTAATGTAGGCATGCCCACCTTACCCTTTAGGTCACTGCCATGGCCTCACTTCATTGCTTTATTGTCCCAGCAGCTAAAAAAAATTTGGCTTTGACTTACTTTTCTTTGCAAGGTACAGTTCAACAAGGCCTTAATCTTTCATTTCTTTGCTTCTCTATTTTATAATACCTGAAAAAATGTTCTCCTTGATAATCAAGGCCCTTTCTCACTCTTTGGGGGTTTTGTACCTATTCTTAGTATCTTGCTTTAGTTATTTATTCATTCAGAGACTCCAGCCCTTTCCTACAATTTCTGCCTCCTGCCCAGCATGCATAGATTATTTCAATTCTTAATGTAAATCCATCCTTTCCTGCATTCAAATAATGAAGTTCCTTAGGCCGGTCATCTTCATTCACTGATTTTTCTGTTTTCTAAAAGTTTGCCATTCTAAAATACCAAGCCTTAGATATAGATTTATTTTTGTCCATCTTGCAATTTAAGAAATCCATTCACAATCACTTCCTCCTAGAACATTAGGGTTTGGTCAGCTGTTCTGCAAGATCCTCCTCACACGAAAAAACTAAGCTTAAAATAGTACACACTTTGTTGTTTTATGAATTTCTGTACCAAAAAGTCAGTCTTCTGAAATGTCTAAGAATATCTAAACCTTGCTATTATTGATGATATTTATGTCTATGTCTGGAAAATTTAAGTCTCCTATGCTCATACAATTTCCCTTATTATTTATTTCTTTATCTATTTATAGATATGATTACCCTCTTCCAAATCTCAGCCTGTCAGACCATAATATCTCCTTCTCCCCAAATACTGTCCAAGTTAGGCCTCTTTTACCATCTTCCTCGCAGTGATTTTCATGCTAAGATTATGTTTTATTCATGCCTTCACATTTTAAGATGAATAAACACAATTTGGCTGTTTCACTTTGCTAGAACTTCAAATTTCCTGACTTTTATGTATTTTAGGTTGCATCCATATAGGCCTGTATATAAAATTTCCTTGTTTTCTTTTTAGATTGAAGAAACCTCAAGGAAAAACAGCATAAGCTTCCCCACCCTTTCACAAAGTGATTATAAATGTACCTATTCATTTTAGATTAACTTAACAGCATTTGGTTTGGGTTGAGTTTTGTTTAGCAATATACACTACTTATGAATAGTTCTTTTCTGTGCCAATAATGCTTTCTCCTAAACACTGCATATCCACTTGAATGAGGTATAGGTGACAGTGAAACAGCAATTAGATTCTAATCAATATGTACATCACTCGTAATGTACAGAAAATGTGTAGTGTTCAAAAAAAACAAAAATTTGAACAGTAGGGAATGTGAGGGAGTGTAGAGATTTACCTCCCATCCACACTGCTAGCATGTAAACATGATGTCAGATGCAGCTTTAACCCAAATTCTAGAGTTCTGTGGGGGAAAATTGCCCCAAAATATTCAGCCACCGTCTCTCATAGCCATGGAGCTTAGGGTCTGCTCACAGAGGATAGGCGAGGAATGAATTACAGCATAGTCCCTCAGCAAACAGGCCAAGCTCAGCTCTTCTTAAACATCACTACAGCCTAAGTTAAGTTCCACAGAAAGTTTTCAGGTTGCTTTTCTCAGCGGTGATAAGTTGTTATCGTGCACTTGAGTATAAACATCGCCATTAAAATGCCTAGACATGCTCTGAAGTGTTAAAATTAAGTCCTCCTGTGACTAATCTTATAAATGATAACCAAAAGACTGTGTATCAACTTGTTTTATTTCCTATCTGAGGAATATAGGGAACTTAACCTTAGATTTCAAGAAAATTTATAGCTAAGCCAGTACTGTGATACATTTCTTCCAGTCAGTGTTGCTGTGATTTATATGAGAAACAGCAAGAAAGATTTGAGCTGCCACACTTGACTTTGAGCTGCCAAGAAGAGGTACTGGAGGCTACAGGCTAAGGTTTAATTTATATTCCTCCTCTTGTTACAGGCAGAGATGGTACGTGCTGCTTTCCAAGCACAAAGATCTTTCCTGGTGTTAGCATCTCAATGTCAAGAGCCTCAAGAGGTAAGAAAAGTGACCTAGAGTTTCAGAAGGCAGTGTATTAAAAAGGCTGTGTTCCCATAGGTTTAACATCAATGCCTTCATTTGCCTTTATTTGTTACTTTTTTTATGCAGTGCACTTAGAGGCTTGCTTTCAGTGTTATTAGCATGGTGCTGTAATAATCAGAAAGTCATGGTTCAGAGTTAAGAACTTTTTCTGTAGCAATACATATAAGATCATTGAAGAAACCAAAGGAGGTTTCCACTTTATGGCTGTAAGTGGGATCAGTGTTTCTCTGGAAAGCTGGAAATGCCATGGAATAGGATGGCTTTTTGCTAGCCCCACAGGGATGCTATATGACAGACTTTGAAGTCAGGGGATAATCTATTGAAAGAAAAATCAATACTGGCCCCTAGACTGAGTATTCAACAATGTGAGGTCCAGGTTAGGCCAGTTCTGGAAGGAAGGCAAAGCATTTTGTCAAGAAAATGAAAAAACAATTTATATCAAGTTGATGTATATACTTATTTTAGTGGCACCTATTTAAATCCTCCCCTCACAACTAGAAAGCTCAGGGAAGCTGTGGAGTTGTTATGAAATCTCATTTGTAGTTCTTAGAGGGCGTGAGATTTTGACCAATAGCACTGTGTCATCCCTGGGAATACTGATCTTGTAGCCCTTCTGTGAGACCACCCTCAAACCTTCCTTCTTGGAGCGCGCAGAGAATGAAGACTTCACTTGCAGTCTCTCCATGGCCTTCAGTCCTGTCTTTTCCCACTGGCTTCTCACTCCATAGTTCATTAAACTCTGTATTTTCAAATCAGAACTCTCTGCAGCCGGTATATATTACTGAAATTTTGCTGTCACTATTGTTCTTAGAGACACAAATTAGGAGTTTTTCTGATTGGTATGTTTTAATGGCAAGGGTACACAAGGAAAAAAAGAAAAGCACAGATATTCTGGGCGAGACTTCAGATTTATAAAGTTCCAAGCAAGAAGGGATCAGTTGTTTTTTCCAGCTGTCCCTGATCTCAGAGAGGGAAAGTGGGTCATGACTCACAGAGAACAAGCAAAATTCCCATTGGCACAGGCCCCGAGCAGTCATTTGTATTGGCTGTGAATACAATCGCACCCAGTGGCCCACAAAACTCTTCATGCTCAGAGGTAAAGTATTCCCCAATGAACAGTTGCTGCTGGCCCATAATGTAATGCAGTGTTCTGAAGTGCTGGTATTGTCCCAGCTCTGGTAAGAGTAAAAGCTATGGCTCACAGTTTGGCCTCCTGTATGGATCTGCTATCAGTAAGATTTTTCTCTGCTTTTCAAGTGAGATGGCAATGGCTTCTCCCCACTTCTACCCTTACAACTTTCTGACCTCAAGTCAAGGCTTTGAGATTTTAGCAACTGTAAAGTTTAGAAACTTTCATTTTAAAAAATGTCAACAAAACAAGCAAAAAAAAAAAAAAAAGTAAAAAGAGATTCTCCAGCAATCCAGAATGACAGTTACTGAAGCATTAAGAAAAGCAATAAATAATAAAAACCATGTCATAAACATCACCAGAGCTGGCCATGTGTATCCATATGTCTTGGATAAGTTGCACGTTGTCAAGCTTGCATAGATTTCTGCAACTTCTTGAAGGCAAGAAAGTATACTTTTATTTTAGCACATGAAATGCCACGATATGTGTGTACACATAACACCAAAGTTAAAATACCACAAATATTATAGACTAAAGTTTCTTTCTCAGTGAAAACAAACCCAGACCAGTTACTTAAGTTTTTTTAACATGAAGACTTAGATACGCATTTTTCAGAGGCATCCAAACTCATGTTGTTGTTCATTCTTGTTCTCTTTTTTGCACATATTTTTTGCAGATACATTCAGCTATACTATAAACAGACCTGAAAATAATCAAAGTTTGCCTGTTCTGTGCAACTTGAACAGTATTTTCCACTGCAGAGAGTGATGGTTCCAGGCATTAGGCTTTTTATATCTCCATCTCAATGAGGAAAAATACCCTATTGTAAAGCCACATTGGTTAACCGTTTTGGAAAAGCTGATTATCACCAGCTAACCCAGGAGAAGGAAAGAAGCAGGGGTCCTCCCCCCTGCCCCCAGGACCTTACCGATGTGATGTCATCTGGGCTCTGGCTGTATTTATAGCCTAGAGCCATGGGGTCAGTGTGGAATCCAAACAGGAAAGCCAATCATTAGTGTATCAGAATGCACAAAGTAGAGAAAAGCAAATGGAGATGACAGCATATCTATAAATGCAAGAGAAAAGAGAGTAATTCTGTCATTCAGCTGTCTAGACTGTTTGCTTTATAATGTAAAGCTGTGAATGAGCCAGCGAGTTGCGATTATGGCATAGTAGCTTTGTAGACATTCAGAGACAGCGGTGTGGAGACTGAGGGGATTTACTGAGTTCCTGTCATGTTGGGATGTCATACATGGTGCCTTAAAAAAAAAAAAAAGAGGAGGGGAAACTGCCCTGGAAAAATAAATTAGCTCAGCTCTTGCAGCTTACAAACTAATGAATAAGGAATTCAAACAAAAAGAAAGCTCCTATATGTGTAATAATCCTTAGATTTTTTTGTGCTCAGCAAAGTGAGGAATATATATCATACAAAAAGCAGTAATTTTTCCCCCCTATGAAAATGTTGAAGCCCTGGTATTCATTTAGCTCTTTAACTCCTGCTGTGAGTCACTACCAAACATTTTCAAACAGTTAAGCTTGCTGAAGTTGCTTTTGCAGAGTTCTGCTTCTTGTTAATAATGTTGGTACTTTCTCATTTGGAGTCTGTTGCAGTGCACAGCCTTTATTATCTGTATATGTGAAAATAGTAGGAGCCGAGAAGGTAATTCCAGCTGGCATACCAGTCTAGCATCAACTGCAATAAATTACTTCACAGAGTGCATGTTCTATTACTTTTTATGGTCATGTTCTATATTTGTATGTGCAGTGGAAGAGATCACATGACAAAACCACGGGTTGATATTCCTGTTTGTGTATGACCCAGCTAATGGCTGCTGGGTACAGGCTCATTCAGCAAGATGGGATTCTTCAGTTCATCCACTTATTAGAAATTATTTTCTGACACCAAACTTCAAACATTAAAACAAAAAAAAAAAGTCATTATAAATTGTTTACTCTATATGAGATAGTAAAGAGAACATGGAGAAGGGAAAATAAATTAGAATATTGCTATATTCTGTGAGAAGTTGTTTAAAAAGGTATTTTGAGACCATTCATTTACATGTTGCTTGGGCAATTCAGAAGATATATTTTAACATAAACCTTCACAAAACATTAACAAATAGTTTGGATCTGAATTTGCTATTCCCCATAGTCTAAGCCAAATACAATTCTGATTGAAACTTTATTATTTTATTGTATAATAATTTTAAGTTATTCATGTCCCTGAGCAAGTTTATCTGTTTAACAATTTTTTTTACATTTATGATCATAAATACTAACACACGAGATTACTGCTCAAAGGCACTGCACTGAATTCTTTGTGAGTGGTAACTTACATACTGTCTTCTCTTTATGAGTTGTTTCATTTCACTTTAAGAGTTCAAACAATTATAAGAGTTGCTTTGAGGGCATGAATAATCCATTGTTCCCATACTGGTAACTAGTTAATGAGGTAAGTTTTCTGTGAATCAATATAAACATATGCAGGATAAGCCTAGTCATGGTAAGAAGTACTACAACAGATTTAAATAACAGATGCAGATCAGACTATAAATGATTATGTAATTTCTCATTAATAAAAAAAGCTGAGTTCATGTGACTGCCAGAGCCCATGGATTTAATTACCAACATTGTGCAGACAAACATTCCGATTAAACACCTATTTTAAATATCCAGATTCTACAGACAGGTGGGAGGAGAAGGGTGGAAGAAAGTGAGAGGTAAAGGAGGGCTTTCCCTTTTTTTTCCTAGGAAAGGGAAAAACCCCTGAAACCCAGGAAACTGTATTTGAAGTTAGACTTAGAGCCATGAGAACAAATCCTGATGTTTTAAATTTTTTGTAGTTGAGCAAAAAAATCTATTGTAGGAACAGAATAGTTGTGGCGATTTATTTGGATAAAGGACTCATTCTCAGAATTTTTATGTAGAAATCAAAGAGGGAGATTTGCAGTTCCCTACTCTGTCTGTGTAGGATTGCTCATTTTTTTTCTCTCTTCTATTTTTAAAGTACTTCAATAACAGCACTCCTGGGACTTCTTATTCTGCATCCTAGTAGGATTTGTTTTCTAATTGCTTTGACTTGCTTATGTCATTCTATTTCCACTACTTTTCCTCATACTTACTGGGATCCCCCTTACTATTTTCCAAAAATATGAAGAGCAGGATGCTCCTCACCTCGTTAACTTATGCGAAAGAGTTTGAGCCAGGTTTTGCTGCCATTCTGCTCAGTTGGTTGACTGCTGCAAACCTGCGAGACTGTATCTAGAAATAGCTTAAGGAAGAATTTGCTTCAGTCCTTTTAAGGTCCTCAGGTCCCAAACTTACAGAAGGCGCCAAGAGTGACATGGACGGAGCCTTAGAGTCCTGAGCTCCAAAGGGAACCTCTTGGCCCCTCCTGTTCTCTGAAATCTTGCCAAACTGTTGACATACTTCTGTTATCAGTAAGCCTACAACTGTGTGCACCATGGTCACAGCCACAGTGATGGACCAACTGACAGTTTTCAGTCACTAGCCTGCTACTTTACAGTGTTTACAGGCTCATTTTTGGATATTGTTGCAAACTCTTATTCAGTTTCAGGTCCACTTTATTCTTTGATTATTGTTTCATTGTAAACATTCTGCCAGTCTCCAGATAGCCCCCAACACCTGTTATTTCATAATTTTGTCTCAAAGGCACTCGACTCCATTTAGCCAGCCTCAAGATCATTTATTTTCTGACCATAGAATCATAGAATCATTTAGGCTGGAAAAGATCATCAAGTCCAACCGCTAACCTAGCACTTCACCACTAAACCCTGTCCTTAAGCACCACATCTACACGCCTTTTAAACACCTCCAGAGATGGTGACTCCACCACTTCCTTAGGCAGCCTGTTTCAACGCCTTGGACAACCCTTTTGGTGAAGAAATTCTTCCTAATACCCAATCTAAACCTCCCCTGGTGCAACCTGAGGCCATTTCCTTTCATGCTACTGCTTGTTACTTGGGAGAAGAGACCAACCCCCACCCCCTCACTACAGCCTCCTCTCAGGTAGTTGTAGAGAGCCATAAGGTCTCCACTCAGCCTCCTCTTCTCCAGACTAAACAACCCCAGTTCCCTCAGCTGCTTCTCACAGGAATTGTTCTCCAGACCCTTCACCAGCCGCCTTGCCATTCTCTGGACACACTCCAGCACCTCAATGTCCTTCTTGTAGTTCACTTCTGTAGGTATCCTTGTACCATTTGTCTTTCCTCACTTGTGTTTGCCAAAACTCTCAGGTCAATAGCCCCTGCAATGAACAGAGGGATGCACTTGATACTCAGTTCTGCCCCAGGGGCAGTCCGCTCAGCCATATGAAAGCCCAGAGACACCTCGGGATCCAGGGAATACATAAGGGCCATGATCAGTGCCACATCTCCCAGCCTGTACAGAAGAGATACAGAGCCAGAGACACACATTATTGTACACCTCTAGACTGGCTCACATCACCACCACCACACACAGACTCTCCAGCAGTTCACATTCTGTGCAAGAACCAGGCTCCAGTAAGCAAAGGCTCCTTGCACTTGTTTACTCCAGGACGTCTATACCTGGACTAAGAACAGCATCACCCCGTAAGGAAGACATTATCGAAGATGACACTGTATCTTGCCTAGCTCCTCATCTGACATAGCTGCTAAGCAATTCTGGGGATCCTACAGACTCCTATTGGAATTCTGCTGTGTCCTAAAATCACCAGGCTAGTTTTCAATCCCTGTAGCAATGTTCATATTCAAACTGTGCCATGTGAGATCCCACTGAGCTATGCTAATGGGACACCCCCTTTCTCATTAAGTGCCATGTTTATTTCTGCTAAACACAAATCCAAACCAGTACACTCCTTTCTCTGCTATGCAATTGTTTCCCAGGATTTCTGGACTGCACATGATCTTCTAAAAGGGAGAGGACTAGGGATATAACTGACTGAAAAGCAGGGCTTTTCTGTTCACAGGTTGTTTCCATTTTTTCTAATTTTACTTTTGTCTAAATCAGACCACAACCAATGATTTTTGAATTCTGAAAGTTATGCAGACTCCAGGACTGCTTATTTAACCTGGCAGTCTTACAGTTTATCTCTGGGGAGATCTCAGGTGAACTACATTAATGTCCAAGGCTGGAAGCCTGCACCATCTAACATCCCTGTCCTGGGACATACCCAATGTGAAACCTAATTTGCCTTAGCAAAGACTTGTCAGTTCTCAGATATTGTGAACAAAGCAATAATGGCTCAACAGAACGCCATTGTCTGACAGAACTTTGCTACCTGGAATGCCTTGGGCCCCGCTGACATGGACTGTGATCACAGCAGCAAAGATTGGGGAGTAGTAAATCAAAAGGTTGAAGACAGTTTGTTACTGTAATTGTTCTTGTTGATTAGGTGTGGGATGTTGCCCATATGCCTAAAGCAGAAGGACCCTTCCTTGTTGAATATACTGCCCATGGAGAGCTGTAGTGGACAGGAAAACAGTATCTAGAGTGTTCAAGCCCATTTAAATACCACCCAGACCCTGTCCAAAAGCATTGGGTGTGATTCTGCAGTGCTGTAGACTGACACGTGCAGTTTGTATCAGGCCCTGGATTTATCCACTGGTTAGAAGCTATTTGTCTTTCATGTTCCTCTCCATGTGCCCTCCCTCAGAGATTACATTTCAAAATAAACCCACAAATGACTAAACTAGTAATTTGCAATGTGGGGTTATGGTTTGGGCTTCCCTGATTTTTGCCACAAAGCACAAAATTGCTACAGCTAATATTGTCTGTTAGATTGAGAATTTATGTGCTATCTAAGAGGAATAAAAGCCAAATACCAATTAAGTCACTTTGGAAGCACACAAATGTGTCTAAGCTTCTGTGCTGATGAAGCTGACCAGACATTTCTGCAGATTTGTCTCTCTGTGTCATAGTCCTGCTGTTGCACAGCAGTGAGTTGAAGTAGCAAAACCTGGACTATGGACAAACAAATCAAATGCTTGTTACACCGCTATGTTGAAGCTTTACAGTCTAAGAAAATGAGACCAGAATAAATTAATGTCTCTCTGTAGTTAGTTAGGAGAAGACCTTTGAACCCTGAAAGTATCAGAGTTCTAGATGGACATAAATGTAGTGATCATAGAGAAAGATCTCCCTGATGGTCTCTACTGCGAATTAGAAGATGCTTGCAGAGAAAGCATTGGATTAAGGTGCAGTAGGTTATACTGCAACTTTAAGAGCAAAACAGTGATACCAAATGTGAAACACTTTCTACAAGGAGAGATGGAGATAGGCAGTGGTAAAAGAACAGCTTGACAGCTGCCAACAAAAGCTGATAGTATTTCATTATGGAAGTAATAATAAAAAATAATTTTAAAAATAAGCATTTGAGGAATCTAGCTGCAGCACTGTGAGGCTCAAAGTTACCGGCTACCTTAGACTCACCTCTGGAAAAAAAAAATATTTTCTATATACTTAAAGAAAGAGGTTAATTAAATTAGGTTCAGTCTAATCTGAACACCAATTCCATTCAGACTGTTGATACACAGCCACAACAAAAAAGACAAACTTGATACACAGCTACAACAAAGAACTTCAAACTTAAACGACATGTATACGAAAAAAAAGGACTAACTTAAATTTTAAAGTCTTCTTTACAGATTGCCTTTTACAAAATACAAAATATGGGAAATTACAGTTAATCTAAAACTGGTTTAGTTCTAGAATCATGGCCACTCATAGCAGAAATGCATCTTACTGGTGATCACTGAAGCTACCACTAACTTATTCCTATAGCCGACGGGTGGGATTCTGGTCATCAGCTTTAACTGTCAACGTAGGCATGTTGTGTAGAGTGTCTTTCTAGGCTCTCTTTACAGTAATGGCAGCACCTCTAGAGTGCATTCTTCACATATGTTAATGTCTTCTAACATCTATTAATAGGTGGAAAGAATTCCTCAGGGACATCCCTTTCTTTACTTACCGTAGAGGGAATCAAGTCTCAGCTGACAGCAGATGCTCACCTTTTAAATCGTTAGAACTGAGTGTGGCAGATGCTATCCATGACATCTCTCATCCCGCGAAAGGATGAAATGCAGGATGGGACTGTACTAGATTGTTTGCAGAGAAAATGACTGTGTCTAAATTAGTGTTTTAGTTCACAGAGGGACTATATTTTTCCTTCAATTCAGCCCCATTTACTATGCTGTGATTCACATTGTAGAGCAGTCTTAGGGTGTACAAAATGGGTATCTTTCTGATGCAGTTAAATGGAAGATACACTCCCAGACAGCACCTAAACCACAATTTACATCTAGTCCAAAACAGCTGCCCCTCAAACACGTATAATGAATGTCAGGTGCCAAGGACCTCTCTACAGAACCATTTTTTGCTCTACAGAACCATTCCTATTAGGCTGCACTACTTGCCAACATATACAAAGACAGCTGATTCAAATCAGCTCCATGTTTCAACCTTGCCTGTGAAAAATACAATGTAAGTGTGATGGAGATTTTGAACTGACAGAAGAAAATAACAGAACTTAGACCATGGAATAAAGGCTATAGTCGTTTACTCAGTTGCAGCTGAGTAAAATGAAGGGGCTGCTGATACCAAATGCTCTTGGCTTTCTTTCACTGCTCCCACACCAAAGGTTGCCACCCCCTCACTTAGCATAACTTAAAAGAGCATTTGTTCCCTTGCCATGTTTTTTTCATAATAGGTCAGGTTGATTAAAAGACTATAATAGCAAGATCTGAATTGTGTTGCCAGCCATCAACATAAAAATTCTTCAGTAAACAATCTTACCCCTCAAAACCATATAAGATTAGCTTAAAAATACATAAGAACTTTAAAAACTGTTTTTTATTTACCTGCTGGGGTTTGCGCTTTTGTGATTCATGCTGTCAGGTTTCTAGACAACAATGGTCCTGAGAAAATATCCATTTTTTCAAATTAAAGCTGAAATTTTCAAGTAATCACTGGCTCAAGTAGACAAAGTTTAAGCAAGCCACTCAGTTTAGTGTGATTTCACAGGCAAATCACAAAAATCACAAACCCCAAAAGTTTGGCCATTCTGCTGAATTAAATCCATGTGCCCAAGTCCTGTTAAACCTGTCATCTGGGGAACTTGTGTGAGTATTACAAAAATGTGAAGGAGAAGAAAGTCTGCTTGGTGTGGTCTGTTGGAATACTGGTATGCCAGGCCATTTTATGAGACTGTTAAGGCTCTGAAGCCAAAGCCTAAGGCAGTTTTTGTTGCATGCTGTAACTTTTTTGGAGCACTTTGGCTAACCACTGCAGTAGTCTTACTACTCTTGATTTTCTAATAAGAACAATAAGCCATAGATCAAAGCTGGCTGGTTGTTTAGCTATTAATATTTTTTTTAAAAAAAAGATCTGATTTTAATAATTGTTTGAAAAGGAGAAAGGCATACTGGGAATTACTTTTGATTTTCTAAGTTGTGCCACTGTTGCATTTTTAAACATTTCAGCAAAACTGATATTATAATAGGAATGGAGTTTATACAAAGACTTTTAAATTTCTGTTAAACAACTGTGCTGTGTCTTAAATGACAAGAAATTTTATCTAGCACATACCAAAGGCATGCTGAAGATTTTTCCAACAGCTCTGATTCATCTCCTTGAATTCATTTTTTCTTAGAGATACAATATAGACAATCTTTTTATTAACAACCAGCTGTTTTAATATTCATTGCAATAAAGAGATTATTCTTCTAGAACCCTCAGCACAACTGGTTCTGCATTGTAAAGCCAAACAAGACCAATTACTGTCAGAATTAATGAGCCTTTCTATATCAGTATGCCATATACACTATAATTCATCTGCAGTTTAATCACTAACTGAAAACTTAGAACTGACTATGGGGAGACAGGACTCAATTAAGTGATTCCTTGCAGGCCTGTCTTGCTTTGTGCCCAACCCTTCCACAGAAACTTGGATCACAAGAAGCTTGCACAAACACACACACACACACGTTTTGTGCAGGCAGCCAGCAGCCACTGCCAGACAATGCACAGTGAAGGGAAGGCAGGCTGTACTGCTCTCCCAGGACATCTCACATGGAACAGAGCTGAGCAAAGCCTCAGCCTCTTGGTGGCTCTTTCTGGTGTCACTACCATGCCAGGTGAATGATTACTTTGAGCAACTTCCCTTAGCAATATATATCTCACCATTAAAACTGCCACAGGGCACTTTTTCTGTGAAATTACATTTTTATAAAGATGATTAACCAGACAAGTTAAGTCCTGTGTTCTGAGGGACAGAAGTTCTGTCTGTACCACTGTCAGAAAACCCTCACATAAGTGGCTGGGAGTTTTTCTAGGAAGAGTATGAGGAGGCGTGGGTCTTATGGTACCATTCAAGAAAATGTTTGGCCCTAATTTTGCCTTCTTATCTGTAGATATCAAAATGTTCTACAAAATAAAACAGCTATATTAGGTTTCATGTATAGCAAGTTGAAGCACAGAAAGGTAACACAGCTTTCCTGAAACCTGATGATAATTTGGTGGGAGATCTGCAAAGAGAACCCCCATTTATGGACTCCCACTTCTGTGCCCTATCCACAGAAACATGCTGCCTCCCAGTGCTGTCTAGATATACCAGGCATCTGCAGAGCTGTATTTTTAGCCTTGATATTCTCTTTGGCTGGAACTGGGCCATGAAGATTCACAGTAAGCTAAGGACTGTAAATATCCTTTAGACTTTATGGGAGGAAAATTGGCATAATATCAAAGCAGAACAAGCACTTTCTTAAATTTCAGTTTTGTTAACTACTGTCATGCTTGAAAGATTTCCCTGCAAAATAAGAAAGAACCAACCAGCTGCAGCATGTTGTAAACAAGCAAAAATTAGAAAGAAGAATTCCTGCAGACTTTATCATGTTATGGCAACAAAATCAGTTTTTAAGAACTACAAATCATGGAGGTTTCAGGGCTTTTTCAGACTTAATGACTTATGCTGGTCATTAAGCCATCAACAAAAAATCTTTTAATCTCCCAGTAATACTGTAAATATTTGTTTTCTCCCTACCCACTCTGTTGTAGGAGAAGACCAAATATCCCCATGAATTTCAGATGCGTAGGCCTTTCTCCAAATTACATTACCACTAAAATATTAAGGCTCCATAGCTGGTTCAAAATTCTTTTAAAAATGCAGAACCCCTTTTTGTCAGGATTTTTTGGAGTGTCTTTTGACCTATATTGATCCACAGCAGACATGCTTATTTTAAGGTGACACAAAATTCTGTAAAGCTGAGGTCTTGCATAAGGGTGAAAAGAAAAATATTACAGGTGACAGATCAGGTAGTGCGTATGGACACATCACCTTGTGTGTGTCATGACAGCATTAGTCCTCAAGAATATGAGCATTAGTTGTCTCCAGGAAGCACGTAATTCCAGTAAACAAGCAGTCCTGAAAAAAAGGTGAGAAAAAATACAGGGTTCCACTACATCTCAGAGATTTCTGACTGAAGTGCCAGGGAAAATCAGAATGGTGCACTCTCTTTGGTGGGACATAGTATGGGTTCTGCGGGCATACTATTAGATATAGAATTGGACGGGTTTTATAGAAACATTTTATAGGGTTGCAAGGTACAGCAGTTCTTTTACTTGTAAACTAATGACTCCTTGTCCCTCAATGTGCTGTTTCTGAGTGGAAGAATTTTTCCCAGTATATTAGTGCTCTAAATTAGTTTTTCTGAGATGCTAGGCCAGTGTGATCAGCATTCACTTTGCACAGGAAAGAGCTTGGATAGCTTCTACATTCATTCTGCTTTTCTCTTCACTCCAGGCACTATTCCTTCCGCTCAACAGTCATTCCGCTGGATACCATTTGTTTCTGGTTAACACAGGAGAATTTCCCCAAACCATGGCTTGCAGGCAGTATGTTTCCCATGAAATCCTCACACATTACTTGCAGCCAAAGGAAATTAAAATATTAAAACTTAGCAATAGGGAAAGCTAAAATTGATATTGCCTTCAGTGTATTACTTTCTTGGTTTTGTTGCCAGATGATAAGAGGCCACTAACCTAACGAGTAGTTTGTGTTTCTCACAATTGGTTAATAACTTGAAAAACTCAAGCCAGTGTAAAGACTCTATAAAAGTTCCAGGGATCTTAGATGACAAATACAAGCATTCTGCTAACTCTGAGTTATGGGGTCTCTATGGGTCTTAACCTGGGCAGCATGTAAAAATGCTGCAGTGCTGAGAACAATTTTTCCTGCAACACATTATTATGATTTGATGTCTGTGCATTTTGCCACTGCAACCAGAGGAGGGTAATTGAACTGTTACTCTAATGTAGAGAATATGCTGACCTTTCTTTCCAACTGTTAAATCAATGGGCAGGGAGGACAGTGTTAAACCACAGGGTGTTATTGGACCACCCATTGTAACAGCAGTGTCATCCTTTTTTTTTTTTTTTTTTTTGCAGAACGAGGTGGCAATGCTTCTCAAGCCAATATCAGAGAAGATTCAGGAAATCCAGAACTTCAGAGAAAGGAACAGAGGAAGTAAAATGTTCAACCACCTCTCAGCTGTCAGTGAAAGCATACCTGCCCTTGGGTGGATAGCAGTGGTGAGTGACACACAGGATGGCTGGGAGGGCTGTAAATGTGCTGCTGGATGGTGTGGCCCAGAATAGTTCCAAATCTTGCAGAGCTCTGCAGTCTCATCTCTTCTTCAGTCTCCTACACCCAAGAAGGTGTTTTGTTATATACCCAATACATCAGGGAAGGTGTCTGACTAATGTTCTACTTCCTTTCTCCTTCTGTTGTTTCCTGCTACTGTGGATTGATGGTCCCAGTCTCCTAAACCAGGCCCTTATGTCAAGGAGATGAATGATGCTGCTACCTTTTATACTAACAGGGTACTAAAGGACTACAAGCACAGGTATGTTGCCAAGCCCCAGTATCTACTAGCCAGAGAACAGAGCATTACCCATACCAATAGGGTTCAAAATGCCACCACAAAGCATTTTGTAAACTAAGAAGCATTTGATAAAATCTGCTTGCAGTAGTATATTTTCCCATTCTCATCTTTGACCTGCAGCATGTTGCAGTGGGAATGGCCGCATCACTAGCAGTGTTGGTTTTCACTCCCTGCAAATTATAGGATTATATTTCATTTTCTGGCATTCCAGCATCATACACTTATATGCAAATGCATATTTACATATCAGCCTGTGGCTAGCTAGTTGCTACGTGTCCTTGTCTCATTTATGCACTCATACTGTTGTTGTTCTTGCTCTTCACTTGAAAATGTGCATTTAGGTGGTAGATGTGTACAACTGAGCATCTAATTCTATAGCTCCCAATTTGATTTTTTTTCTGTATCACTGCATTGTTCTTAAAGAGCACAAGGAATTCACAAAAAAGTTCCATGAATAAGATCTGTGAGCTAACAGAGAAAGATAAAAAATACAGGTCCTTCCTATGCCCTCTTAAAAAAGTAATGTATAAATTCTGTTGAGTTGGTACTTCTGGAGGTCAGATTTTGGCTCTTGATTTTCATATCCCAGTGAAGAATAGTATTTGCTATCGAGTTTTTCCTCTTTAGTAAGGAAAACTCTTTCTGTATGAAAAAACTTTTTGAATGTATTTCTAGTTACTGTAGATGTATAAATGTATATTATATACTATATAAAATATTTCATTATATATATATAACGTATTATTCCTGAAGCCTTAGTTTACCTACCGAAGGTAGTACCTACTGGGGTAACTGAAAATTTGTACAACATAGCTTAAGCACTTGTTCTGGAGCAGAAAATGTCTCATATAATGGTATAAACAGGGTACATTATTTAGGTATTTAGTTCTTCCCCTAATAAGGAATTCTCTTCCTGTTTTTCACTGAATCAGATAACAATATCTTCCAAAGTAGTGCAAAGCTCTCCCTTGACTTCAGTAGGCTTCGGATTAAACCTGTTGACCCAGATCCTCAGCAGTACTAAGCATCAAACTCCAAAGGAAATAAATAGGAGGTAAACACCCAAATCCTTGTAAGCATCATGTCCATAACTGTCACTATTCAGAAATAATTCTTCATAATGAAGGACTCCATCTTACAAGCAGTTTCTCTCTCTCTACATAATTCTTGTTTTCACTTACTGTCCCACTGGCAGACTAAGCCTTCCAAATAATGATTCCAGAGCCAACTTGTGACTTGTACTTTAAAAATTCTTGATGTATAAATATTTCAGTCCGATTACTGTAACATGATCCAGTGTTACCCTGACTACATTTGAACTTGGAAACTAGGATAGCTTACAGAACGCACAGGTATTTAATTTTCCAAAATTCAGCACCCTGAAACTGAGTCTGGGTGGCTGCTGCATAGCTCCATACACCTTTAGTGCTTCTTCAGTTGACTTTGAGACTGAACAGAATGATGACACACCCTTCCAGCAGGAGGCAGTCTGCGCTAGTGGCATCCTTTGCCTTTGTTTGTTCATTTAGAAGCTTTCCAGTGTAGTAGGCCTCACTGTTTTCAGGACTGGGCTGGCTGGCTGCCTGCTAACTGATTTGTCCATGGCTTTAAGGCAGACATTGGGTTTTACCTGCTTTAAGCAAAAGTAGCAATGCTTTCTGGTTTTAAGTACTTTCACACACACAAATATTGTCTCTGTTTGTACAGTGACACACGCCATGTTGACTGGGTGAAATCATATCTGAACATCTGGTCTGAGCTTCAAGCTTATATCAAAGAGCATCATACCACAGGTCTCACCTGGAGTAAAACTGTAAGTACTCTTTCCTTCTTCATGGAGAACCATGAAATGGCAGTAACCAATTTGACTTTTAGTGCAGGTCATTATCTGAGGAAAAGTAAATATCTAGACCAGGAACAGAAGTCATGGTCCATGGACTTCCCAGCCAAGCCAAGAGAAGTTTGAAAGACAGGTCAGGCCATTGAGGAACAGGTTTGGAGGAAGAGGGAAGAATTATTTGGGATGACTATAGCTGTAAGCCCCAGATGCAGATGGTGAGGAGAGGCAGACACAATTCTCCAGGCCTGCTACAGTAGAAGGCAGGAACAAAAACAAACACAAAAATTTTGAAGGACATGTTAGACTAAAGGAAAACTGGGGGAACATGACAGGGAAAGAAGAGTGGTGGAAAGAATCTGAACAAAGAGAGATATTTAATAACAGGACAAAGAAACACAAGGGATACATACCAATAGCTATCTTTATAAAACTGTTATTTTATACGTACAGAAATAATTTCTGAAATACATATAGAGAGAGTAAATATAACTGTATGCCTAACTATGCTCTCTCTCTATATTTACATAAACAACTTCTGTGTGTTACATCTGAGATGCATAGAAAGATGATGGCAATGAATGTTCTCTAAGAGAGGTATAAACATGAAGAATTAATTTCCTGTTGGGTATAAATGTAAGAGTTTATATCCACTGTCTACAGTGATGCAATGTTCTATATTATTCTAATAATGTACTTATGTTTATTATCAGGTTAGGAGAACTGCTGAAGTATGTCAAATATATAATCACCCAGCTCTTTGCTGTTGTCATCCCCTAAACCTACCAGTGCATTCACATACTTGCACATGCAGTCTTTCATACCAAGTTTATAATTTCTTCTGTATAGGCAAATAACTTTTTTTAAAAATTGAATGACTGTTCAGAAGACTGATGTAGGCCACTAGATTATTTAATTCCCAGACTAAACCATTGGAAGAACTTAGGAACATAGGGAAGTGAAGTAGAGCTTCCAGCTGGAATGTATTTTAACGTGGACTGAGTGCTGGAGCACCTCCCCTGTGAGGACACGCTGAGAGAGTTGGGGTTGTTCAGCCTGGAGAAGAGAAGGCTCCAGGGAAGTCTTATTGCAGCCTTTCAATACATAAAGGGAGCTTACAAGAAAGACGGAGAAGCAGTTTACCAGGGCCTGTAATGACAGGCCAAGGGACAACAGTTTTAAACTGAAAGAGGGTAGATTTAGACTGAATATAAGGAAGAAGTTTTTTATGATGCAGGTGGCGAGGCACTGGCACAGGTTGCCCAGAGCAGCTGTGGCTGCCCCCTCCCTGGCAGTGTCCAAGGCCAGGTTGGATGGGGCTTGGAGCAACCTGGTCTAGTGGGAGGTGTCCCTGCCCATGGCAGGGCGTTGGACTAGGTGATCTTTAAAGGTTCCTTCCAACCCCAGCCATTCTATGACTCTGTGGTACCTGGAAAAGCTACTTTAGCTCCTCCTGTATGGAGGTGATAACCATGTAAGAGAATGTATATTACTTGTGCTCAGCAACAGACTATGCAACTTTCTCTTCACAGCCTTCATTACACATTATACAAGGCCTTACAGTACTCAAGTATTCAAGTGCAAGTTCAAACACAGGACAGACCATGATCTGTGTGTACTTCTTAGTTTGAAGCAATGCAAAAATGTTTGAACATGATAAATTAGAAGACTGGAATTATCTCCTGCTTTGTAAGTTTCTGTAGCAAAAATTTAAAATATTAAACATGATTCTCTTCCTTAATTTAGTACAAAATTTCACACTTGCTACATCCTACTCTGTTACAATCAGTGAATGGTGAGAAGAGCTAATGATTTTTAAATTATTACTAGATAAGGACAAGAAATTGTAGTACCCTATTAGCAGAATTAGCCTGGGAATCTGGGACAAATTTAGTTTTATTAATACAGAGAAAGAGTCATCTTCACTTTTACTGGAACTTTACAAGTATGGAACTAGTGTTATAAGATAAAGATCTGTTATAGCCATTTGATCACACAGGAGGAACTTTCAGTGCTGTTGAGTACTGGTAATCTTATTCAGAAGTGTAGCTGTTGTGGATTATATTTGACTGGTCTTAAAACCAGCATCTCAGCCATCATGTCTTTCTATTTCCCTCTCTTCAGTTGTGCAAGAAATTGCTGAATACAAATCTAGGTGTGACTTGTTTATTCATATTATGCAGAGTTTCCTGCCAACAGTGCTCATTCCTTCATAAGCGTTGAGCCCATTACTGCATCTGAAGTATTGATTTCACTCTACTTTGGGTATCACTCAGATCTGAAAGTTTTCTTGGAAGTATGGCTCATTTAAATTATTATTCATGTAATGTGTGTCAGAAGGATTAAATTACAAACTCATTTTTATGGATGTATAATTTTTTAAAGTTTTACTTCATGTGAGTGTAGGGAAATTAGAATCCAGTAAGTTAGCAGGTTAAATAGCTTGTTGTTTAAATGTTTTTTAAATATTTCTGTGAAGCTTGGTAACAAATACATTCAAGAAAGCAATGAGTTACTCAAGTGATAATTTCATTCTTGTTATACATTTTAAAGTGAGAATGAAAGTCACAGATTCATGCTGTGTGAAGTTAAGCATAAAGGTCTGCAGAATCAGGGCCTAGACAGACATACGATACATAGAAAAGCTGTAGATGTATTCCAGACACAGTTGTTAATCATTGCACACAGCAACTTCCACTTACAGGCATAAAAGGAAAAAAGGAAAAAGCAGTAGTTTGGCAAGGCATTATGAAAGTGGCACATTTATGAAAGGGAGACATTAGTGCAGAATTGCTATTTTATTCTAGAGGGAGAGAGAAAGAAAGTTTTGGGGCTGTGTAAGTACAGATTTAAAAGTACATTATACAAATAATTTACCTTTCATATCTGCCAAAGTCAACAAAGCAATGCTTGAAGCTTTATATAAAAAGCTATTAAGTAACATACTTGGATATTTCTAAAGAGACTAAAGAGTCAAGGAGAACATTAACTACTGCTTCTCTCAGAGCTGTATTCTCATAGCTTGAACTGCAACGAAACCACGGAGCACCAGCCTAGATCAGACTATGCTTGGGTCTCCAAAAAGGAGAGGACAGGATTTTTTTAGTGGGCAGATGGCCCCTTTACCTATAGGTGCTGTACGCCATGGTGTACGTATTTCTGGCCATGCTCCATGGCAGTAGCACAAAGCTGTGCCATTTCCAGGCCCCCTGTACCCTTCCATCAACCTGCGCAGGGCAGCTGCAGCCAACCTTGGAACAGATCACTAGAGCATACAGTAAAGTGTTCCTGGCTCTGGCATTAAGCACACAAGCAGACATTTTAGAGGAAAGAGAAAGAAGTATCTTAATAAATTACAAGACACTAAGATAGGTGCAAAAGGTTGAAATAAGGCTAAGCAGTCAGCTCTGACCACAACAGTTACCTGTATCAGCTTTATAATAAATGTGTGATAAAAACAGATGCTTACAGATTTTTGGATCTAACACAATTCTGTCTCCTTATTTACTTTGGCTTTGGTTCTGCCAAGACGTGTGACAATATTTTACTCCTTGAGGGCATCCTATTGAAATGCGTGGGACTATGTAGGAGAAAGCCAAGAAATCAGTGGAATTAAGGACCTTGAGACCTTTGTGGAAGCCTGTTTTGCTACCCATGCAGAGTGGTGGTACAAAACTGGATGTAAATCACAGGCATTTCAAGACATGATGGATACGGTTAGGATGTTTGTTGGTACTATGCTCACAGAAGAAAACTACATATTTAAAGTTTGTATAGTTGTGAGCAGGATTGTCCCAGAGGGTAAAATGTTCCACTGTATTTTCACCATGATCTGAAGTATTAATTTTCATTAATCGATTGTGCATATGTCAGAGAAAATATGCTTGTCAGTGGAAGTCAGATGGATCTACAGTATTTCCTTAAAAGTGTAATTTTGTAGTTCATTATTTTGAGTGTAACGTGTGAGTCGTCTTCTGCCACACATACCCTGTGAGGAGTAGCAATTCATTATACTCACTACGGCTCAATTTAGCTATCTTGACAATGGGAACAATAGCAATTACCAACCTAATGGAGACTTGCAAGTTTTAATTTGCTACCAGATATCAGATTCTCACATGTCAATGAGTCTTATGCACAAGCTGTTATTATAATTAAATTTTTTAAATGCCCAGTGTAGCATTTTACCCATGCAGCAACTGGCATTTTTTCTTGGAACAGCTTTCTGACTTAGTAACCTATGTCTTTTTTTAGTTCTTACTGATAAACAGCAAGTGCCCTTTTCTTCTTTTTTTTTCACCTAAAGAAGGGATTCTGCTGAAGCATGGCTCTTTCTTCCCTCTACTTTTTTTTGGTGGTGCAAAGAAATGAACAGCTGTAATATAAGCTCGCAAGAATGCCTAATAAAAGTTTGTTTGCTACAAGGACTGCATGAGTAAGCTGGGAGAAGTGAAACTTCTGCTCCTGTTTCTGCAAGAAAACAACCAGTAATAATGAGAGATTGCTGTGGTTTCCTGTGCATTGAATAGGTGTTAAGAAACAAATCTTGCTCAAGGATAATTGTCTTGAATGTTTCTCCCTGTGGCAGGTGGATAAGCAGTTAAGTTTTTGTTCTTTGTATACAATAGCCCGATTTCACCAACAGGATTTTTTACAAACAGGAAATATTTACAAACTAGCAGTGAATTTCATTACAGTGTTTAGTTTCTAACACAGAATTTCACTCAAGTGAGATACAATCCCCCACCATTCACAAATCAAAGCAAATTCCTAGGAGGAAGTCTGCATCTTTACAAGCAGTTGAGGTTTATTTATATCCTGTTCCCATTGAAGTATCTTAAAGTATCCAAATACAGTATTTTCAAGTCTTTTTTTCCTGAAATATAATTTTCAAAAATATTTATAACTCATTAGATAGTACTCTAAAAACACTCTTTAAAAGCTGAAATTCCTCACAGGCTCCACACCAAAAAGAACCATTGTAATTCCTAGATTAGCCTGATTGAGCGCCATGATATGAGTCTCAGTACAGACTTTGGCCATTTCATTCTTCTCTAAAATAACCTAAAAAGATCCAGACATTTTCTTATAAAATGGCCCTACCTCTCTCCTGTACTATCAAAACATTTTCCTGTAATATATCATCTCTCTACAAATTGAGGGGAACAAGCTGCAAAAGACCAACCTCTGCAGCCAAATGCCTCCTATTATCTCTCCAGTATCTCTTCTCTGCTGTGTTTCATTTGATGCACTTATCGAGCAGTCATCGTCTGAGCCACTTCACTTAAAGCTAAAGGTCAAAACTGTAGTGCCAAATTCCAGCCACAGCCACAACTGCAATCACAGAGGCCTCATTCAGATAGAAGTAAGGGCAGCACAGATATTCTGATTTAAATGCCTGTATCTTGGATAAGATGTAGACATTTTCAGAGTGCTTAATTTTTCTCAATCATAGCCTTTCCTCTCCTTTTCTGTCCCCTTCGATTCCTTTCTCTTCCCTTCCCTTTCCCTATTTCCTTATATTTTTTTGCTGAAAAATTTGCATCCTTTGATGTCAACTGTTTCTTTCACAGAGAATAGGCAATGTTTGGGTTTTGGTACACTGTTGATTTAGAAACTGGCCATCCTGGCAACTCTACAGTACTTGCCTCTTTTGTGGAGACTGCCTCAATTACATCCACATCCCTTCGAAAGAAAGTAGTTTTACTCCCGTATTTCAGCAATGGCTGACAGTATTTGCCTTTACTGGTTATCCATGGTGTCCTTTTAACATCGGTGACCAAACACCATTCAGACAGATTAAGGGAGAACCTGGGAGAGGGTTTACTGACCTGTAACATGATGCAACCTAGTTCCAGTGGAAAAGGGAATGGAAAAAGAAAATTTAATAAAATGGAGAGAAAAGAAAAAGGCACATCTATTAAAACTTTACTGCTAAAGGGATTGGTCTTCTTTTTAACTGAACATTTATATAAGTAAAAGATGGTTTAATGTGCCTGTGGAAGCATGTTACTTGTGTCCATCTCTGGAGTCC
The DNA here is from genome assembly GCF_034619465.1 of Leptosomus discolor. Taxonomy (NCBI): domain Eukaryota; kingdom Metazoa; phylum Chordata; class Aves; order Leptosomiformes; family Leptosomidae; genus Leptosomus; species Leptosomus discolor. Next base: position 33,999,415 of record NC_141398.1, on the reverse strand, counting down.
TCAGCACAAGAAGGACATGGACGTGTTGGAGCTGGTCCAGAGAAGGGCCACAAAAATGATCAGAGGACTGAAGCACCTCCCCTATGAAGAAAGGCTGAGAGAGCTGGAGTTATTCAGCTTGGAGAAGAGAAGGCTCTGAGGAGACCTTCTAGTGGCCTTCCAGTACTTAAAGGGGGCCTACAGGAAAGGTGGGGACAATCTTTTTAGCAGGGCCTGTTGTGACGGGACAAGGGGTAATGGTTTGCAGCTAAAAGAGGTCAGATTCAGACTAGATATAAGGAAGAAATTTTTGACAATGAGGATGGTGAAACACTGGCACAGGCTGCCCAGAGAGGTGGTAGAAGCTCCATCCCTGGAAACATTGAAGGTCAGGTTGGACAGGTCTCTGAGCAACATGATCCAGCTAAAGATGTCCCTGCTAACGGCAAGGGATTGGACTAGATGGCCCTTAAAGGTCCCTTCCAACCCCAACTGTTCTGTGATTCTATGACAAGTACATTAGCATACAGTTCTCAAATTATTTAGAAGACCTTGGCTGTGTAAAACATTTCTGGTTGGGTAACTGTGAAGACCTAAGCACCATTTTAAAACCTGAACAGGTGATAAATGGCAGAAGTGTGTTAAAATGGGCTTCAAAGTTTGCAAATTCAACAGATAAATAATTCCACTGAGACCCAGTAACAAGAAGAGAGGCTGGCCTGGTTTTTGCTGTTTTGTGTTCTAACTCACAAAGATTACAGGGCCTAAGTCAGCTGTTTCATCTAGTGAATTGTGGATCTCAGGACAGCATAACCCCTTGCAGACAGGTGGCTTAAATATGGTAGGTAATAGAACTGTTGTGCTAAGCTACTTTTACATAAAAAACACCTTAACAAGAGCTCTGTGCCCCTGAGTCACAGTCCACCTGTTCCCAGATGTTGATACATGATATTTTGAGCTTCATGATTTTTGTCTTTGGCTGTGCATATGTATGGAAAGAACAATACAGAATGCTGTAATCATTTTGGTGTGAAACTGAGATTATTATAAAGGCGGAGGGGGAGAAAACAGGGATATTTTTATTTTTGAGAAGAATGTAGTTTGCACTAGGATTCCTGTTTATCTGCTGCCATGAAAAGGCGGCTTTTCGATAAATGAAGAAAGGGAGTTTATGCCTTTATCTAAGCCACCTGTTGCCTCAGCCACAAATAGATACTGATGTCTTAATAGGAATGACTAATAAAACAGGTACTATATATTATACATGTGCATATATAATTTACTTATATGCATTATATACATGTTTATAATCTGTTTGTCCTGAGTAAAAACAACCATTGCGGCTACAAGAAATGTGTTCATTCAAATGCTCCACAGCAGGTTCCCACCACAAGAACTTTATTCCCCCGCAGTTTCCATGCTTCACTGTGTCAGCCTAAAGCTGGATAAACACAGAGAAACATTGTGGATGTTTGTATAGGGCCTGGCACATAAGCCTCTCATATCCCCAGAGATATGAGCCTCTGACTAGGGCTCCTTGCTGCTGCAATATATAAATATAGTAACAGTGACATGAAGGGCTAACCCAGGGAATTGTTCAGCAAGAATGGCTCAGGAAATAGTAACATCTGTGATAAGACATAAAAAGAAATTCTTACCTCCTCTCAGTAGCTGGGTTTAGACCTAATGAGATGTCAAGCTGCATATGGCCACCAAAAATTACTGACAGTATGGCTTCCAGAGCACTTGTGTTATGTACGAACAGCATTTTATTTCTCTAACAAGACCGGCTGTTGCCCTGTGCTCCAGAGGAAGCCTTTAGGAGAAATGTACTGTAACAAGGCCCAGCTTCTCAGAAGCAAAGGGCTTCACTCATCTCTACTGTAATTTCAAGGGAATTAAATGAGATTCAGCATAGATGAATTTTAACCAGCCAGCTGCCTCAACATGAGCAGTCATTTCTTTCTTCCAGTGATCCAGCTAGGTAGCCAGCAAGGAGAGAAAGAAGAGTACCTCACCCTTCTGCCAGTCATATAAGATAAAGGTAGACATGCAACATACTTTGGGGCTGCACCGCACACCTGCAAACGCTCGCACAGCAATAATATGCATTTATCAGACCCAGCTCAGCTTCAGGCACTGTCACTAGAGGAAGCTACTGAGCCACAGTCAATGGGAGGCCCTTGGGCCTCTCTGCAGATGGCTCTGGGCTATCCAGCAAGAAGCAAACCCTGACCCGTTCCTGTCAGCCCATTCAGAGCATGGTTCAGCTGGAGGTTAAAGACATTTTTTTCCCCTGGGAGGAAATTTCTACAGAGCTGTTACTATGTGGCCACAGGGCCTGCATCTCCTGTTCTTGATAGGACCTTACTCCAAGAATTACATTTTCCCGCTTTTCAGAAACCTCCAGTAGCAAGGTTTAAAGCACATCAAGTTCACTGTGACACAAAGCTAGGAGGTTAAAAGCTAGTGGGTTATTTTTGTGTCCATTTTCACAAAGTAAGACTCAAGCTGTTGATTCTTCTGATAATTCTTACAAGGGGCGTATTTGCAAATGATGGAAAAATGACCACACCAACCTATTAATGGGAACAGTCAGCTATCAGCATAACTTGTCGTGGTGTCTGTAGACACCGCAGCACTGAGAACAGCAGCTGTTACCAAGGCAAACAGCTGAAATAAAAGAGGAAGAAAGGCGGCTTGCAAATAACCGCCTTTGCTAGTCCAAATGGCTCTTAATACTCTTTGTGTAAAGATACACTGTTGTTAACATCTGCTTGAAGTTAATCTGAAGAGTTGTTTGCAAATAGCAAAGCTGGTAAGCACCTGCTGCTTTAGGATAGATGAACTTTTGTGGACATATAACATGCTATTTTATTCCCAGCAGCTCTCACAAACACCACCCTATACAGAACAGAAATGAATGGACTTTGCGAAGGGCACTTTAGTTGAAATTGGATAGGACCATACACAAGTATTGCCAGGTGCCAGAACAGTTTAAGAGTCTGGTTCAGAAATATTCTAGAGCCTGAGGGTCTAAGTGGTCTTAGAAGGGTGACTAAGGAAAGCAAACCAATTCCCAGTGGCTTAGGTTGGTAACTTGGAGGTCTATATATTCATAGAGGTCAAAACTAATCAAAAAAGAAAGCTCCTGGAACCACTTCACTAGGCTGATTTTAAAACTGCCCTTTGTGTCAGCGTATTTTGAGTGCAGCACAGGTCCCATCCTCCTGGCATGCAGGGAATGCAAGAAGTGCAACGTGTTTTCTGCATTTCCAGTTCACTTTTGTGCTTTCTGTTCCCTTGTTAGCGTTTCCCTGAGCCACTCTTTCTGAAAAGAATTTCACCTCACTAGAATGTTTGCTGGGTTTCAGTCAGGTAAATCAAAATGGCAAAGAAGACAAAAGCCAGAGTGAGACTGAACCCCTCTTTACAGCAAGTCTCTGTACATCCCTCATTAGTGAGACTTTTCTTTTCCATACTGTCCTATTTCAGTGGGGGATTTTCCTACTGGATGTGTTCATGCCGTAAGACAGTAGATCTACAGTGGAGCAGTTAGTCCCTCCCTGTACCTTAGCAACTTTTTTTCTTTGATTTGTCCTTCTATTTTCCTGGCCTAATTTATGATTGAAGTTGTTTGCAGTTTCCAGAATGGCCCTAGATGTTCAGACATAACTGAAAATACTATGATACAATATCCGTTAGCTTATGTAGCTGTAACTCAGGTCATAAACTAGACAAGAACTTATCATGCAGGAGAAAAGTTAACACCAAAGGTTCAGTCCCTTTCTTATTTCTGTGACTGCACAAAATTAAGAGGAAAAGAGGGAAAGGTGACTGAATCCCAGGTGTCTTCCGAGACCTTGTGACAGCTCCTGTGTTCTTAATTAGACCTCTTTTGAGCTCAGTGGACATAGCCGCTGACTTTGGTGGAGGAACCAGGCTTTTAAAGAAAAGAGGAGGGCAGCATGAGTGCAAGGGATACATTTTTTTTCCTACTCTTGAAACCCACTGAAAGGGCTAGAATGTCTTCACTCCTCAGGTCAAGGATTGAGATTTTTGACTAGACTTGTCTTTTCATCAGTACTGCTTTAGAAGGGGAAGATGCTCCTAGTTTCCCAGATCCTTTCCTACCTCTGCTTTTCCTTGAAAAGTAAGACATTCTCCAGTTATGCAAAACTTGACTGATGTATTTAAAGTCCTTCCTTTTTGTCTGTACTTTTAGAAGGTAGTTCTTTCAGAGTTCTGGGAGAGAGATCATCCACTTCCACAGATGAATCCCTCTGAGTTTTGCTTCCACCTCATTTACACAGACATTCCCATACTTCTGTTGCACTTTGGAAAACTGCCTTTGGTGCACTACTCAGCAGCATCATTTGAGCCTGGAGTCTCCTGCATGAGCTGTGATGGCCTTCAGTTTGACACTTTAAGCAAAGAGACTGGCAGAGTGACCCACCACTCTGTTGTATGCAGGATACACAGATAACTTCTACATCTTTTTTTCTCTAATGCATCTTTGCAGCCTTTGCATAATTTAATTGGTGTCAATTCAAAATGAACATGAGTCTTACACACGTGAGTTTCTGCAAAATCACAGCACTCTATTTATGCAGGTGGAAGCGATAAGGTATGTTTGGGAAATCAGATGTCAATCTGGGGTACAGGAAATCAGATTTGTATCTCAGATTACAAGTTATTAACCACTACCACTACTACTATTAATCTCCTCCCATAGAGCATACATAATTCACATGGAGGCATATGGAGGACAAGGGAGGTGATCCAAGACAGCCAGCATGGCTTCACCAAGGGCAAGTCTTGCCTGACCAACCTGGTGGCCTTCTGTGATGGAGTGACTACATCAGTAGACAAGGGAAGAGATACAGATGTTGTCTGACTGGACTTCTGTAAGGCCTTTGACACAGTCCCCCATAACATCCTTCTCTCTAAACTGAAGAGACCTGGATTTGATGGGTGGACTGTTTGGTGGATGAGGAATTGGCTGGATGGTCACATCCAGAGGGTAGTGGTCAACAGCTCGATGTCCAGATGGAGATAGGTGACAAGTAGTGTCCCTCAGCCATCCATACTGGGACTAGTGCTGTTTAATATCTTCATCAATGACATGGTGGGATTGAGTGCACCTTCAGCAAGTTTGCTGATGACACCAAGCTGAATGATGTGGTTGATATGCCTGAGGGATGGGATACCATCAGGTTGAGGGAGGTGATTCTCCCCCTCTGCTCCACTCTGGTGAGACCCCACCTGGAGTGCTGTGTTCAGCTCTGGAGTCCTCAGTACAGGAAAGACAGGGACCTGCTCGAGCAGGTCTAGAGGAGGCCACGAAGATGCTTAGGGGGCTGGAGCACCTTCCCTATGAGGACGGGCTGAGAGAGTTGGGGTTGTTCAGCCTGGAGAAGAGAAGGCTCCAGGGAGACCTTATTGCAGCCTTCCAGTACTTAAAGGGGGCCTATAAGAAAGCTGGAGAGAATCTTTTTAGCAGGGCCTGTTGCAATAGGACAAGGAGTAATGGTTTTAAACTGAAAGAGAGTAAACCATTCTACGATTCTATAATTAATAACTGCATGTTCACACTGCACTGTGAACAGTGAGTGCCATTTCTGGGTATCTGAATATTTTAAAAAGCCCTGCAAATGCATATTCATAATTCTGGATAACCAGGATGTAGTGGATTTAGTTGTTATGATTGCAGGCAACAGATAGGGAAGATCTCTGTTGCACCTCAGGCAGCAACAACTGATTGTGCCACTACATCCACTTAAACATTCATTTTTTTTTATGATAACAATTCACAGTTGTGCTGACTCTGCTGCAGGTAACATTACTGGCACTGGCAGAGGCAGGAAGACAGGCACTGTAAACTGAGGGACCAGTGAAGCTGTCCCCAGCCTGAAACAATAACCTATAACTACTGAGTATGTAATCAGAAATGCTCTGAGCTAAATGTATCCCTGCAACAATAAAATGTCTCTAAAAGCAGTCCACACCAGTTCTGGTGTATCTCAACAATAAATGATAATCAATTCCAAAAGGGGATTCTTCTCATTTGTTTACTTTTGATCAAAAAGATTGAATAGCATAGAAGAGAGCTCATTCCTTTAAGAGATCTTGGATCCTTTCAGAAACAATCAAACTGCACCTCTACATCAATTTCATCACTCACCCAAGTACCAGGGATTCAACAGTCTGTTTTGTGCAATGCCGTTTTAATATCACTAATGCGACAAAAAATCTTGCTATGTATTATTCATCACTAACATGTTCCGTAAACAGCTCCTTCAAATGCAACAGTATTTATATGCTGAAGATGCATGTGCCAATCGAGGGTGTACATTAAGAGGTTAACTAATATTATTCCCTTTCTGTGCTACTCTAATTAGGGTCATAATGACTAAGAGGTTTGAATGCAGTTACTTAGTCAAATATGCCAGGCTTCCTTTTTTTTAAAAAAAAGTATGTCTGAAGAGTTCAAAAAAAGACCATGTGCAACTCAGCCCCTTTCCCATCATCTGTTTGGGATTACAGGCCAGAAAAAGTTCACTTTTTGAAATATAGCTACAGTTTTCACTCTTGTGAGATGCATGAACCAGATGGGTACTTTGCTGTTTCAGTTTAGTGGAAAGCAGAAAGGAGTGGCATCATAAATGGTTAAAAACATCCTCTGAGTCCAGCCAAGCACTATCTATTTCCAGTATTGATTACCAGGGATGCAATTTAAACAAACGGTATGTCTTAACAAAGGTAGCCAATTAGAGGAACTGTGACTCTTAAGTCCCTGTCATTTTCCCATTGTATCTACTCACCTAAAAAATACATACCGGTGCAATGCACAATGTCTGTACAGTGAGCTAAATTCATCAGAACCAATCTAATTTTTCACAGCAGTAATTTTAGAACAGTCTCTGCTCTGCTGCAGAGAGGTGGGATCAGAGTGACACTCAGTGGCAAGACAGAAAAAGTGATGCTCAGTTTCTCAGATTCTATCTAACATCTATTATTAGGATGCATAAAATTTTAATCACATCATTATTAGTATTTTGTCTGTTTGATAATATTCTATGTAAGCATTATAATTTAGACCAAAACATATACTTTTGATTATGCAAACGGAAAGAAAGATTGGATTACTTACTTTACCAAAGCCCCCCTCACTCATAACTTGTGTGCTGTGATTTCCTGCAATTGAAAACAAGAAAACAGAATTTGAGAACTTGAACTAAAAACTCAGGTACTGAATTTCAGAAATAAGAGACTTGAATCACTATAATTTTACATTCTGCTATATTTCAATCTTTGCAGATGACTTGAACAGTCTGAAGAATAGCACTTTACATCTTGCACACGATTTAGCATGTTGCATATATATAACTGACAGTTCATGACCCTCCCAGTTACTTGTGTTAGGTCAAAACATTTTCTATATCTTTCTGAATGCACACCAAGCTGTGGCTAACTGAATTTAGTATCTGAAATAAAGGAGACGTTTTTCCTTTTATGTAAGTAAATACTGGAATAAATTATGAAATCTTTACTATTCAAGACTTTTAACATCAGCCTTGACAAGCATTTGAGAGAAATATTTTAGGTGGAGTAGTTCTGCAGTAAGGTAGTGGTGCGGTCTTTCCAGCCCTGCCTTTGGTGCAGGGAATCATAGTACTACCTTCAATTATAGTGCCAGGGATTCTCCAGAGCTTGTGGCTGCCTAGAGTCACTCAAACTCACAGCATTCAAGGATATTAATAAATCAGAGTTATCATAATATACTGTTCCTTGAAACACTGTATGTAAAATAATTTCCATCTATCTCAAACAGGGTCCTGTTGCATCACCCATGTCTATGCGATCTGTTCTAACAAGCGGGTCATGCCTCTCCCCACCACCGCCACCACCACCGCCACCACCTGGACCTCCCCCCATCTTTGATACAGAAACCATAAAGGATGAAGGAACTGCATCTCGCTCAGCCCTATTCGCACAGCTTAACCAGGGAGAGGCAATTACCAAAGGTCAGGAGAAAAAGAAATTAAATTTTGGTCCATGAGTCAAACTAATCAAGGGCTGCTACATGTGTTAACCCAAATCTCACTGCATTTCTAAGTTATGTTTAAGCAGCTCAGATCTTTCTGAGGCTTGCACTGAGCCTGATGGATGAGACTGCATACCAAAACCTTCTTTAGAAGGAACAGCACCCAAATATGATCAGCATACTTGAAATTTACACCAATTTTTTAGAGGTATCCTTTTAATTTTAAGGCAGCCAGCTGGACATCCTCAATCCCTAGTAGCCGGTGAACCTCTAAGTTGCAACTGAAATAAAAATTTATCCCCCTTTCTGATTCTCATTTAGTGCACCAACCAGTGTCACCATGTGTTACATGTTAGGTGAAAAGGTATGGCTTACAGCCTAGTGTGGAGTACAATAATAAAGCTTTTTGTGTTACTACTGGACAGTTGTAATTAAGTGGATGGTTGTGAGTTTAAATACACACGATTGATATATCTGCCTTTAATGCTCCAGGGATAGGTCAAATATTTTCATAAATTATAAAAATAATCTCATTTTTATGGATGGAAAAATATGATAGAACAAGCTCTCAGAGCTCACTACAGGCAGAGAGGGACTAGAAGACATTGTGGCATTTCCTATTAAAGATACCAAGGTAGCCCATCCACAGTAAAAGAGGTTTTATATGCTAAAAATACGTACACAGTTATACTTTAGGTCATCACCCAGATAAACCTTGAGGACATAAAAAATGTAAATTCACAGAATAATTTAACACTATTACAAACGAACCTTTCCAGCTTAAATATGAACATGCTTAGCACTGCAAAACCAAGTCTCTTTCATAAACACACTTTTTTTTGTTAGGGCTTCGACATGTCTCTGATGACCAGAAGACGCACAAGAACCCCAGCCTACGTGCCCAATGTCCATCTGTTCGTTCTCCAACGAAAAGCCATACTCCGAGTCCCACCTCTCCCAAGAATTCCCCGCAGCAGAGCCATGCCCCTGTCTTGGAGCTAGAGGGAAAGAAGTGGAGAGTGGTGAGTTCCAGTCGCAGCTCTGAATTGCACCCTGAACATTGCAAACCAGGTTGAGCACTGAAATGTCTTGCAAAGGGCTGTCCATGGTCAAGGTGCAACAAATCAAAGTTGCAACTCAAATAGGCTGAGTCTTATATTGCTGTGCCTTGCCACAGTTTAGCTGTTACCATTCTGTGGCATCTAAAGTTAATTCATTTCTCTCTGAGAATCATATTCATCTGAACTGGAGAATGTCAGAACCAACGTATAAATTCCTTGCAAAATCAGACAATCCCCCAGAAACAAGTCCAGTGGAGAAATCCAGCTAAGATCCCTTCTTGCAGGCCATTCATGTAGGTGAGAGAGAACAGTATTGTCACAGAACACTTTCTCCCACTTTGGTAACCAATGGAATTATACATTTATTTTTCATCACCCATTCCATGCAAGGATGTCTCCCATGCTTGAAAGTAGAGAAGAGTTTTCCTTTTGCTCAGTCTACAGATGGAAAAGATATGTTGTTTAAAGTTTGGGATTTAATTTATATAGGCATATACCAAAGAATATATGAGTGAAAATTCACACAACTGTGTTGGTTAAAAGATGGAGGAAACAATATGCAGTTTAGTCATGCAGAAGGTTATACACAGCCATTACTGTGGAGCTGAGTTTGCTCAAGGTGCAGTCACCATTTGCCTATGTTATGTTGCCTTAGGGTTATGGTACCTGGAACTTTCCTTTGGATCCCTAGTATTTCCTGGACATCCATGGAGTGTAAATGTCCTTTCATGCTGCATCATGAAAGTAAATGTCTTCACCTGTTAGTCCTTATTGTACAAGGTAATGCCTGCAGCTGTTCATAACACACTGTATAGAACATCATATAACAGTTGGGGGAACAAAAACTTGCTCTGTTCCTCAAGGTGCCAGTCTAAACTGGATGGGAGCCAAGCAACAGGTCTTTGAGTGCATTGTCAAATTGTTACAAGCATAAGGTCTTTGCTACAAAATTATTGGGATTTCTCGTGGCCTATGCTAAGTTCTTCAGTTCTGCGTCTCTGAAATACATGTGTCATCTACAGGTGAATTAGGTGAAATATCTGATCACCAAACAGATTAGATTTTTAAGCCACAGGAAGGATATTGCTATGTTGTAACTGAAGATGCAATGATTCGAGGATAAGTTGTGCTAAACTCTGACTGTTACCTAGTTAAAGACAACCAATTAAATAAACTTTCTTTTGAAATAGGAATATCAAGAGGATAAGAATGACCTCATCATTAACAATACTGAACTCAAGCAAGTGGCCTACATTTTTAAGTGTAACAAATCTACGCTTCAGATAAAAGGAAAAATAAATTCAATTACTATTGGTGAGTGAATAGCTTAGCTGGGTTCTAAATGCCGGTCTTGAAAAATTGACTTACATGATTAATAATGCATCTGAATAATTCCATTCACTTTAATGGACTGATCACGTGAGTGAAGTCGCTCAGCTACACAGTGCAAGACTGGGAATTTTCATAATTAATGTAGCAGGTGTGCATATATTTGCTTTTATCTTGCCTTTCTTATGATTGCTTTTATTTTAGACAACTGTAAAAAGTTTGGTCTTGTGTTTGACAACGTTGTGGGAATCGTGGAAGTGATCAATTCCAGAGATATTCAGATTCAGGTAAGTATCTATTTGAAAAACAAAGATAGACAGAGAACATGCAGGACAAAAAAGCCCAACATGTAGCTGCAAGAGATTTTAAAAACTCACAGGAGCACAACAAAAATAAAAGAGATCGATACATTTGAATGTATCTTTATATGCACTAAATTCTGCTGATGTATTTAGAAAATGCCTGTGAAAACTATTGACCGCCACCGAACAAACCTCCCTTAGCCCAGTCCCTTCTGGTTCCAGTGAAGCCGAGAGATCTATACACTGTAAGAACTGTTGTTTCTGGCCCTGATGTTCTTGCTTTCATGCTAAACACCTCCTAACACTTGGAAGTTCAGTGGTGCCTATGGAACAAATTCTGGCAGTTAGCTAATTGGTTTCTAAACCCAGAAGATGGTTATTTCTTTTTTTTCTTATTCTCTCAATGGAAATGTTCAAACAGACTGTCAAAGGACAACTACATGACATAAAGTGACAGTAGGCGCCACGATTTCAAAAACCTCCCCTTCCAGCAACGTGACGCGTTACATGAGTAAGTAATGTAGTCACTTGCCTACAAATGGGCTATGAGCCTCTACTGGTTTTGTCTTTGATAACCAATAAGCAAAGCATCAGAGATCATCTTCCTTGTGGTTCTCATGAAAAGAAAATATACTTATTTTAAATCCATATATTGCCCTTTCTGTTGAGGACCCTTGCTCCGTTCAAAATAGGGACAATCTGCCTGACATTTACAGCACATTCAAAAGAGGTTAACTATACATGCTCTGATACTGGGTGGTGTCCAACATACACGACCTAGTCTGAAGAAGGGACTTTAGAATGTATTATTTTAAGACAAATAAAAATGAAATGTTAATTAAATTATATCAAACTGCCAGTCTTCAAAGTGAAGTCTTTTGCTTAAAAGGCTGTGCCTGCTGTATGATGTAAATGTAGACAGCCCTGCTCCATGCTTCAGAAATACTGGTCACAGCCACCACAGGGAATACAAGATGGTTTTTTTGTGTTTTGACCCCCATGCAAGTGACTGACATTGCTACCAGCTGTGCATCATCTTCTGAACTTAACGAGCAGTTTTATTCATGATCACTACATGTCTTCTTATGGAAGATGTAGTTACTTAAAGATCCCAGGTATTTCAGTGTTTTTTAAATAATTAGATTATTTTTATTATTATGTCTAGAACGGTTCATGAAAGATGAAAAATTCATATGTAATGAATAGCAAAACCACAGCTTGTTAATACTCAAATAAAGGGGAAATATATTTCCTAAGAATCAAAATTCTTTTGATGAAGCAGTTTCTATGAATATTGCATAAGGCTTCTATGCCATGGAGCAGAATAGAGTTCCACTTCAGAAGGCAGAGTCTGGCTATATGCTGTATGCTATATGCTGCTTCAGTCAGACCAGACAGCTTCTGCAGGGTTTGAGTATGCCAAATGCTTAGCACCTCAATTTTCTCAGTATTTTGAAGAATTGAGCTTATAATTTCCAAATACATGATATGTTAATGCAACAAAGTTCAGTCAATTCATCCTACGGATTTCGCTATAAATAGTTACTTCAGTGCTGTATTGCTTGGCTCTCCTTTCTCCCAGTGGTATTTTTTTCTTGCCAGATGTTTGCAAAATTTATTAAACACACCCCTCTTTTGTTCTCTATTGCGTGAGAACCTGTTAAAGAAAAGAAAGTTTAAGATGCATTGATCCACCGCATAGATCAGACTTCAGGATCAAAGTGGGATGCAAGAGGACAGACTGCTTGTTCTTTGTTTGCTGTCACATTTAAGGAGCTGAAGCTGAAAATATATTCTTAACTTGAATGACGGGAGACGCTCTTTCATTAACAAGTACATACCTATCACATGCTGTTACTGTTTTATGGCTCAGAATAACCTCTGCCCTTTTGATGCACTGTCCAGAGTACATTGCTGTCCCTGCTAGAGCGGGCAGGAGGAGAAGGAGGAATTTTTACTGACAACAGTGAGTCAGCCATTTGGCCAAGAAGAAATCTTTTAATCTGTAGAATTGTAAACAAGATTTCCCTTTCTCCCCTCAAGTAAATCTTGTGCTTGCTTTTAAAGTGACATAACATATCTTTAGAGATTTGATTAAATTGATCTCAGTACTTTTTTAGAACTGTAGTTTGCCTGAAGAGGATAAAAACCCTTTCCTATTGTACACCTGAAAGAGCTTTGAAGTCTTCAGGACACATTCCAAATCACTTGTTGAGTACTACTGTAGGCTGGGATCTTTCATTTGCCCTTACTGGGTTGGAGTTGACATGTTTCATTTCTTAACCAGTTCTCTCTGATAAACAAGGTGAACACCACCTAACTATCGGTGTCACTGAAATTAAAGAGAGTCAGGGAAGCGCTTTCATCAAGCTGTGCATTAAAATCTTGCTGTATATTGTAAGTCTGCTGTTGTGTATGGATCTTTGTTACCACCACCAAGAATATTCACCGCATCCAACAAATCACATATAAGCATCATGCAGGCAGCTGTCACACAGATCAGCTGTTGGTGGCCAAAATTAGATGTGGCAGCAACAAGGATTTTATTAACAGTATCTTCATGTGCATTTTAAGATCTGATATTAAGTAGATTTTATTTTGCAGGTGATGGGGAAAGTGCCAACCATTTCTATTAACAAAACAGAAGGCTGCCACATCTACCTCAGCGAGGAATCATTAGATTGTGAGATTGTGAGTGCCAAGTCATCCGAGATGAACATCCTCATCCCCCAAGATGGTGATTATGTGAGTGAGATACTTTTTAAGTTTTCCTCCCCCTTCCCCACTAGTCTCGGTAGCTAACAGCACTTCAATGGCTAGGAAAGAAACTAACATACCACACATATTACATCACCAATTTTTGATCCAAAACAATTGAATTTCTATGTACCGATATCTCAGCTAGCAGTGCAGGAAGAACTCCTTATTTTCTGGGGCACAAAGTAATTTCAAAGATCAGACGTGATGTTATTTCTTTCCATTTTGATAGATAATGGCTTCATCTCCTGTCCATTTAATTTTTTTTTTGATATCTAAACATAATCTCAAAGAAACTCACTTCACACAAGAGCACTGAAGCTTGAAGGTGATGATGCTAAAACTAAGATAAATATAATACTACTACAGATGAAATAATACAGTATAATACACTTGTTTTTTCTAAAGCTATTGATAGATGGGTAGCATCTGTAGTACTTTCTAGTATTTTCAACATACATCTTTAAAAGCCACTTAAACAGGTGCATCTTCCCAGCTCCTTTTCTGTTCTGGTAAGATTTTCATACTATGCCCACGGCATTGCTAGTAAGGTCATGCTCCGTCACGTCACACACTAGCAAGGGATCATGCAGGCCCAGCACACTCCTAATAGTTTCCCAGTTTCCTCAACAGAGCAGTGTTGAAATTGCACTGAATGGCCATAGACCAAATTTCTTAATCTTTTAGACTGGAATTTTGTTGGGTAGAGGGGCTTGGGCTTTATAAAATAAAATATGTAACAATTTCCCAAAGTGACTGCTGGATGCCCAGCTTCAGATAACTAAAAAGTGACTGATTTTCAGTAGGTGCATATTCACCTATTTCTTCAAAAAAAAAGGACCTTTTGATCAGTCTCACCTCAAATCACCATATCATCTGAAATTACTGGCTAGCAAAACACCTATTTGAGGTCTGAATGAAAAAAACCTTCTCTTCACATCATTTTTTGTTTACTGGGAACAGAGAAAGACCCAAAACCATCTCACTTCCTTTCAGCAAATACTCAGAATGGAGGAAGACTTTCTTTGAGGTTCTGCTTCGTATGGTGTACCCCACAAAGGATGCTGAGTCTTTTGAAGTGTATCACCCTTAAAATGATAGGGGATTTTGGTTTTTTTTTTAATTCTTCCGTGTTGTAATAATGCTTTCGTCCTTAAAATTAAACTCCTCGCTAAATCTCCACATCTAAATCCTTTCCACTGTCTTCCAACCCAGACACTGATGGAATCTAAAGTAATTTCTGACACAAGGTTTATTTACTTAGTCGTTCCAAATAATGGTGTGAGAGGGATTATTGCAAAGCAGTACCATACCAAGGCTATTTGAAACTGGGTAGCAATAAGGCTTTTTCCTGTGTGGCATTGTAAAATAGCTTCCTAGGGTAATGAAGAAGGCTTCTCTCTAATCCTGGCATGTCTGAGCTATCAATGCTTTCTCAGTCATGTAGCACTAATAGTATTCCACCAGTTTTCATGAGGTATCCACTGTTTATTTAACCATCATTGTTGCTTTTGTTTCTTACCAGAAAGAATTTCCGGTTCCTGAACAGTTCAAGACAGCATGGGATGGATCTAAGTTGGTCACTGAACCTGCAGAGATTGTGGGTTAACTTCCTAACACCATACAGCACTTGCTGACCGTGACCAGACCACAGCCAGCGTAAACAAAGCAGTAACGTAAAGAACTAGAAGTAGCAGTAGCCCCTACTGCTCCAATAGGCCTTCAAGCATTAGCTCTGCATGCTAGTAACAATAACACATCTGGCATCCTTTTGTTAGGCATCCCAGTACTTTCCACATTTCCACACAGTTTGCCTTCACATACAATTTTGATTCTAAATGATTTCATGTGAATGTAATAGGTTAAAACCCCCACCCTCCAGTCACATCATTGGTTTGAAATACTGTATACATTAAGCCAAAATACTGCATGATACACTTCATCATCATCTTGCTTCAGCGCATTCCTTTTTATGTTTCTGCTAATCAAAAACAGCATTAAGACTTTAAGATGTTTATTTTTATCTATTCAGCAGTACGACACAGTAAAGATGTACCCCTAGCGAATATGCAGTTCCTTGCAGTTCTGTGGCAATCCTAATGGGGTTTGTTTTAAACAAGCAAAAAAGGACAACTTTCAGCAATACATTTTGCTAATGGAAGATTAAAAAAATCTGGTATTTTAATCAAACACTTTTCTAATATGTATATTTAGAAGATCCCTGTTTTCTGGGAGGTAAGATTTTAGTATGGTCCACAGACTTGCTGTTGCCCTCTCATTTCTTGCAAATTAGTAATTCTAAGATAAAGACTGATCTAAGCTAAAACTTCGCAGCAAATCACTTGAAGGTTTTTTGCTCCTTGTATTTCTTTTTTTTTTTTTTTTTTTGGTGAGATAATCTCTTATTCTTTAAAATTTGATGCTGTATCTTACATCCTATTCAGAAAACTGAGGGAGGCATATACGTCAGATACCAGCTAGTTTCTTTACTACTAATGTTCCTTTAAAATATCACTATTGTAGCTCACATCCGTTAAAAATATCTTCCTGTTTCTTCCCCACATTTAGGGGACTTACTCAATTTCAAATATGTCCACAAAGCAAAGCCATAGATTTACATTATACTAATTCTGAGCTCAAATAAAAGGGTAATTTCCTGTTTAGCCCTTTGATTCTACTTTATAGTCCCTATTGTACATGCTTTTTTAACAAAGGTGGAGTGTTGTATACATTTGTACTATTTCAGCACATAGTACGAATAAAATTTTAAAGATTTGAGAAGTCAGCTCATGTTTTTGATCACTTGTAGTACTTTGTAACAGTGAAATCACAGTGAGATGCTTGCAGAGCTAGTTACAAGCTGAATCTTGTGCCTAATTTACCTTGAAGTATATCTTGAGGGTTTTTAAGTATATCTTTGATTGTAAACCCTATACAATACCAGTAGTGCTCATTCCATAAGGTTTTGCTATCTGATGTTTAATCTATGTGTATAATGTGTTTGCTTTCATACCATTTTTTCAACAGTAAACTTCTTATGAAATAAAAAGGAAAATGTCCTTGTTTAAATACAGAGTTGTTCAGAGCTTGCTCCATGGTAGTGTTTGTGCTGTACACTTTCTCCTTCTAAAATGCTGTTTCAAAAGCCTGGTTGAGAAAAAGCAGCTCCTCCTCCCATTTCAGTAAACATTATTACTTTTGCTGCCAAAATCCACTTGACAGTGAATACCGGGTATTCTGCATGCTGGCAGATAAACCTGAAGTTTCACACATATAACTTCGGTGACAGCCAGAGAACTGAGCTTTTCATGATTCTCACTTCTAGGTACACCTGTATGTTCCAGAGATTGTGTCTAAGGAGATTATCATGACGTGGTGCAAGTTTGTAAGGTTTGCCTTCTATTTCCAGTGCCTTTTTTTTTTTTTTTTAAAGCGGTCCACTCCATATTTCACTTGGGTGTCCTTCATATCTGAAAACTGGGTATCGCATCCTTGTCATGATAAAAGGATCGTTGAAGGATCGTTTAATCCTTAAATCGTAATCATAATTTGTTCCATAAAATAATCTCATTCTGGAGCATTCTGACCTGAAATACCAATTCTTGTTTTCGTCCAGCATCAAACAGGGATCAAGTCATTATGCAGCAACAGGAAGGCACTTAATCCTTTGGAAGTAAGGTACAAAGAAAGTATCAAATGCTTGATGATAAACAGAAACTGGCAAGACAGCTCTGAATCACTACGCAGGCAAATTCTTTTAGTTCCTCTTAGGGATTTAACTCCCCCTTCAAAAACAAATTGTGTGAAAGCTGGTCTGATTCTTTTTAAACTTCAAAAGCAAACTCCCTTGTGGCTAGACCTTCTCCCTAACACTCACGTTCCTGCAACATGCAAGACCCCAGTACACTTTTTTGACTGGTTTCTTAACAGGAAGGAGTCTTACACAGCAGCAGCACGTGCCTGACAGTCTGAACACACCTGAGATCTTTGTCAGAGGGCAGAGGTTTAAAAGATAAGGAAGACAACCTTGTGTGGACAGGCCCATGGTAATTGCTTCAGCTAGAGAAAAGGCTAACAAGTCCATGCATTACTGGACACAAGAAAAATAGGAGAGAGGCTTTTAAAACATGCAGATAGCTTTTATCTAGTAGTCTTAGTCAGCCACATGACAGAAAATCTGTAACCAGCTTTTGTCAGTTCTGGTCCTCATAAAAAGTACTTGTCATACATTTCCGGTAGGTTGGACTGTTCTTTCCCTGCAACCTGTCTTCAATTTCAAGAATATAAAGGAGTGCTAAATAAATAAAATAAATCCAAGGTTCTGATTCTATCCTAAATGAATTTGTTTACAATTAAAGATTAAAAATTCATTTTCTGAAAAATCAAATGTATCTTGAGATAGAAATAGCCAACAAGCTGCAGAATGGTGATTTGATGAATCCTCCCAACCATGGCCAATTGTGTCCAAGTCTTCAGCAGCAAGCTTGATCTGTGTTTAACGGTTGGCTTCAGCAAGGAATGAACTGCTAAGTGCTAAGCATCCCTGAGCTCTTACTGACCATTTCTTTTTACTGCATACTATCACAGAAGATATGGCCCTTGATTTCAGCTCCACACTGCACTAAAATTGTGGTTATGCTCTGAATCGGTGCAACTGTCAAAACAGAAAACAGTGCGTTTGGTGCATATATTGATATGGAACACATGTGTATGGTGTAATTAGCCAGTTCATTTTTGTAAACCTGCATGGGTCAAATATTCACCAGTATAGATGCCATCAATCAGCCAATAAAATACATGTAAAAGAGAAGATTTTTTACTAAATGTCCAAATGTAAAAAGCTTTTTTCCTATGAAAAGCTTCAATGGATCTCATACTTTCTTAAATAGAACCTCTGTAAAAGTACTCGTGAAGTGCTCTGTACAACTACCTCATGAAGTTCAACAAGGGAAACTGCAAAGTCCTGCATCTGGGTAACAAGCACCCTATGCACCAGTATATACTGGGGGCTGCCTGACTGGAGAGCAGCTTGGCAGAAAAGGACCTAGGAGTCCTGATGGACACCAAGTTGGACATCAGCCAGCAATATGCCTGGGCAGGAAAAAAAGGGCTGGTGGTACCCTCTGCTGCACTAGGAGAAGCGTTGCCAGCAGGTGGAGGGAGGGGATCCTTCCCTCTGCTCAGCACTGGTGAGACACACCTGGAGTGCTGGGTCCAGATCTGGGCTCCCCAGTACAATGGAGAGATATGGACTTACTGGAGAGAGTCCAGTGAAGGGCCACAAAGATGCTGAAGGGACTGGAGCACCTCTCCCATGAGAAGAGGCTGAGAGACCTGGGACTGTTTCACCTAAAGAAGAGAAGACTCAGGAGGATCTCACCCATGTGTATAAATACCCGAAGGGAGGGTGTAAAGAAGACGGAGCCAGGCTCTTTTCAGTGGTGCCTGGTGACAGGACCAGAGGCAACAGGCACAAACCAGAACACGAGAGATTCCCTCTGAACGTCAGGAAACACTTTTTCACTGTGAGGGTGACTGAGTGTCATGGGTGGAGACTGGGCCGGCCACTAACACATGACAGATGCTTTCTATTAACCCCTCTCCCCTCCCAGAAGGGGAAGGGAGAGAGAACAAGGGAAAGAGACTTTACCGTTTGGAAAAGAAAAATAAAACAGCTTTAATGAAACAATAACAATAAAAGAAAAGATAATAAGAATAAGGAAATAATGAAATATATACAATATGTACAAATAGATGCAAATAGATGCAAAATCAATACCGAACCAAACTCTTCCCCATCCGGATGACGATATGTTATCACCACGCTGCAGGGCTGGCACTGGGGCAGTCCCAGGCTGGACTTAGCAGCAGACAGGGACGGACTCAGGCACTGGATTCAGGGACGCACAGATTGGGATCGATGACAGAAGAACAGAGTCCTCCTCAGATGTCGGCCATCAAAGAAGAGATTGACCCTCGTGATCTCTCAGCTTCATACTGAATATGACGTAGATGGGATGGAATACGCTGTTGGTCAGGTTTGGGTCACCTGTCCAGTTCGCTCCTCCCTGCAGGTGCGACCTTTTACGTGCTTGAGACCCTTTTCACTCCCGGCACCCCAACACGAAGTACAAGATTTAGCAGTGACCTTGGTTGCTACAAGAACAGGCATAAGCAAGGGCCTCTCTGTGTCCCATTCCTTGGTACGAGCTACAAACATCAGGCCTTATCACTGCTGCGAGCAGTCACTGTCTGGAAAAACATGCTGCTGTTTCAGAAAGTGCCATTAGTTAGAGGAGACTAACTGAAAAGTTAAAGCACTAAACTAGAATTTGTTCTGGTGTAGCCCAAACCAGGACACCGAGCACTGGCCCAAGTTGCCAGGGAAGTTGTGGAGTCTCCCTCCTCGGAGACATTCCAAAGCCACATGGACATGGTCCAGGGCAACCGGCTCTAGGTGGCCCTGCTTGAGCAGGAGGGTCGGACCAGACGACCTCCAGATGTCCCTGCCAACCTCAGCCCTTCTGTGATTCGGTAATACTTGCTTAGTTATTTAGAATACAGGCTACCAAGAGTTAGTGGAAATTAGAAGTATCGCGGCAGTGACTCCACGTACCCACCAGATGGCAGAAACCCGCTGAGGCCCAGGCCCTGGCCAGCTCTTCCTGCTTCGGGACTGCGGCATGTCCCAAGGACGCTGTTTGTCAAAGGCCCGGGAAATTCTACTCTCTAAATGGCATTGTGAAAACATTCAAAGATTACTTTCATTTTGAAATTATCATCTCGGTAAAGGAGAAGGTTCGATTGGGATGAACACGGAAGAAGAAAAAAACTGCTTGGTACCAATGATTAGTTTGATCTTTTGCTTTTTGAACACTGCGAAGCATATCTCCCTTAAAAGCACATTTTAAAGAAAGAATTGAACTTAAAAGTAGTATTTAACGCAGCTATTGAAGATAAAGGAGTAAGTAATTTCAAGTCTGCATTTGAAAACCAGAAATCTTTTCAATGCCCTAGGGAATAAGGCACTCGCTAAGGCTTCCCAGTGCCATAGTTACTATCCAGACAAACCGTTCTTGTTCTTACTCCGAGTTCTCGATGTATCTGGATCTGCACAAGTTCCTTCAGCCTTACTGTACTATATGTATGTTCATTAACCTCTGCATCCCACTTCTTTCCCAGAGATGAAGTATTTGTCCATTTGAAATCCTTCAGGGGCTCAACTGAGTATGTGCCCTTAGTGTACTCTCCTGACGTGCTGTTTAACTGGGCTGCTTCTGAAATGTGGAAGCAGCTGCCTCCAGGCAAATGGAGGTGTCCTAGGTTACAGTGTAAAATGTGTCAAAAGGAAAAAAAAAAGTATTCTATTACCATCTTCAGGAGCTGTTGAGACCAGGTGGGGCGGTGCTCCCTGCCTCCCCCCTCTGGACTATCTCCTGTTACTGGGCACAACAATGCCTTATCGCCTGACCCATCGATAACTCGCTCCTGGGCTATCTCCTGTTAATGGCCCATCAAGGAACTGCCTCACGACTCCCCATCCCATTGTGAGATGCTCCGCCCGGGGAGGGGGGGGAAGGAGCCAAGCAGTCCATGCCAAATAAAAACTGAGATCTCCAACACCCTAGCAGCCTTCTTCCCCTGGATTCCCAGAGGAGTTTCTTCCCCCCACTGGAGTTCCAGAGGACAAGAGCTACCTACCTACCACTGGACCTTCAGAGGAAGACCAGACTCTTTTACCTGATTGCTGCTTCCACAGAACTACATCCATCGCTTCAGGAGGACTGCAGCCAGCATCTTATCGGACTGCTACTGCCACCCTAACAGGGTGTCAGGTTGTATTTCTGACTCTGTCAGTGTAAACCAGTGGGTTGTTTGGTTTTTTTCCCTGCCTTGTGTTATATATACATATATATATATTAGTAAAGAACTGTTATTCCTATTCCCCATATCTTTGCCTGAAGGCCCGTTAATTTCAAAATTATAAAAATTTGGAGGGAAGGGGGTTGCACTTTCCATTTCAAGGGAGGCTCCTGCCTTCCTCCACAGACACCTGTCTTTCAAACCAAGACATGAGGTAACGCTCACTCGATTATACAATACGCTAGCAAGCAAAGCAGTTATCAAGAACATACAAGACAGATTCGGTTCCCCTGCTGGAGGTGATCTGGGCTCACTGCTGTGAAAATATTGCCCAGAAGCAGCTACTGCCTTCAGAAGGTGACTATAAACAGGCCCCTGACACATGAAGCAGTCATTAGATAAGAATCATAAACAGCACTCCCCAGGGAACTTTCTGACTACCAGAAAACAAGAACCTGCTCCCTCTTCATGGTTGAAATAATCCTGAAAAATCTTTTTGGGTGACAAATTTTTGTAGAACAGAGAACACTCCCTACTCCACCACCCAAAGCTCAGTGGTGATCGTCTAGGCTTAACCCTGCTTCCCTAAATCTTGCTGCTTGCCAAGGACCCTACCTGATCACCACTGACCAGCAAAAACAACTTCTCCAAATGCCTCATTCTAGGGCTGCTTCAACAGAGGCACACTTGTATGTCCTCTCTGGGAACTAATGAACGTGATAGCGAATTAGGTAACTGCTAAGGCTTCCGAGTGCCACGCTCCTGAGTAAAGCTGTTTTCTGGTTACTCTTCATTCAAACCAGGTCAAGGTAAAAGACCAATAAAGGCATTTACACACAACTCCCAAAACAGACAGTACTAGCAATTAGGCAACCACACTAAAAATCTATGTGCCTGAAGATAAAAGTGGAAAAGTTCCTTTTTTATCTCCAGCTGATTTACTACGGCCTTTTTATCAGCTGTGACCACCAGGTTTCTGTTTTCTATCTGTATTACACCTGAAGTCACACCTATTAGAAAGAAAATGCCTCTCAGTGGACCATGACAGATTTTAGAGCCAATCTCTCCTTCAAAATCCTCAACTGGATGAGTCAGATTAGTTTCAGAGTGGAAGGCTAAATTGATTTAATTTAGAAAACAGTTGTGCCATTTTTCTACACCAAAATATATAGTGTTTTACTTTACACTTATGTAAATACATACATTTGTTTTTTGGCTCAAGTTTCATGTTCTGTACCTGACTGCTTGCCCCAAAAAGGGGAAAAGTTCTCACTCTGATGATTCAGGCTGTACGTTTCAGTAATGAAGAATCTTTTTAAACAGTATTTGCATGTAATTTCACTCTGTACATGAACATACGTACTTGATGCAAATGTCTACGTAGCATGAATATATGTAGGCTGCTGGGCACAACAATAATTAACCACTTTAGAATGACAAGAGGTCGTTGTTGATTAATGTCCAACAACTATCATCCAAGGGCTCTTTAAATGAGCTCCTATTGTTAGAACACTTCAGCACGATGCAGATGTGATCTGCATCCCTCAAGCAAAGGAAGGAATTGAACTTGAGTTTCGTACATCCAGATGAATGCTTGAGCAATCCCTCCGTTTTAAAAATTATTTAAAACCCTGCCTTGAAAACAAGACGCTAGAACGTGTATCAAAAATGAGCAAAGACACATCTGTGTACCTATGACTTACAGCTAGATTTACAGCAGATCAGTGGTCTACTACTTCCTACTGACTATAAAATTCCCCACTCAATAGAGTCAGACTAGGCTTTTCAGCATTACCGGTACTTAAAGAGCTTAAAATGGGATTCCAGATTCCCCTTAAACCTTAAATATTGCAATACCAGCTTTTAGGTGCTTACCTCCCTCTTGATCTAGTTCAAAACATTTCCTCTTGCCTAAATGTCATTGCTAGAGAAGAGGGTATTTAACTGCCAAGGCATTCAACCACTTATTTTCATCAACTGGTACAATGAACTACCCAAGATTATCTCCCTTTCTGACTCTGCTCACAAGAGAAAGCGAAGTAGGAAGAAATCAGCACTGCAGAAGATTGTAAGTACTCCCATAATGTGTGGCAATCCAATACAGCACTGAAACAAGACCCTTTGTCCCCAAAAGCCTAAGGTGTGAGCTCCCCACCACTGGCAAACACTACTGTTACAGCATAATATGCATCACAGAATAGAATAATCTGAATGCTTGCAGAATTTGTGGGTCTTCTGTGTTTTGGGTTTTCTTTTAAGGGCAGAAGAATGAAAAACTAATGACCAAAAAATTCAGGAACAAAGCAATGTTACATTTTCTCTGTTAGCTGTTACTGCCCTTCTCTCTGCGGTCAGTGATTCAGGTTCACCTTGAGTACCAAGCATAATTGCACAGGGAGTTCTGACTGGTTATGCCTGTGTAATGCTGCTGGTGACCCTAAAATTTACGTGTGACTGGCAACATTATATGAAGCCTGGGAGGTCTTGTAACTGTACCTTAAGATCTGATCTGGCTTGCAAAACCTATGGCCACACACACAAAAATGGCCTGGCACTGGTTCTGAACAGTTTGTGGTGAAAATCCAATTAAAAAAAAATAAAATAAACTGTAGCTGATGAAGGAAAAGTGAAATATTATAAAGGAAGAAGCTCTGTTACACTACTTTTACTGTCAGTTTTTCAAGCTAGTTTTTCCATTAGGAGTCAATAGCTCTTTTAAGACCATGTTTTCTTCTATACAATTCTATTCCTTCTATGCCTTTCTTTGATTCTTCATTGTCCTTCCTAATCATGCTACAACTTGCAGTTTCCCAAATCATTTATCCGTATTGCTTTCACCTAGGTCTATGTTATAAAACAATGCCAGTGTAATTAGAAATGTATCTATACATCGAGTGCCAGCACGTAATACAACTGCATTGAATTAAGACAGTATGGGTTATTTGCTAAGTATTTTGTCAATTCACTTCACCTTGTCTATATGAGAGACTCGCTCCACAGAAACTACTTCAGTTTTTAAACGAGTCAGGGTTACATGTGAAAATAATGTATTTGGCTTAGTCTAACCAAGAGAGGGAGAAACTTCTGGTTTTTTCAGCTGTGCTATTCGCTGTGTTAAAAATGGGGAACACTCCATGTTTACCATACTTATTTCATTCGGTATGGGGCTACGTTAACATCCGTGTTAAACAGAACTTGTGGTCTGGTTGAGTTGCTTAATAGCCCACAGGAACCTTAAACACTAAAAATTAATTTGGAGAACTGTGTTTAAACTTGCTGTAGGGCTCCTGGTTCTCTGTTGAGCGTTTTTGCACAGGGAGTACAAGAACATGACAGAGGAAAAAGATGAAAAAAGGGAGATGGAAAAGGAAGCAACATTTAGACAACAAAATCAAATTGTAAAGTACACAAGAGCAGCTTAACACCTTTTTTCTCTCTGAGCAATTTCAACCCACTTCCTATGAACAAAGAGAAAGTTTAGAAAGTTGCTAGAGGTCAGAAACAACAGCTGCAACCCCAGGTGCCAGCAAGTGGCAGGACAGATAACTTTGTCCAGCTGCACCCGCTCAGAGGCAAGGCGGTGCCTTATTCCTCACGCCCTCACCCACCGTAGCCTGCTAAGAGTAAGAAATCCGTGATCCGGGCCCGATTCAGAGGTCAGCTGAGGGGACAGAGAAGGAGAGACGGGAGTTCGCGCTCTGCCCCCCTCACCGTGCCCTGGCAAGCCCCTTTGGAGGGGAGCGTGATGCACAGAAGACGGAGGCTCCCTTTCCCCACCTCACACAACGCGCTGGAGCACATAACCCCGAGGCCAGCTCTCACAGCTGCTGCCCGGCTACGACACCAGGCCTGGGGCTTTGGTGGCGGAGGAAGAGGAGGACGATTTACTCCCAGGGGGCGGCCGGCCGGGAGAGTCGCTGGCCGAGCCAGGCACCGCCGCTCCCGCTGATGGGACCGCAGCTTCCCGCGCTGCCTCCGGGCGGCGCCACACCGCGGTGGGAAGGAGCGGGGCCAGGGAGCCCTGTCCTTTATGCCGAGGGAAAGCTACGTGCCTCTCTGCGGACAGCGCCGCCGGCAGGGCCACCCCTCAGAGGCGCGGGCTCTTTCCCGCCTTGGGGGCTTTTCACTATCGCACGGCGGAGGAGGAAGCCTGGTTCTTTCCTAGCGCAACGGCAGAAAGGGGTTTGCTGGAGAGTGACACGCTCCCCGTCAGGCTGAGTGACCGAAGAACTCCCCCTCGTGTTGGCCTCTTCCTCTGCTCCCCCCCTCCCCCCTGCGGTAAGTGGGAGAGGCGAGGCGTTTCCCCAGCGCATGCGCGGTAGGCGGAGGCGCTCAGTGTCAGGGGGGATGGAAGAGATGGCGGAGCCCGGCGCTGGCGCTGGGGCGGCAGCGATGGCGGAGGGCGACAGCGAGAAGAGCGACAGCGTCGCCGGAGGGGAGGCCGCCGCTGCGTCGTCACCGCCGCGCTCCCCTCCGGCGGCCGTTGGGGGCGAAGGCGGCGGGGCGACGCCGCTGAGCGCGGCGGAGTACGCGCGGCGAGTGCACCAGTGGCTGTGGGACTCGTACTGCGGGTACCTCAGCTGGCAGAGCTGCCTGCCCGCCCTCCTCGCCGCCTCCGCCGCGCACGCCGCCACCGCCGGCTCCCCTCGCGTCGCCGCACCGCCGCCCGCTCCCTCCCCGCCGCCGCCAGGGACGGCCGCCGCTGCCGCCTACTACAGCCCCTTCTACCTCTTCGCTCCGGCGCCAGCCCATACGGCCACCGCCGGGCCGGGGCCCCGCGCAGCAACAGCAGCTGGTGCCGCCGCCGCCCCGGCTTGGCCGGGAGCGGCGGGTAGGTTGGCCCCCCTGCCCAGGGCGGCCTCCAGCAGCGCCGCCGGCACCGGCGCCCCCAGGGAAGCGGGGCGGCCGGCAGGTGAGTGGGGGCGGGCGGGCCGCGCTGCGTCGCTTGGCATGGGGAGAAAGGGGTGGCAGGCCTGGCCCTTGTCACCCGTGAGGAGGCGGCCGGCAGCGCCCGAGTCCCTGGTTGGCCGTGTGGGGTGGGCAGGGGGCTGGGAGCGGAGGCGTCGCCGTCGCCCCCCTCCGCCAGCTCCGCTGGCTCGCTGCCCGCAGCGCCTTCGGTCTGTGCACAGGGCCTTTCCGCCGCAGCTCTCGGAAACGGCATTTCGAGAAGGAGGCCGGGGGTTTTGCGACGTTGGGGGTCGCTGCGCTTCTGCAGACTTGGGCATGCAGCTGGACTTTGTGAAAGGCGGCAGCCCAAATACGAGCTTGTGAAGTCCAGACCTGGATCCATTAGCAGGTTTGGGAGAGTTGACTTGGGTGTGCAAGCTTATAACTTTAGTGCTGGTAAGATATTTTCATGGATATGGTAGAGTTTGTTTATTCTGGGGAAACTTACTCTTGTGGTCACAGGTTTGTAATGCATCTAGCTTTATAAATAGCCTGTTTAATGAAATCTAAACTAACTTTACCAGCTTTAGTGGGCTCTTGGTGCTCAAACAGAATCATTTCATGAAATTGAGGCAGAGGAGTAAAAACATGCTTACATTCAACCAGTTAGGGGTAGAACCCAAGATAAACAAAAGTCTGTTATGGCAGTAAATACCGAAGATCTGCATAGTAGTGCTTCTGTTTGTATTTATTCGAGAGTAAGACAAACTTGCTCTGATCACATCAGAGATGAAACCTGGAGCACAATCGTTTCTTTGCAAGTCAAGGAGTGCCTAGGTGATGTTCCTGGAATGCTTGGTAGAACCTTGAGTACTGGTAGAAAACTGGAGCAGAACACTGTTGAAGGACTCTGGAGAAAAGCCAGATCTCCTTTCTTTCTGCAGGGCAAAGTACAGCATTACTGATCTGTAACATCATTT
Organism: Leptosomus discolor; assembly: GCF_034619465.1. Lineage (NCBI taxonomy): Eukaryota > Metazoa > Chordata > Aves > Leptosomiformes > Leptosomidae > Leptosomus > Leptosomus discolor. The sequence goes on along the minus strand of NC_141398.1, from coordinate 33,972,210 downwards.
ATAAGCTCAGGGGCTGGGTGTGAAGGGAGAATGTTTTCAGTTGCTTTTCCTTTCTTTTGAAGGGAAGATCTACCTTCTGAGCTTGCTTCTTTCTTTTGTGGGGTTTAGCAGATGTTGTTTAAACAAGGTTATAACACAAAGTAGTATTTTCTTTACTTGTGCCCTGACTCTGAGTGATAGATTGCTTATAAACAGGTATTTTCAGTCATTGAAAGAGAGGATATGGACAAAGGCTGGACTGAAACGATTCTTGGGTTTTTACTTAGTTCTTCAGGAACTAATTCCATATGCTAAAGGTAATTTAGGGAATGAATAGCATTTTGTGCTGCTGGAAGTGGCTATTCTGAATGCTAAATACTGTTACAACACCTGCCTTCTTCAGGGAATGCTGTATGTGATGTAGCAATATGACACAATTATAATCAAAGACTGTTGTGCTGGTGCTTTGGCTCCAGATCACAAATGGATGTATCTGCAACAGCTAAAGTGATTATGGCTCCTTCTTTTCTGCTGCAGATTATTACCCGCACAGCAGCCTTGGCAGGGCGGGTCATGTATCTGTCCCTGCGCTGCTGCGTTTACAGCGCGGCTTGCTTACGTAAGCTGACATAAGTGACAGCTTATGCTAATGTTGTAAGACTTAAAACTGAGATGTCAAAAAGTGGAACTGGTAACTGCCTCTGCCAGTCCAGTCTGCCTGTAGGTGTGTCCGACACCAACAGCCCTCTGGGCAGGAGCAGGCTTTTTGTGGACGGTCATCGTGATTTAATGCATGTTGCATTTGGCTGTCCCTGCCATACAAATAATAACCCCTGGCAAAATAGTGGATTTCTGATATGAGTATGAGGAACATCTCAGATCACTGCAGGGGAAATCTGCTGGAGTCTGTGTTGCCAAGGTTTCTTAATATGCTGGAGTTTAACGTAATTTGAATACTTTCTTAGCCCTTCTTAGCTTCTTCCTTATTTGGTCATTGGAACTAATATATTCACATGAAACTGTGCCACTAACTTCAACGAATGTGCTCCTTTTAACAGAGCCAGTGAATGCTTCTGTCTGGCTCTGTGTGCTCAAGCCAGGGTTGGGAGACTGGCTGTGCTCTCTTCTGCCTTAGTTGAAGAATCTTTAATTAGAATTTAATTGACAAGTCGGACATACTTTGACAGTGAGAACTGAATCCGTGTTAGTATTATCTGTGTAACAGCCATGCTACTTGATAGTATTGGTGCAGAGTGGTCGGTAAAACAGGTTTAAAACAAAGATACAGAAACCAAAGTGAGTTCAATGAGAACTTGCTCTTACCCAGTCACTGCTGTGTTATACTCACCCCATTTAAAAAGTGCCCCAGAGCCGTGGGCTTTTGGCTTTGGTAGCTTGGGAGGCAGTATCTGTCTCAGCAGCCAAGCTGAGGAGGCTCATTCTCAGTGAAATTTGATTATATTTTTTTGAGAATGGAGAGAGGAATGATTTTCCTCTTTCCTTTTCTCCTTCCCCTGTGTGAGGGTGGGCATTCTCAGAAACACTAACAAACCCAGTCGTTGTTTCCCACAGGTTACATCCAGTAGTACTTGGGTATTTCTAAATGAAGCTTTGATGCGAGTCCTGGTGGGTTTCATGCGAGAGTCATGTTTTCGTTTGGGAAATAGATGGGTAGGTGGGTCTAGATGAAATTATTTTGCAATGGCATTTCTTGGGAACTTCCTAAGATACTCTTTAGTGTTTTCTTTGCTTTAATTGTCTGAGGTAGCATTAGCAACAACAGCTTGTAACTGTGCTGACTTGCTTTGCCCCTATTTGCACTTGGCCAATTAAATAGGAGAAATGTGCTGCGTTTTCTGGCTCATGGTAGGGCAGCATGCTGTGTTTTATTATTGTAAATAGTCTATGGGAATGTTTATGTCAAGTATGACTAATATTTTCATCCACTCCTGTCTCTGGCTCTGACTGAAGACAAAATAGGCTGTGTTTTACTCTGAGAGCTGGTGCTTGGTAGCTATGGAAGCCTTGCTGTGGAGTGATAGAAAAGTTGTTGGTAGAACCAAGATCTAATTTTCCTCTTACCTGAACTCTCAGAGTTACTGAAATTTGTTCTCTGGCAGGCTGTTCTAGATGAAAGAACACGAAATTGATGTATCTTCAATGTACTTTGGTTCTTTAGCAGGGTAGGATTTTGCCTGTAATCCTAGTTATGAGGGGACTCAGTTCTGAAAGAGTTTGATTTAATTTAAGAAGGTTCTTATAGCTCAATTTAAACGATTCAGACTATTTTTTTATTCATACTCTTTTAGAAGTTTTCTTCTAAGATGAAGATGTGAGCTGAGATCAAGATCTTTAACCTCACTGCAAGAACATAATAATGTGAAATGTTCTTTAGATGGTAGTGCAGTACAATTTGGGTAATGTTAACTATTTCTGTTACAGGTCGGGAGTTCGTTATCCCTTCGTTGGCACACAGGTTCATAGCAGAGATGGTGGATTTTTTTATTCTGTTCTTTATAAAGGCAACCATTGTTTTAAGTATTATGCACCTCAGTGGAATAAAGTAAGTTGAACAATTTAAAGCTTTGTTATATATATCTTTAAGCTCTTCATGCTCTCTGGGGTGTCGTGATGTATGTGTGGTGTGCTTTTGTATATGGTGGCACTGAATGACTGTCAGAAGTTCAGGAAAAAGTGCCACTAGGTTAACCTCCTTTTAAATGCCTCCTTGTTTTGGATCAGCTGATGAAAACAAAGAATTTGTACAGGTGTCTTCATAGGCTCACAGACTCCTCACTAAGGTTAGACTAGACTTGCACTCTTTTTTGAGGGGGGCAATAGGAAGATTTTTTTAAAAGTCCTTTAAAAATTTCAAAGAAAAAATATTGACAAATTTTATTTTTTTTTTTCAAATACCCTTTAAAAATGTACTGATCTGGCTGGGATGAAGTTAATTTTCTTCACAGTGTCTCCTGTGGTGCTCTGGTTTAGATTTGTGACCAAAACAGCAAAAAATTCAGATCCTGTATGTCAGATACGTATGTACTTTTAAAATACAGCCTGATTGCTAGGAATCCTACTGTGCTGCAGTCTTTACTGGGCATAAGTTGTGTTTCTTTAAAAAAATTTGACGAAGCATCGTGTGTGTCAGTTATACACTAGACTGAAAGAGTCTTCATTCACATTTTACACTCCGATGCAATCATTTACTGCAAGGACTGTTCCTTTTTTATCTGCTTCTTTAACTGTAGATCTCTTATTCCATAGCTCATTTAGTTCCTCTGGACTGGTGTAATGAAATATTTCAGTCTGATTAAGAGATGAGAGCTTGGTGGAGTCAGCAATTCTGTTAACTGTAGAAAGACATTTTGGAATCCAAGGTTTCTGCTGAAGAACTTTCCAAATGTTGACGGACCATAACTGATGCTGTACAGATAACATCTTTCAGACACCTTAAATTGCTGCATGGAAGAGGGACAAATCCGAAACAAATATGTCAATGCAAACGATCGGTGGTTTTCATTCAGATAAGCATGCAATTAAAATGTCAAACTCTGTTATGTTCAGTCGCCAAAACCTCCAGCTCTAACCTGACAGTTTATATTTCTGTTTTGGTTTTGGTAGGCTGAGAATGATACAAAATGAAGTACGGGAAAGATGGGGAACAACTACATGTATATTGCTTCTCTAAAATAGTGAGGGTGACAGAAAGAGGGAATCTTTTTCAATTAATTTACAGTGTATTCAATATTGCTGCTTTTGCAAGAGCCAACAAGTTGCTTACAAGTAACTTCAGAGAAACATTCTGGCTGTTTTTTCCTTGAGAAGTGTGCTTGAGGTTAGGCTGAGGAGTTGTCATGAAAAAAATGTCCTTGCAGGCTCAAAACAGACTTCAGGCCAAGGTTGGACTGAAGGGAGATGCAGGTTGTGCCAGGCTATCTTCTTAATTCCTTATCTTTTTCGATCCTTAAGCCTGAATAAAGAGGAGGGCAAGTAGTACAAATATAAATGGACTGGTTTGAAGTGGGACTGCACATTTCTGTGCAAGTGGTAATTCTCACTTAAATGCGCAAGTGAAAAGTCCTTGCCTAAATACATGTGGTGAGTGTGTCCATTCCAGGTGAGACTGTTAAATTTGTAGAGTTTATCTTGTGAAAACACACAATTGACTCCAAATTGATGCCTGCCTCTGGAAGAGTGTGGTGAGAGGTAAAAGCTGCTAAGAATGAGAACCTGATCATGCAAGGGAGGGTGGGTCTCCCTAGCTTGCTTAGGGAGACATACAGCTTCTCCCGTGCATTTATAGAGAGGAGTGCCGCCTCTTTTTCCTGGAGACTTCCTGTAAGGAAGAGACTCAGATGCCTTCCATTTATATGGGGTTAGATGACCACACTCAGAATCTATCTCCCAAGAAGTGTGAAAATTTTCAGAACAATGCTGCAGGTTGCTACCCAGGGACACCACTGTGCAAAAGTGGTAATAAAGAATGATCTTTTTTTAATGAAAAAGACAAAACCAACTAGGTAGCAACTCAGGAGGAAACCTGGTGTCTTGAATTTTAATGGCTTGTGTACAAGGAGCTTCTTTATTCTTTTACTAATACCAGAACTGAAGGAGTGAATTCTTGTACCAAAGTGGGTTACATCAGTACTGGGAGAAGGATGGTTTTAAAGTTCAGCCTTCTTTTGTACAGGGACATCTCTAAATTTGCCATGCATTACATCATAGAAGAAATAGATGAAGATACGTCCATGGAGGATTTGCAGAAAATGATGATAGTAGCTCTCATCTACAGGTTATTAGTCTGCTTCTATGAGGTAACTACTCATAAACATTAACTTCTATAATCAGTAGTTGTCAGTTGTTGAATAAACGTTTAAAAAATTTCCATCGCCATTGGCCTGTAAAGTAAATCCTCTTTGCAGTGGTTATGTTGAAGCTTATGACATTCATGTAGTTTAGAGGAAAACCAAGGTTGCAAGACCAGTCAACGACGCGGTGCGTGTGGAACTGAAGTAACTTTTCTTTTGCAGATAACCTGCATTTGGGGAGCAGGTGGAGCAACCCCAGGGAAATTCTTGCTTGGACTGCGAGTTGTGACGTGCGATACGTCTGTACTTATTGCACCCAGCCGTGTGTTAGTCATTCCGTCCTCGAATGTCAGTATGACAACGTAAGTGCTCTCAGCTCAGCTCATAGCTCTCGGGTTAATAGTGTGGAAAGCATGTGATTTGGGAGGAAACGTACCATTTCTTTATTACTGGCCTTTGCAATAATTAGCTTGCAAGAGCTATTGTTAGGTTCTGGGATCCAAGAATAAAATAGCGATTATTCAATCCTGTTAGTATTTTTCAGGTTAGGTGGTAAAACGATCTCCTCTGAACTCTGGAGACTGAGTTTTGTGCTGTGCAAAACGGAGGCACTGACTTTGAAAGTTACCGACCTACTAATGTAAGCAGAAAAGTGAAAATCAGGCACTGAATGTTTTATTCTCATTTTAGGTCCACAATACGAGCTTTGATCAAGAATTTTTCTATTGCTTCATTTTTCCCTGCATTCATTACCCTGCTGTTTTTCCAGCATAACCGAACAGCCTACGATATTGTGGCAGGGACTATTGTGGTAAGAAGAAACGGAGTCAGATGATACCAAAAGATGAGATTTCCAGACTGGTTTTGAACATCCCTTCCCACCCCCAGTGAACAACAACCTACCCCAAAACTGAAATTGAGGTGTCTAGCCGAAACTTTTGCCCAAATGGGATTTGATTCAGAAGCTAAAGATAATGTTTTGCTTCGGTGCGATGCCAGCAGCTACCTTCGAAGTGTTGGGAGTTTTCATAAATGCCAAAGAAGTTTGGGAGAAACAGTAACTGTTATTTCTGAAAGTATTAACCTCTGACTGATGAGGAAGAAAGTGGCTGTATTAACTGCAGAAAGGAGCTGTTCTGTTCAGCAGTCTCTGGAAAGCAGATACCTAGAATTACTCCACCTTAAAAGAAATGTCACTCCTCCAGTTTTGGATGTTGGCAGGTAACTAAAAAAATAGAGTTGTTTTCCAAGGAATTGCCTAAGTCATACATAAAGTCTGAGGGCAAGAGAACTGCAGTATTGGACAGTAAGGCAAATCATGTTAATTAACTTGCCATGTGTGTAGAGAGATGAGTGTTTATCATGTCCCTTATTATTGCTTCACAGATCATGGTCCCTCACCTCTTTTAAGTATTTTATCAGAACATTGATGTGAAAATTTTTTTGCATGATCGTCTCAAGCATTGTCACTTATTTCACATGTCAAAGCTCATGAAGAGGTGAAATAGCTGCCTTTTCCCTGGGGAGGGTATGTCATACTGCAGTGTTAGTGAATTGGCACATGTACATAACTTTGGAGCTATGAACAGCACAGGTCGTGCTAACGAAAGGTAACCTTTGCTTCTACTTGGAGTGCAAGCACTTGTCTATTTCTTGCACATGTTACCCAGCAAAACAACTGACTGTCAAGAACATGCAGAAACTGTCACCTGAAATGTGCAATGGGTGTAAATCTACAGAAGTACAAATACTGGTCATTTTTACTTTATAATTCTGGCTAATTGTATATTCAGAATAACTTAAATACTGAATAAAGAAGCCTAATATTTTGCATGATTACATAGCTTTGATAGTTTTATTCTCATGCTATCACTATCTTGGGAAAGGAATTCAAGTGACAATGTTTTCTTACAACTGGAGTAAGAGTTTGGAATTCTAGAGCCCTGTTTCTGTGTGTCCCTCCCTTAGGCGTAACGTGCCCCTCTGGCTGAAGTCCTCACCCTACCTTCAGTTTTGGACAGTGTTTTGGTGGACAATAGAAACATCGGAGAGCTTGGTTATCTCTCATGTTCATGTGAAATAACTTAATCAGTAATGCCTTAATATTCTGCCGTATTTTAGTTTGACAGGTGCTGTTTTCCCTTCTATAAACAGAACATTCTGTGTATGCATTCTGATCTTCATTTACAGTATCTGGGGACCCAATCCACAGCTTAATAGTGGGAGAACAACATTTTCCCATTGGTTTCTGGTCCAGAATGAAGTTGTTGCCTTTTTAGATAGCGGCTTCTACATATGTCTAAAGTAAACAAAAAACCAACCAAACAAAACAATCGTCTCTGCTAGAAACCTGATTGTAAAGCCTTTACATAATCAGAAAGTCTATCTGTACCAACCTCCTCACCCTGTTGTTTTACATTAATAATTTCTTACTAAAAAGACAGACTTTGGTATCTTTAATGTACTGTTAGCATTAGAGCAATTTTACTGATGTGCATCACTGAACTAAAAATGCCCAAGTAGTAACTGGCAATAAGTAGGCCTGAATAACGCACCTTCTGAGGCGGTTAGACCACTTGAAGTGAAAATGTTTTGCTGAAACAGAACTTAAGAAATACCACTTAGCTGGGCTTTCAAGGAACTGACTTCAGCGTTCAGGCCTGGCCTGGGGGAAGCTAAAGCTGTCAGGAGTAACTAAAGTCCCTTCTAGGGTGAGTGGTGCCTATTTACAGGTTCCCCATGAACAGAAAAAGAACTTTGTTCTATTTACTGTAGCAGTGACCTAGAAACTAGGACTCGAGATGGGAGGGAGGAAGGGGAAAGCAATGCTGTTGGCTGAAACTTTCATTGCTACCAGTTCAGGTATAAGGGAAAGTATCTCTTACCCTGTAGAAAAATACCGCCCCTTCACAGCAGGTAAAGAAAATTACAGTTCAGGAACGCAGAGCCTGGCCATGGACGTCTGTGCACGTTCTGCTGTTCTCAACATGAGCTTTTAGTTTGTCTCTTATGCAAGGTGCAGTGAAGAGGCAGCTTTTTTCTGGTTGTAGGATGAGTACTTGGCAGGTGATAGAGCTAAAGAAATAAAGAAATTTGTGGCATTTTTCAGATTTAGACACCTGGAAATAGAGTTGCTTACAATCCTGCTACAGTGGCTAGATGTGACTGTCTCAATAGCAGCTTACGTGTGTGGTTTTAAAGTCTAGTTGGTGAATGTTTTCTATTTATAGGACTAGTGATTGGAGCTCTTCCCATGTAAGACTCCTGTGACAGCAGAAGTTAGTCTCTGCCCTCCTGTCAAGCCTAGTTCATGGTTAGGAAAGTATTTCGTAACAGCTGTAGCTGTATGGGTGCTGAAGGGCAGGGGGTGAGGGGCAGAAGTGCCAGCAAAAAAACCCAGTGATGCCACTGAAGACACTCAAAGCTTATGCAATTGTGCAGGTCCTTTCAGTTCCGGCTGTTGTGAGAGGCGGAGCTTAACCCTAAGCAGTCGCTGTTGCTTAGTAGGAGTTCTGCTGTGGGCTCCAGCCAAACGCGAGCATTTCCTTTCATTTTACTAGAGTAAGGTCTGTTCTCTGAGAAATTCCTCCAGCTGCCACAGCAGTGGAAGAAAACCAAACTACTCATTTACAATTGGGTGTACTTTCTTCTCTGCAGTTAGAATGGTGGGGAACATTTTTTAACCCTAGCTTTTTGGTTTTAATAGCTCTGTCAAGATTAACTGCAACCATTGCAGCCAGACAACCGAGGCTCTGAGCTTAAGTCCACGATAAAACTCTCCTTCCTAACAGGGAACCTGTAACTAATTTAAGATCCTCCAAAATCAGCATCTGTGCCACTGTCAAAAAGAGAAGGCAGATGACATCGTGCAGGTTGAGCACATCATTTCACACAGCTGCAGCTGCCTTCAGGGAGAGCTAAAACTGCCAGACAGTATTTCATAGTTTTTATTGATGGCATTTATCCCATGGTTTAACATGTTAATTATACTGTAATAAACATGGCTTTAATATTAAACTTTTCCTTATTATCCAAAGTCACCACAGTCCATTTCAGTAAATATAAAAATATATACTTAATACTTTGTACAATACTGGTTTTTGGTCCAAACAAAAATGGATCAGAAAAGCCAATAAACTTACTTTAAGAATTCCCAATTTTAAAGATTTTCTAAATGGATTTAGGCAACTTTGAATAATGGGATTTACATAAAATCTGAGACAATACTAAACAAAAATGGCTGTAACACACAAAATTAAAATTTCAATTTCACAGATTTGTTATGCCAAAAAAGTACATAGAGAAACAAAGTTGTATTTACATGTTTCATAATAAAATAACAAAGGCGAGACAGGTGATAAAGGGCTGTAAGAATGAAAATATAGAAATAGCATATAATTATTAAATGAAGAACTACAGATCTAACAAGTCCTTAGCATGGATCATCCTGTAATCAGTCTTCCTCTATCAGAAAATTTTAGTGCACGATACACCCAAACTCACTCACTTCACACATACACCAGCACAAACTCAGCATAGAAATCATTCGTTATCAACATTCTCTACTCTATACAGCATCCCTCGCTGATATAATTACAATTTCGAGGCGTCAGTAAACGCAGATGAGCGCACATAGTGGTGCAGATGAGGAGGTATTGTACAAGCCATTCACTGTGCAGGCTCTACTCACGGCTACAGCCAGACCATGCCGAGTCAGTGAAAGAAGTAACTTGCTGGAGTCTAAAATAGTTTTGCTTGAGGATGGCCCTGTTGCCAACCCTTACTCGTTACCAACAAAACTAACGGGGGGGGAGGGAAGGAAAGGGCAGCAGAGGTTTTTATTCCTTTAGGCAGATCTGACTTCAGCTAACCCAGCACGAGGTATGATCCCAACAACTGAACAATGCAGGGTAGCAGCGGCTTCACAAGTTGCTTTACTGATCGGGCGGTTATTTTCTACGTCTAACTGCAGTCTTTATCTTCCGGCCAGAAACTGAAGGTCCAGAGGCAGAGAAAACATTTTTCCCATTTGTCCTATCAAAAGAAATTAGTAGTTCAGAGTTTAGGACAGCTTAACTGAACATTCAATAGCAGCACTGAGCAGATATTCCAGCGCAACCATTTCATAGTCTTGTCTCGCTAGTTAGCAGCTGGCAACAAATGGCATACGATGAACAGGAGGAAGAGGGTTCCCAAAACCAAAAGCAATTAAATCTCTGTTATTCAGAAGGTAAGTAGCAGCATAATGTCTAGATAGGGATTTTACCTCTCAAGACCAAGACCCTTTCACATAGGTTGATGTGTGTGGCATTTCTGACAGCGAGGCTCCTTTAAAGATAGCGTGGCCACGTTGGACAGCCAGGCTAACACAAGGAAGGATGCCCAATTTAGTTTCAGATTCCAAGGTTCATCTCAACACCTCATCCTTTAACAGCAGGAGAGGCTGAACACACTGTCCACTGATACTACCCGAAGCTCACACGAAATTCCAGTACGGTCTCTTACCCCACTGTAAATGCTGGAGGCTGGCTGAACGAAAATCCTGAAGAGCCAGAAGGCTGTGTCGGTGCCGCTGGTGCAGGAGGATTTGCACCAAAAGTAAATACTCCTGGGTTATTTGGGAAGTTGAAGTTAGAAGTATTACTTCCAAACTGGAACACGGAACCTGGGAAGATGGGGTGGAAGCAGAAGGGAGTCAGAAAGTTGAAATTTGAGCTCACCCTTTCCAGCAAAATCCTCATGTTCTTCCCACTATCTTTAATGAATTTTTTTTACTGGTCATTCAAGATGACAAAGTTGGCGGATGGGGGCGCACCAGCTCTGCCAGATTACTACAGGAACAGCACGTAGAAGAATTCATTCACTTTAACAGAATCTTAAAGAGATTCTTCAAGTAACACTGCTGGCACACTGACAATGAATTGTTTGCTAACTTCTTTACCACCATTAAGTTTATACCTGTGCATACTGAAGTTCATTAATAAAGTCTTAAATTAAGTCTTGAATCATGTAGGTTTATATTTAAGTAAATGATCTTGTGTTTAGGCAGTCGATCTGGGGACTCCGTTTCATGTGCTAACACAGCACCTCATCTTAAAAAATAAAAATAAAAAAAATTCCTACCATCAAAGTAACTGATAAGCAATACAGACAATCCAGGGAGATTTTTAGCTTTAAAGTGCTACCTGATCAATGAAGGACTGACTGAGTAACGTGGTGTGCCAAGTAATCCACTGATTAGTACAAAAACGCCACTTACTTTTAATGGAGGATATTTTGTTAAACTCCCGAGAGGGGAAAAGGGAGGCTTTTCCCTTTAAGTACTTGACGTGGTGATACCAAATAGTACGTTCCGGCAGTGTGTTTTCATTTTTTAACAATTGCTAGTGTGGAACAGGTCTTTCTTACACTTAAATTATAAGGATCATTCTCTGCCCCCTTCCCACAGTATTTTATTGGTAAAAAGAATTTTATTTAATAAACGCTTAAAAATAATTCTGACCGTGTTCTTACTCAACAAAGCCCCCAATCCAAATAAATTGCCAAAGCCTGTTAACGAAGTCAGATGACTGAGAATTTCTCTCAACAAATCCAAAACCAATCATTTTGCAGTGCTTCTGCTGTTCTGGTTTGTACACGCTTACCAGTGAATACTCCACGGTTTTCAACACTTCCTTTTAATCGCTAGATTTCTCAAGAAAATAAACCCCAATATTTAGTGGTAGGGTTGCAAACACCGTGTCTGCCAAGTCTCCTGCGGAGAAGCCTCACTGTGAAGCTGGCGTATCTACGGCACATCCTTCGCAGTCAGGAGTGAGGCACAAATGGCTTGACTCTGTACCCATTATTTTTACGGAGGGTAATTCTTACATTCAAATGCGTGTGTAAGGCAGAAGTTGTCTTTCTCCATATTACTCAAGGTGCACTTCATGAAAAATAAAATAAAATATAATCTTTGAGACTGAAAGGGAAGGGGATGGTTGGCACTCACCAGCACTGGGGGTACCAGAGCCAAACCCTGGCTGCTGGGTCGGTTGCTGGCCGAACACAGAGGGCTGAGTGCTGCTCGTCACCGAGCCGAAGGCAGGAGCAGAGGGCTGAGCTCCAGCTGAAAACAACGTTGTCGACAGCGATCCGAAACTTGGCACGCCCGGCTGGCTGGACCCTTGGCTCTGGCGCCAGCCAGCCACCAGCATCTCACCAAACGCTGGGCCAGCAGCAGGCGCCGGAGGCCCAGAGCCAAACAGAAACGAAGAGGACGACCCTCGGGAACAGAAGAGAAACGTCAGGATATGGCAAGCTCTCCCCCCCCCCCGCTCCCAGGAACGAATCTACAAAAAACCAAAGGTTCCAAGGCCCCATGTTTCCCAAGTCTGGTAGCTGAATACTCAATTTCAAACTAATTGTGTGAGTATATAAAACATATACTACAGCCACAACAAGAATTGCACCTTTTCTTGTAAGCAATATGAGAACCCCCATGTTCACGCGTCAGACAAAATTAAATCTCAAACGCACTGGCTGCCTAGACTCAGATTACTGCGTTAACGTTCACATTCTAGATACAGATTTCCACAAATAGTACATTTGAATTTGTATTTACTCACACAGAGAATATTTATTCAAATTGTATTTTTCAAACATGCAAAACACAGCTCCCAATTTGTTAGGATCAGAACATGAATCCTTCTTGGTAGCAACTGCACCACCCCCCCCGCCCAAGTGTTTACCATTAACAACTTCCAGAGGTCAAATCAAGCTGGCAGTGATCTCTCTGTACCCAAAACCTCGAATTAGCTGAGTAATTCTCTACATAACGTCAACAGCTCATTTGTTTAGCTGCTTCGGCTCTGCATGGCCAGCAGAAATAACAAAACGAAAACACGTGACTGAACAGTGATTCTGAACACACACAGCAGATCTGCTACGCAAAAGGGGACATTTTAAACAGCGCTATTAATGCAATTTAAGCAGCCTTCCTGCAACAGAGAATACCCTCCATTGCACCATATCCTGGAATGGCTGACTGGTTTTCTTTCCAAGAAGATGAACAGATACACGGTAAAAGTTAATACAGGCTTCTACATGAAAAAAAACAAACCTTCATGAAGATGTTTGAAATATGGCATTGCCTACTAACGAAATGGCATTGAAAGTTACTGATTTGTAAGCAAGTTAAATTGATCTGCTGGTTGGTCTAATTTAGGACTGTTTTCTCTCGTTTCTGATAAACAAGAAAGTGTGTAAATTTTAACTTCTGTGAATGACAAGGGTAAGCAATCAGTTCAAGTAGATGAAGTCTCTTTCTCACAGGTTCAATCTTATTTCCAACACACTGCTAGGCTAGCAGGAATACAAATGATTTGGCAGGTTTAGTCTTGTGTCATACTGCTAAATTCATGCAGTGGGGTAATGAACGTAAAATGTGAAGAAACTTTATAGATTCTTATCTCAGTCTTCTCTAAATTGCTAGAAAATTAACAAAACCCTAGCCATAATGCTTATTAGAAACCATTCCTTCAACAGCAGCAATTGCATGGAGAGGTACTGTGTTTATCTGTGCTTGTGAAGGAAGGATTTTGCAAATCTTGACATTATTTACAACAGTTGAGAGTTTTAGGTATGGGCGAGAAAAATCAGGAAAGTTGTAATTCACTGACTTGTAACTGTAAGCACTGGTCTGACAGAAGAAAGATGCGATCGTTCTCATGGTGAAAAGCTCCTGTGCAAACTGAAATCCAGTGAAGAGTTGTGCTTTGCATACAGTAACGTTGCTGCCAGTTCATTCCTAAACTTTCTTTCCCAGACTGTCTGCAAAAAACTGAGCCCAAATTTATACTCTTTGACTATACATACTGAGCATTTTTCTCTACTTCCATGCATTTGGCCTGCACATTCTCCAAAGCAGAAGTCATGAAACAGTATTTCCTTGGTCCCCTATGTAACAGTAGAAATGAGAAGAGCATCTATTTAAAATGTACCTGTTGAACTGGATGTGGTTGTGGCTCCAAAGGTAAATCCTGAATTTGATGCATTGGTACTGCTGGCACCCGAACCAAAGAGAAATGAAGCAAGAGCCGTGCCAGTGCTGGAAGATGTGGTTGCTGGTTTGTTTTCTTGAGAGAAGCCAAATGACTGAGATGCTGTAGATTCTGCAGAATTGCCAAAAACAGAGCTGCTCACAGTGTTGCTGGGTTGACCAAACACAAAGGGAGCAGGAACCGGCTGAGGATTTGAGGAGGAGATGGCGCTGCCAAACACACTGCTGCTGTTGGTTGAAGTGGTGGGTACGACTGTGCTGGAGGAACTAGAGCTCAAGAAGCTGAAGGATGGCTTTGCTGCTCCTGGGTCTGAAAGGAGGAACCGTACGTAAACCACCACAGAAATGCCAAGCGAAGCACACAAGTAGACTCCTGTCTCAATCACTGTTCAAAGAGCAGTCCTGAATGGCACCTCAACTACCACTCCTGCTACTGTCACTTACATAAGATCCAGACTTAATGTGCCAATTGCTGCCATCCACAATTAAAGGAATGAAAGAATTTTGAAGAACAATTACACCACTGCATTCTAGGCTTCATGAGTTACAAACACCAACTACTGGCTATTATTACCCCAAACAGTATTAACCAGTACTTCTGAACTCTTCAAACAAAAGTGTATTATTTCAGATGTTTTTAGAAGAATAACATCAATCACCTGGAACAGTTTTAGGGCTTTGCCCAATGGAGTATTGAAAAACACAGCGATACAGCTTCATTTGTAGCTTGTCTGAAAATACAGCCCCGTGCCTCAGCTTTAATAAAGTCAGGTGAAGCTTACCATGCTCCAGCCTAACTCTCCCAAGCTTCAGTTCATTGTACTTAAGCACCTGCAAGACCTGCTTTTACAGGCAGCAGAGAACAACCCTCCATTAAGACCACTGTTACAGAGTGCAGTTTTACACACTTAAAAAGAGCTGTCTCAAAGTCATGTCATTATCCAGCTTTCCCTAAGCTGCTGCTCTCATTCTCATTATTAATTTGTGATCTTGTTTTCAATTTCCCACTATCTTTTTTTCCAGCAGTTAATGGTCCCTTTTCATCTATACCATTTTAAGGGACTGTACCATTCTTCAGAACACTTCTTAAAATTTCCTTTTTGCACAAGGTGCTTCATCAAATGTCCATGACTAAACCTAACTCCAGAACTTTACCTGGCAGGGGGAAAAAAAAAAAACAACAAACAAACCAAACCCAACCTCAACCCTCCCCGCCCCTGTCTCCCCTCCCCCAAGTCCACAAACCTCCAAAAACCTGTCTGTTCAGTAGCAGTTCAACTGCAAGAATACTGTGATTAAAACCAGTATAACCCTATGTATTGCCTTTATTCAGGGTTAGTTACTGATGTCCTTTTCCATATCACTTCAGAAGTTAGAAACCAAATCTGTTCTCTAAAACACAGTTGCTAAGACATACAAATGGAATTTCAACTACCAGAATTTTCCCACACCATGATCACCACCAAAGAACTTTAATCCTCCACTGCAGACTTCCCGCAAATTAAAGGAATACAAAACCGCACAGTATCTATGAAGTGATTTTCACACCTTTGCAGCAGTGCAGAAACAGCGGTACAGCCTGCAGCATAGCTGCAAGTACACGGGGATAAGGTATTCCCTCTCTCATCCCCTTTCACTATGAAAAACAATGCTGGTTTGAGGCCTCTATCTGCACCATACCACAGGTTTTGTCACCAGCTGTGCTGCTACCACTGAGACAATACAACTTCTGTGTTCAGACCAGCAGCAATACAGGTTCTTTCTTTAAGGTGTGGTGATTTTTTTGCATAAGGACTTGCTACATGTTGCTTACACACCACCAACCAGAACTAAAGACAGGCTGCAGGTAGTAATTAAGCCTTTTCGAAGGCTAAAATGCAAGATATATAACAAATCCCATAGATTTTGTCCAGTATGGCTTCAGAGGTATTATTTGATGCACACGAGCAGACAAGTCAAGAAAAAAGATGTTCTATTTACCTGAAGTACTGGTTTGTGCCCCAAATGCAAAAGACTGTTTTGCCTGCTCACTTTCCTTCTCCGATGGTTTAACGAAACTAAAATTGAATATAGGTTTTGCTGTGCTCTCCTCTTTGGTATGCTCAGCCGTCCCAGCTGAAAAGATGGGTTGTGCCTTTAACTCTTCAGTGTCAGCTTTCTTTCCAAACGCTAATGGAGCGGCAGAAGTCACAGAGTCCTGTTTCTCTTCTGTCCTTCCCAAGATGAACTGTGAGGCAGGTGCAGACTCTACACTGCCAAAAGAGAAGCCTCCCTTTGTCGAAAGAGTTTCGTCCTTTTTCTCATCTGACTTTTTAAATGCAAGAGCAGGTGACACTACCTCCTTTTCTGCCACGGTTCCAAAAGTGAAGCCACTGACTCCGGTTTTATTCTCATTGGTAGCTACGGAAGAAGTGGAAGTCGTGCCAAAACCAAAGCCTCCCAAAACTGGTTCCTCTTTCTTTTCCTGCTGTCCCAGGCTCGCTGTCCCAAACTGAAAAGTTGAAGGAGCCTGACTGCTTGTAGATGGAAGTCCAAAAGTAAAACTGTTACTTTTACCTTCTTTTTTACTGTCTTCTGATTTAGAGTCTGAGGAAGAAACTCCAAATTTGATGTCCCCTGAACTAGCAGGAAACTTAAATCCCCCGGTCACAGTGCTGGACGATGCAGATTCAGATGCAATGCCGAACTTGAAGCACCCTTGTTCTCCAAATTTAAAATTTCCTGTGCTACTTAACGTATGAGAAGACTCAGAGGAGGACGACTGGACCCCAAATGTAAATGAAGGCATTGCAGCACTTGTGGACACAGTAGCAGTACCAAAACCTGCAGAAATAAGGAATAATGTTCAGTTGCAATATATGATGTAATACACGTAGGCTTCAGCTACGTGGCTGA
Source organism: Leptosomus discolor (assembly GCF_034619465.1). Classification (NCBI taxonomy): domain Eukaryota; kingdom Metazoa; phylum Chordata; class Aves; order Leptosomiformes; family Leptosomidae; genus Leptosomus; species Leptosomus discolor. The sequence continues at coordinate 33,955,485 of NC_141398.1, read as the reverse complement.
GATTCTAGCCCTGATCTTCCCAGAGTTAAAAAAAAAAACAAAAAAAACCAAAAAAGGGCAAACAACCAAACCAACAGACCAAACCACAAAACAAGTAAGAGAACTCTACACTTCCTCTCTACGTACACCTTTCAACAACGACACTCTTCTGTCCACCACCTGGTTTTGACAAGTGTATTGCTAACTTCTTTGAAACATCATGCTTTAGCCTAAACTCCAAATGAACAACACATAAGGCTTGTAAAGAACAACTATGCCATTAACACAAGCTTTTCTCTAAAAAGCATAATTTTTTTCTGGGGAAAGGGTGTGGAAACATAGGCACATTACCTTACTTAAGTAATATTCCTAGAGGAAAAATGAATGATTTTGCCATACCTCAAAGGAAAAAGAGTTGTACTTAAAAAAAAAAAAAAAAAAAAAAAAAAAAAAGGACAAACCTAAAGAAAAAATAAATTGCAGAATGCACACCCTTGTGTTTCTCGTCAAGTATTACCTTTGGGCTCTGCTTTGGTGCCTGGCTTTGCACTTTCACAGGCTACACATTTCGTGGCTTCTGCTTTGTTTTGGACCAAGCAGACTTCACAATCCCAGCTTCCTTCAGGCTTCTTGAATTTGTCTAAATCCAGAAATCCTCCAGAAGCAGCAGAAAATGCAGAAACACTGCTGCTGGTCACAGGCACTGAACTCCCTGAGAAACAGCAAGACAGTTAATCATCCTACTTAAATGATAAAGTGAATGTGAACTCTTAAATACTCACTAAATTACAAAGTGGACAAGTGTAACAGTAAAAAAACATCAAACTACAAGTTAATTTCAGTCAAACTCAATCTGAGACTGTAAACGATAGACACACCTAGATTCTTCTTTATAATCTATGTATGATTTTAAGCACAAACTGAACTAATGACATTTAAACAGCAACTGCAGTTCATACAATACAGCAACACAGCCAACTGCAGATGTAAATTACAGGTACTGCATTCAACTAAAACGAAAAGAATTTCTGGTGACACAAGTAACCCACAGTCAAAGTTAGAACCACTCAAGTTAATGATCACCGTCATGTGATGTGAGGCTGAGAATTTACCAGAAAGATTCATCACCAAATCCTAAAGACAGACATGTTTAAACCTGCATCATGACCAAAAAAACCCAGAGAGGAATTGAAAACTTCCAAACCCACAACTCTGTGTTCCCTACATAAGCTACACTGTCTTCAACAGCAGCAGAAACCTCCACAAAGAGGCCCAAAAGACGCTTGCCTTCTGATTTTTCTCCCCTATAAAGGAAGAGATGACACTTGATGCTGCACCTCAACAGAAAACTTCAGCTCTGTAAGTGCGAGGACTGAAGTGGACGACATCCAGAAGGCACAAAAGCATCATGTATTTGTCATGTTCACCTACAGCTTTAAACCACTGAGGGGGGCATTTAAGAGAGAGGTGGAAGGTAACGTCTCAAATTCAAAACAGTAAGGACAGGAATGGGTCTCCTCTTCCACAGAGAATTTTTATCCTCTCATTTTACTTGCCTCACTCGTCCGCTTCACAGATGTAGTATTAACTGTGCTACTCACTGCACCATGATGGTCACAGCACCCCTCACATTTCCAAACTTCCTCCTTGCAATGGCTAAAGTCTCAAATAAAGGGCCAGTTGATCACTCTGAGGCTGAAAAGTCCAAGAGAATACGCTCCCTCTGAAATGCATGGTCTTATCTGAAGAAATTCCACTCTTACTGCACAGGATGATTACAAAAGCACAAATCTAGTCCATCTTAGAATCACTCCCACAGCGCTCCCAGATACATTTGCGAAGGTGTTTTTTGACATAATAGTGTATTAATTTGATGTAATAGTGTATTAAAATTATGTTTAACAAAAGTTAACACTAAACTAATTATTTGTGCTTTAAAAACAATAAAATCGCCACACTCACAATCAATTACAATCACATACAATGGGAAACAACCCATCACTGCACTGAAGGCGGCGTCCACCTCACCAGGGTCTGGAAGGACTCTGACCCTCCAGAACAAGGTCACCCATGTTCTGGAAGGCTACCACTGGCCTTCACAGGCATAGCTGAACGTACACATTTGGTTTAGCTGAAGATGAGTAGCTGAAGACTACACTGCCTTGAAATCTGGCTTCATACCTCTGCTCAATGACATACAAATGCTGAGTGGGGACATTTTTAGCCATGTTCTGCAAGTACTGCTTCTACTTATGTTTTGAAAAAGAAAAAAAACAAAACCAAAAAACCACCATGTAATTTTTTACTCTTTCTGTGGAGTTCACGTTTTTCCCCAATGAAAATGAGTAACTGGGTTTTAAGTTACGGCACCCAGTTTAGTAATCGTTCCTCACCAGCTACAAAGCAGGGTATATTTGCTTCAATTCAGCCCTGCACTAATGTGTTTCACAGTCAGTTCAATTCATGTGACAGGCTGGAATCGAGCCTGAGACCTCAAGAGCTCCTGTAACCATTCCTGCAGACAGGCACTAATCCATCCTGTCTGGCACACAGCCATGTTGCTGAAAAATATCTTTTCTATGCAATGTATTTTATTCTGTAAAGAATGCACAGAGGCCAAGATTGAAACAACAGAACAGAGAAGAACACACCTGGTTTCTCGGACTGACAAGCCACACATTTGCAGTCTTCTGCCTTATTTGATACAAGGCACACCGCACAGTCCCAAGAGCCTTTTGGCTTCTTAAATTTGTCTCCAAACCCCAGAGTGGCTGTTGTGTCAGTGCTGCTGGAGGAGGATGTCACTGTCACCGAGCTGTCTGTGACCACTGGCAATGTCAGAGCAGGCATTACTCCTGTTCCAGGCTTTGGTGTCTCACACGCTATACATTTTGTAGCTTCCGTTTTGTTCTGTACCAGACAGGTATCACAATCCCACGTGTTGGGTGACGGTTTAAATTTGTCTTCAAAGCCCAACATCCCTGCAGCAGGGACTGCTGCCTTAGAGGCGACACATTGATTTGAGCTTATCATCTGTTTTGTACTCTCAACTGTTGACACTTTAGCAGCTTCACATGTTACACATTTGCCATCTGTGGTTTTGTTTTGCGAACATGGGTCATGTGTGTCAGACTGCCAAAATGAGGACACTTGTTTAGAAGTGTCTTTACTCGCAGAAAAACTACTTATTGCTGGCCTTGTGTAGACCACTGTGCTTGTAACAGGCTGTGCAGTTGTAGAGGAGTGTGTTTTCACAGACATAAAGCCTATAAAAAAATAAACAGGAAGAGATTTCAGATAAAGCAGCACCTTCATTACACGTAAGTCACTTACTTATAATAGTAGGTGGCATAAATTTAAACCAAGTGCCAATGGTTACAACTATACATTCTGACTAACTGCAAGAGGAAGTCCCTGGAAATTTTATCTAAAGGGATTAAATTTCATATGCTGCACTGCAACATAACAGAACATTTATTTAAAGCTTGATTTAACTCTTAATTTCCAGGACAGTTTTAAATACAAACCTTCACTGGCAGATAGAAGTGCGAACAAACAGTACTGAAAGCCGACTATCCGTCATGTTCTAGAAATAATCCAATTTCATTTTAAGACACCATGCCCAGTCGAATCAAATTTCTAAGGCTATTTCTGCCATAGTAGGTGGCTCTCAGTTACTTTAGTAGCTGTGCAGCACTTGGTACTTGGAGCAGCAGTCCACATGGTATTTCCCCACAGATATCGAGTATTAAGTAATAAAAATGAAGAAAACAGAATAATTGCTATCTATAATCTTTGTTCAAAATGCACTGGACACAGCTCAATTCCTTATTTAAAGGTGCCAATTTTAACAGAAAACAAGAACCACCAATATGAAACACTAAAATATGCTATGGCAGTGCATCTTAAAAAGCACCACAGGTTACTTGTAAAGCTAAGAGCTTTTTTTGTTTATTATGTTGTTGTTGTTTTGGGGTGCTTTTTTTAATAGTGTCTTTGACACTATTAAAGAAGTCTTTGTACAATGTGGATTTAGAACCTGCTTCTCTTAAACTGATAAAGAAAATCGTCACTTCACTCATAGGTCTTCCCTTAAACAAACGCAGTGTATTTTCTCTCAGCTCTTTCCAATACAAAAAGGTGCTGTCTTCTTAACAACTGTATATATTTGTCACTTCATAAAAAAATAGTCCTGATGCAACTGAAGGCTTATGGGAAAAGATCAAATTCAATAAAGTCCTTTTCCTTAATACAAAAAAATATCATCTACACATACACACTTTATTAAACAGTTGAAAACAACTGCAATTACTTGCAAATAAAAATTAGAAAAAGGTTTTTGAACAGGCCACTTCTACTTAAAATTTACATTTGAATGCATGGTAACGGTTATCATTTAAGGTCAAAAGATTTGCAGCTTTTGAAACACCCTTAGGATGAAACTGTCTTTACTATTCTTAATAGTGAAGGAGGGAGAGGAATATTTGTAAAGCATTTTACAACCATTTCCTTTCCAATTCTATAAATCTAATTTATTTAAAATGAAACACTGATTATTTGACTAATTCTCTTTATACTTCATTTACAATTACATCCTAACACATAAAGGAGAAGCAATGCATCTGGTTTGAAGTTGCAGTTTTCCTTCCAGCAAAAAGCCACTTAGAATAGAAGGGGTGATCAACCCTAACAGATGCAGCGTTTAACGTAATGCTCTCCTGGGTTTGTGTTTCTAGATAATATTGCATAACTGTGTCAAGTGGCATTTTTGTTAGCCTTGTGGTGCATTTTTTAAAAATCAATGCAGTTATATGCTAGTGGATTTTTTGCAATATCTTTTTAAAAGGCGTTTATTATCTCACCAGGGCTTTTTAGAATGTCTAACACACTTCCTTCCTTTAAGACCTGCGCAGGTTTGGAGGGGCCATCACATTCTTCTTTTTTCTTCTTCTTATTGCTGGTGCTGTTTACAGTGGCGGTATCTTTAAAAACGAATAAAAAAACCCAAACCTTGTCACAAAAAAATCCACTTAAAATATGTTCACGTTTGCTAGAAATAAGACTTTACAAGTTTGATGCTTCTTACATAAGCATCGTCAAAATCCTGCCTTGGTTACAACAGTTTCTAATTACAATTTGGTTAAAAGCAGATCTGTCACTGAAAACACACTTTGCCTGGAATTGCTAATATGCTCAAAAAGGACAGATTTACTATTTAATATACAAAAAAAAGAAAATCAGCACTTCAGATCTGAAATGCTAAAATGTCTGTTACCTAGAGTATGTAAGGATGTCACTGGTGTATCACTGGATCCAGAAAGCTCTGCTGATTTTACAACAGGAACACTAAATGTAAACCCAATCTGCTATGAAAAAAGAGAGATTTTTCAGATTCTGAAACAAAAGAAACTTTAATCAAGTTTCACATACAAATAATTACCTGAAATCCAGTCTTCAAACTTTTAGTATACATGTTGGATGACAAATTATAAGCCAGAAACCTATATACTTGTTTTCCCCATTATCAGGGCCAATTCTCCTTTATTATTCTGCAACATTCTACTAAAGCCCTGAGAAAAGGTTGAGCATTATTTATTTTACTTACAGACAACGGAGGTAGCACTTCCGCCTCAGTAGATTTCACAATTGGAGATGAAAATCTGAACACAGGACTGCCAACATTACTCGCTGGTTGTACCTGTATTTTCAAAAGAATTAAGGTTTGTATCTAAAAGAAAAACACCCTGGCGAAACAGTAACAGCTACCTGGATTCACTGTCTAACAGACGTTCTGCAGTGAGGCTGGGAAAGCTGATGTTTGGTATTTATTTCTAACCCACAGATAAGAGTCCAATAAAAGAAAATGAAGCTTGCAAGTGAGCATATAGTGCAGTATCAGCAAAACCAAATCCCATAAATCAAGAGAAAAAACTGAGATGCTACTTCGATCTAAATATATTAAATGCACGGAAAAGCAGACCAGGCAGCTTAAGAACCTTAAACTAACTCAGCTCAACTGTAGTCAGAGCTTCAGCGCATAACTCAACATGTTAAACAAGGTATCTGCTTCAAAATACACAAAAATATTTCAAGTACTCTGGAACAGATGAACGCTTATTTTACTGCAGTAATATTCCAATTACTGCACCCCAGGCTCATATTCTACACTAGGCTTATATGACCATTAATGCTACCTCTAATTTAATGATTTAACCTGGCATACAATCCCAACAGAATCTCCACAGCATTTGAAGCAGTTCTACAGTTATGTTAACTAGACAGAAGTTTGCAAAGCATAAGATGGCAAACTTTATGCCTCCCCTCACCTCCAAATCAGAACATAATCCTGATTTATTCAACACGCCATAAAATAATTTTAGTTAGTTTCATGAGCACCACGGAAGAAGTTAAGATGCAAAACAGCAGATGTATATTCATCTTGAAAAAGCGTTCACAATACACAACAAAAATTTACCTTGTTCATTGCTGCTGTTGAAACAGTGCTTGGTGACGATGAGACAGTACTACTGGCAAGAAAACTAAAGTTGAACGAAGGCAGTGTTGCAGTACTGATGGGTAGGGGAACTTTCGGTAGTACTGGTTCTTCCACTTCCTAGGTGTAAATTTTAATTGTTATAAATTATAATTTTTCTATTTCTTTAAAGAAGTTGTAAATTTTAGCTTTTCTCTTTTACAAGACATACTACCTTCCTACTCTGTCCCACCCTTCACTTCTTAACAAAGTTAAATACAACAGAGAGATCTATAGATGAAGACAAAGCAAGTTTTCAAAAGGAATCCTAGCCTCCCCACCTCTGTCTGCCACATCATTTTAATCTATGGCAGGACTGTTTCCATGCAATACTACAGTCATCACCTGTCCAGAAAAAATACTGAAAGTTAGCTCAAAATTGTTACCTGTGCAGAACAGAGAGAGGCACAGATCAGATTTAGTTTTGTTTTCTGTACTTCAGTTATTAAAGGGTGGCGAGGCACTGGCACAGGTTGCCCAGAGCAGCTGTGGCTGCCCCCTCCCTGGCAGTGTCCAAGGCCAGGCTGGATGGGGCTTGGAGCAACCTGGTCTAGTGGGAGGTGTCCCTGCCCATGGCAGGGTGGGCTGGAACTAGATGGTCTTTAAGGTCCCTTGCAACAGGGAAGTGCAGTGAACTTGGAAAAAGATAATGTTTAAAGAAGTATGTGGGTTCCTTAGAGCACCAAAACCACCAAACCAAAGCACAAAACGTCAAAAAAAAAAAGCCTGACTAGCAGCAGAGATGATCATATTCTGGTAAATCTAGTCCATATCGGGTATGAGGATGCAAATTTAAAACTCAGAAACCAGTCTACCTTAAAAAGTCTGGTCTTATCCTTTCCTTTTAAACTATGATTACCAAGATTTGATTAGTTAGGGTTTAAATGGAAATAGCCAACCTAATCACAACTTGCACAGAAGTACCAAGATCTACCCAGAAGTTATTAAACCAAGATATAAGCTGCTACTACAGAAATTTAACATATCCTACAACTTACATCTTTCACAGTTTTGATTTGAAGAGTCTATTGGACCTTGATATTCAGACCATTTGTATTATAGAAACATTCTCCAGTACTTACTCTTTTTTTGTTGTTGTTGTTTTGGGGTTTTTTTCTTTTTAATATTTAAGATCCAGTAGCAGGCAGCTTACATAATCAGAAAAATAATCCTCAGGATAATCACAACCATAGCCTTGTTAAATGGTCTTTTCCCATTAAAACAAGAAAAAAACCCTCTCACAATGAGTTTGATTAAGTGCCAAAAATTGTGAATGATCCTTAGCAGACATGCAGAAGAACACTGTCTTCTGCTTCAGACTCTTTCTACATGACTTAAATATGAAATAACAAATTAAATAAACTTTTTTTACTTACTTAGCACTTGTTTCAAACATCATTCCTAAAGGAATTTTTAGAAATAAAAACTCTACAAACCTCCACCAAAATTCATGCATTTAACTGCTGATGAGAAACTTTATAGTATGAAGCATCTCCAAAATAATATGACTAAAAATTTCAAAAATAAAAAAAACCACAAGGTTGAGGCACTTAAACAGATAAATTGGATCCTGCCTCAAAACCCACAGCAAAACCCCCACAAAACTGAAGTGGCATCATTATAAATTACTATGAGGCAATAAAACTGGCATACTTGGTGAGTTACTGAAGTAATCTCAGTGACAGCAATTAACCTCAGAGCCCCTTACCTGTTGTTCTTGTCCAGGTTTTGATATATAGTGTATTCCTCTTTCCCTTCTCATCTTGCCACCACCACCCACTCCTCCTCCTGAAGACAGACCGTTGGATGCAGGAGTACTGAATTTGGGGTAGGTCAAATTGCTGGCACAGAATAACAATACATAGGTTGAGGAAGGTGGTGGGGTGGGGAGAAAGAAAAGGAAAAATAATTAAAAAAAAAAAAAATCAACTTTTCAACTAACTGTTTCAAAGGACTAGCCACTATTAGTCCTAGAACTGACACCTTCTAATCAGAATCAGAAAAAAATGTTCCACAAGTTGCTAAATGCTGATAAATATCTGATATTCTAAACAGCAAAACCTGCATTAATAAGAGCAGCAATGAGAAGGGCATACATAAGAAACAGTCACAACATCCATAAAGGAATGATGACTAAGCCAGAAGACCTGACATAGAAGAACTGATTCAGATTGTTATTTTCTAATGTTCCGTTTTAATAGTCTACTTATTACTATTTCCACTATTTAGTAGAAATTTTAACTGCTGGTTCTCTGATTTTGTGATGAGCATGTATCTTTGCAGGGATATAAAAGAACAATTGAAAATATACGGGGGGGGGAGACGGACGGACGGGACACGACGACACGCACGCACAACAGCACGCACGCATGCATGTGTGTGCATGTGCACGTGAAATGCTGCCAACAGCTCTTAGGGAATAGAGAGGCTTAAACTTGTGTGGCAAGATAATACTGCAAACGCTTCAGAAGCGGCTCTGGCTTTCCTGGGACCATCAGCAGAAGCAGCAGAGGTGTTTGGGTGTGCCAACATTCCAGAAGTCTTTTCAGACATAAATACAGATCCCTTTTGTAAGGCATACAAAGGCATTTCTCTGTTCACTACAAAAGCCTAGATCCAAATCAGAAAGATATCCCAGTTGAAGTGGTAAGGGAAAAGAAAAACAAACAAACAAACAAAAACCTCAAAACAAACAAACCAACCAACCCAAAAAACCCACACCACACCTCAAAACAGAAGCAAACTAGGGAATAACAACAATAAAAAGCACTATGGCATCAAAATGAATTATCCTTGGAAAAAATTACCATATAAAAGCTTATCCTGCAGCCAGCCAGTCAGTCATTACAAAAGTACATTTGATCACACTGGAAGACATCAGGTCAAGTTTCCAGAAGACTGAGGAAAAGAATTGGTCTAAACTTGTCAGATACTTGCAAACAGTCTGCTTAGCACTGTAACCACTGAGATGAAGCCAGATCCTTAAGGCCATATGCTCAAACTTTTCTCTAACCCAAACTGACAATCAATTCAAATTCCGGAAAATATCTTACGTCAAAATAGAGCTTTATTCAGGCAATTATAGCCTGTCTATAATAGCCCATATTCCTCTTTTCTGTTAACACCTGTCAGCTTCTAAGGGGCAAAGACAGTTTTCTGTCTTCAAGTAAGTAAGTCCAATCCACAGTTCTGACGCAGGTTTAAAAACTAAACAGCCTTCGGTAGGCTGAACAGAGATGTACCAAAGTACTACAGGTTATCTGCACAAAGGGACACTTGCTAGCTGCCCCATATCAGTGGTGTGTTCGTGCAACAGAACTTAAAACCCAACAGAGACTGGCTTTACAAAAGAATTTTTAAAAAAGGACCATCTACTCTGCAAACAAAAGTAGAACATAGCAGTAAAACTTGCAAACCAAATAAAAAGCAGTATCAGTTTTCTGGATCTCCCTTCTACTGGAGAAGAAAGGAGTTCTACCAAAGAAAATTTAGAACAATTTGAAACCCCACAATTAAAAATTAACATCTGTTTGCACCTATGCCAAAACCTTAAAGCAAATCTCTTACACCCCTGAAAAGGTGGTTGCTGTGAAGTCAAACTATTAGATGCCAAAACTAAGGGCTGGTTTGGGTTCTTTTTGCAAGCCAAAGAATGCCCAAGGCAACATTAGAATTGCTTGGAAGATGAACACAGAGACAACAAAATACAATTCCCTGCCACTGCTCTTTGAAAGGAAGAATCCTCAAAAAAAGGTATCCTTTGAATGCAAAGTGTCTTCAATTCAAGCATTACCCAAAAGACTTGTTGCCCAGAAGGGAGAGCCATCAGTATTACCTGGAGGTGAAGTCATTCTACCTAAACCAAGCAAGCAGTGTAACGCAAGACAATCTCAAGAAGAAATACAACTTCTAACTCTCCTAGAATTTTGTGGGTTTGAGACAAGTTGGTATTTGGCCTCAGATGATTCTAAAGGGCTCCTGTTTTTCATGCAAACTCACAGAGCAGACAAGTGAAAGTCACTATGAAAGGAACGCTGAAAAAAATCCCGATCTTCCTCCAGATTTTTGCTTTTTTTTTTTAAAAAAAACAAACTAAAAATGAAATACATTCCTGAACTGTAAGCCACTGCACCTTATACAGAACCTTTCAGAAAGAATAATTCCTTTAAGATAAAGCTTTCAGACTTGAAGCAATTAAATAATTAGCTGCAACTAATAACTACTCCCCTAATGAACATCAAGATGCATAAATGGTTAAAATCTCTCCTAATACAATTTTTTCACAGTATTTTCCATTCCCTTGACTGGAACTGTTACTGCCCTCCCAAAAGATGACAGGCATGCAGGCTGCAGTGACAAAGGACAGCACTTGCTTTTTTCAAGTGTTTTACATTAATAGATTTGTCATACCTTTCAGATGGTTTTACTTGCTGTTCTGCAGGAAAACTCTTCTCTCTCATGACCTGCAAGTTAAGTTTGATTTCAAGATTTATCTGAATGTACTTATAAAATACACACAAACAAAGATAAACAACCACACATTTTGTGTTGGGTCTTTTTATTTATACTACTAATATACCTGACCCACTTAAGCTTGTTCCCTGACTGTGACTATCCACTTTGATCTCAGGCCTAAAAAGCCCATAGATTTAACAGCTGGTCATTTTTACATTCAGATTGATACTGGAACCATGGGTGGTTTTTTTTTCTGAAAGAGATGCCAATCTTGTTTTAAGGAAAGTTTATCTGCTCCAAAGTGATCAGAATGGGTAATTGTCAGAAATCTCACTGGGAGCCCGGAGCTCACCTGAAAGAGTTTATACACAACATCAGCATGTTCCATCAGCAACAGCTTTGTGTACAGAAGCATACGAAAAGGAAAAAGTTGTTTCTGTATTTTAATATAATTTCACTGAGGACAGCCCAACCCAATAGCGCATCATCACATTCTGAAAATAACCACCAGCCACTTACTGTTCCAAAAGTACAACTAAATCCATAAAACCTCGAAGTATCTCCTCCACAATGATTCCCACTGTCTTAATGCTTACCTCAAACATGCTATCGGTACTCTTTGCCAAGAAAGAGCACCTTAGTAGAATAATTGGTTAGAGACGTTCCAAGCTTGTAAAAAGCAAGCAGATAAGGACCAGAAAATTTACTTACTTTGTGCTTTATATCTACCCTCTGGTGAATTTTGCTGGAATCAGTAGCTGGAGTCAGAGATGGTTTAAAATACTGAGTCCGACTCACTGACAGAGAGATTGCCTTTGGTGTCACGAGTTTCTGGACAGGTGGATGCTGCGATTCCATCTTTGAAAGGGAAGCAGCAATCAATTTATCCTTGTACCCACCCAAATTACCACAGCATTTACTGATGAAAAAAGTTACAGAACTATAAACCTCCCATCAGTCTCAGCACCCAGTGAAAATTACTTGGAAGTGTTGAAAGAATTTAGCTTGCAGAGGGAAATCACCAGAAAACCAGTTCTGAAATCCAAAAAGCTACCGAAGTAGCCAAAGTCTGCCTGAATTCTATTTCAAAATTTGGCAGTTAACTTTCCAGACAAAATAATTCATGTTACTATAATCAAAATAACTCATGTTACTATAATATGCTCCCATCTTTTCCTCTCCTCTGCCCACATTGTGATATTTTTTTACTGGCTTAATCTATTAATTTAACATTTAAAGTGTTAAGCAGCTAATTATACAGGCTTCTGGGTTTCATTTTTTCTACATTTTCCTCCTTTGAAGTTACACTTAAAAAAAAAGAAAAAAGGTAAAATAATTTAAAAATAGTCTCATCCATCAAAATACATTCCAATGTTTGAGATTTGCATTAGATGCACTTCAAAGTACTGGTTTGACTTTCCTTGTCAAAGCATTTTCACAGACAAGAGTTTATTTTTAACAGAAAGCACTGTACATACTGACTTAACTGAACTGTGAAACAAGACCCTAGAAGGCTACAAGATTTACCAAAGGCTCCATCTGTAGTCTTAAGGATCAGAAGAATCAGACTTAGGATGCATGCCATTATTTAAATTAGTACCCAGAGGAAACTGTGTTTACAATGCAGCTTTAATTTCACAGTATCTCCCAACTCTTGGTAATAAAATTCATGCTGTACAATCTATAAAGTGAATAAAAGTACTTCTTTCCAAATATTATTATACTCATTTTGAAACCTTGAGAAAAAGGTAGTATAAGTTCACAACTCATTTTGAGTGAAGGATGGTCCACTGCTCTTTTTAAATGTAAACAGAATAGAACTGGAATCAGAATAGTTGAGTTGGAAGGCACCTACAACAACCATCGAAGTCCAACTGCCTGACCACTTCCAGGCTGACCAAAAGTTAAAACATGGTATTAAGGGCACTGTCCAAATGCCTTTTAAACATTGACAGGCATGGGGCATTAATCACCTCTCTAGGAAGCCTGTTCCAGGGTTTGACCACCCTCTCGGTAAAGAAATGTTTACTCATGTCAAGTCTGAATCTCCTCTGACGGACACAGCTTTGAGCCATCCCCATGTGTCAGGAAGCTGTAGAGAGCAATGAGGTCACCCCTCAGCCTCCTTCTCTCCAAACTGTACAAATCCAGTGTCCTCAGCCACTCCTCACAGGACGTTCCTTACAACCACTTCACCAGCTTTGTTGCCCTCTGGTCCTCTTGAATGGACCTTCACATCCTTAAATTGTGGAGTCCAGAACCTCAAGGTGAGGCTGCACAACACTGAATACAGTGGGATAATCACCCCTCTTGACTGGCTGGTTATGCTGTGTTTGCTGCACCCAGGATGTGGTTTGCCCTCTTGGCTGCCAGGGCACACTGCTGCCTCACACTGAGCCAGCTGCCAGCCAGCACACCCAGATCCCTTTCTGCAGGGCTGCTCTCCAGCCACTCCTCTCCCAATTTATACTTGTGACCAGCATTACTCTGTCCCAGATGCAGAACCACAGAATAGTTTGGGTTGGAAGGGACCTTTAAAGGCCATCTAGTCCACCCCCCTGCCATAAGCAGGGACATCTTTAGCTGGATCAGGTTGCTCAGAGCCCCGTCCAACCTGACGATGAGTGTTTCCAGGGATGGGGCATCTACCACCTCTCTGGGCAGCCTGTGCCAGTGTTTCACCACTCTCATTGTCAAAAATTTCTTCCTTATATCTAGTCTAAATCTGCTCGCCTTTAGTTTAAAACCATTACCCCTTGTCCTATCAGAACAGGGCCTGATAAAGAGTCCCTCCCCATCTTTCCTGCTGGAAGGTTGCAATAAGGTCTCCCCAGAGCCTCCTCTTCTCCAGGCTGAACAACCCCAGCTCTCTCAGCCTGTCCTCACAGGGGAGGTGCTCCAGCCCTCTGTCATTTTCATGGCCCTCCTCTGGACTCACGCCAACAGATCCATAACCTTCTTGTGCTGAAGACTCCAGAGTGGAACATGGTACTTCAGGTGAGACCCCTTGCTCAACCTGCTGGCCACACTGCTTTTCATGCATCCCAAAATACGGCTGGCTTTCTGGGCTGCGAACACATTGCTGGCTCATGTCCAGCTTTTTGTTCACCAGCACTCCCAAGTCCTTCTCTGCAGGGCTGCTCTCAATCCCTCCATCCCCCAGCCTGTATTGATACTGGGGATTGCCCTGACCTCAGTGCAGGACCTTGCACTTGGCTTTGTTGAACCTCATGAGGTTCACCTGGACCCACTTCTTGAGCTTGTCCAAGTCCCTCTGGATGCCATCCTGTTCCTCAGGTGTGTCAACCGCACCACTCAACTTGGTGTCATCTGCAGACTTGCTGAGGGTACACTCAATCCCACTGTCTATGGCACGGATGAAGATCCAGCATCTGTTCTTGTTCAATTTCATGCCACTGATGATGGCCCAACTCTCCAACCTATTTATCTCCCTCTGCAAGGCCTCCTGTTCCTCAGGAGAGTCAGCAGCAGCTCCCAGTTCAGTATCATCAGCAAACTTGCTAAGGGTGCTTCAACTCCTGCCTCCAGATCATTGATAAAGATATTGAACAGCACTGGCCTCAGAATTGAGCCCTGAGGAACACCACTGGTGACCAGTTGCCAGCCACATGTAGCCCCCCTCACTGCAACCCTTTGTGCCTTGCGTTCAGCCAGTTCTTCACCCAGCGCACTGTCTACCTGCTCATCCCACAGATGGACAACTTGTCCAGAAGGATGCTGGAGGGACAGTACCAAAAGCCTTACTGAAATCCAGAACAACTACATCTGCCACCTTCCCTTTGTCCACTAGGTGGGTGACCTTAGCATAGAAGGATATCAAATTAGTGAAATGGGAATGTACAATGAAAAAAATAAGTCACCCAGATATTTAATACAGTAACAGCTATTCTGTCTGGTGCAGATCCTCAAAATTAGAAAGATACCACAAAAAATACTTGCAAAAGTTTTGCCTGAATGCTCAAGTGTTCTGTCAACCATATGTTTGCTTTAGCAAGAAAACACACAACCCTCTCCTTGGAACCCACAACCCTCTCCTCCCCTTCTCATCAAGGGCTACCCTTCCCCGGCCAAACTTTATGAATTCTAGTATTATGAAAAGACAATTTCTCTACTTTTACCCAGTGACAGCTGCGTGCAACATTCGCTTTCTGACTGACGTCAGGTTCTATGCTGCAAATCTGGCAGATCTCTCTTAATGCCTCATCACAGGTGTAGTTCCACAATTTAACTGAGAATCCACACCAGCTTTGTTTTCAATTATTTGGATAATATTTATGGTAAAGAAATTATATGCTCTACTTTTCAATGTTCTTCTAATTTAGCATATAGCCAAAGATGGTACAGGAAATCCAAGATGTTTGTAAACTCTGAAGTGACTATAAAATTAATTATACTTCTAATCAAGGGATTAGCACAGAAACTTCTTGAGACATTCTGCCCATTTTCTCATTAAAACAGCAGCTGAAAAGTCTGCATGAAAGAAAAACCACACTTTTGTTCCTTCGGTTGTCGCACCTTAAAGTGGTCTTTTCTTGGTTTTAGAATTTAACTTGGGGTATCACTGAATTAAAGTGATCAAAAAACATTACTAGTTTTTTTTTTTTAAAAGAAAAAAAAAAAAGAAAGAAAGAATGATTTACCACAGCATTACCACCATTTCAGTGCTTCATCCAAACAGGAATTTAGGAACAGAAGGTTACAGAAATTACAACATTTAACAAGTTTCCTTCTCCCCTCCTTGAGCAGTATATAAAAAAACATTAGTAATATTTTTCTGCTCGAAATGAACACGGAAATCTGCACAAGGTCTGTATGATCACTCAATCAATATTTTTCTATTTCTGATCATTTCTGCAAGAGAAAGCTTTCCTAAACAGAAAGATTAACATGCAACTTAAGCCCAGGCTGCAGGACAAGATAAAACTACTTTCGTGTGTTCTAGAGAAGTTGTTCTTGATTGACATATCAGAATACCACCACATAAAGACCATATAATTCTTAACCTGAGTAATCTTCACAGTCCTTCATCTAATGTGAGTAGAAAAGACACTTTTAGTAATTTCCACACAGCCAAGACAGCTGTAATTCACATAGTGCTAATATTAACTTGAATTCATGTGTATGTGGTCATTGAGGTTTGTGACATTTCTTCTAATATGTACAAAGCACAGAAAGTTATCCATCCCCACTTCGGATGTTTCTGGTTCTTACCTGTTTTCGTTTGGACTGGAAGCTAGTAATATTCAGAACATTCCTGTCCACAGGCTAAGGGGGAACAAAAGCCTAAATATTAGAGGACAAATTTTTTCCTAAGAGAGCGTCCATTCAACAAGAACATGGGGGTTTTGTGATCAACTTACAGAAGACAGTGGACTAGAACCAGAAGATGGAATCCTTTTAGCATCCTGTTGAAAAAACAGTGCAATAGATTAAAACTGGACACTACATAAGGAAGATCTTCATCCTATATTGGCACATTTGCTATGTTTTTCAAGCACACAAAATAAAACAGATTAAAAGGAGTGCCATTTACCGCCAAAGGACTTGACATCTTCTCCAATGACTGCAAGATACGCCGTGCTGTGGAACTTGTCACACCATAGGATTGCACACTCGCTTGTTTAGCTTTCATTTGTCTTCTTACTGGTGGCTGAAAAATTAGCATTGCAAATATTATGATGCTTAATTTTCAATTAAACATGCATGTATGTTATGCCCTATGGCTACACTGATGATATAACCAATACTCTTGTGATGACAGAGAAAAATGCACTCCCTGGGCATTCTAGGCATGAAGAAGGAAACATACACTACCGACTTTACAGATGTTTAAGTGGGGCCCCATTTGTACACAGGATAAAGCAACAAAAGAAATACTTAAATGGAAAAGGTCATGAAAAGGAAGATGTTAGGCCTGTAGGGTCTCTGAAGCAGTAATCGGGAAAACAGAACTGAAGCAAAGGCTTGTGCTGCAGAAAGTATTTTCAGTAACAAAACAGATCTCAGAGTTTCATGACGGTGTAAGCATACCATCTTGAAACCAACGCATACAATCACCATCAGACCTTTCTAGTTTTACTTCTCTCGTTTCCTCCCTTCCCCCAAGATTACAGTTGACGGCAGATCTTTTTACTGTTTAAAAAGATAAAGATCTGATTTGAACTCTTAAGAGATCTAAACCTATTACACCAAAAAACAAACCGTTTTATTTGCACCATGTGATTTTGAATATAAGTCAAAAAATCTTCTTTCAGTGTGATTTTTGGCTTTTTTTAATTATGTTAAACCCCTCACGTAACCACATCATGCTTACCACACTGCTATATGAAGACAGGAAACGGACCATACAGCATATAAAAAAACACCAGCAAGACTTGCCATAATCCACAGCATGCAGCAACAAGCAAGCTAGTCTCTTTTTAAAAAGCTTAGTATTTTGGTTCCTCTTTTCAGCATAATACATATTTATTTTGTAAAAAGTAAAAACAGCTGACCAAAGAGGTCTCCTAGCTTACAGGAAGTTTTGAGTGTTCTGAAGTTTGATTTAACACCAAGTCAGAACAAACTACAAGTTTTCAAGGTTTCCCCTAAGTCAGGTCCCCTTGTAGGTCCCCTTGTTCCATGGTAGAGACTGCCAGAGTAGGTCCAGCAAACTCTTAGTCCAGTTCCTTAAATAAAGTTCCTTTTGACTTTTGATTTTTTTTTTTTTTTAAATAAAAGCTATTTTGATTCGAACACTTTCCAACCAAACCAGATTGTACTGACTTCCTTTTAGATTCAACTCTAGCTACTGAGAGTTGTCAGCATTTTTAATTTGCTGGTTCATTTCAGAACACAGAAATCTTACGGGCAAGTAACTCTTTTCAAGAGCTATCTGAATGATATTAAAATAGAAAGTATTTTATTGTTTATCTTGAGATTGCATTTATGACTGCATGCCTCCCTCTAGGTAACAGAAGAGCAAAGAATCAGCAAAGTTGCCTTTTAGATACTACTACAGTAAAGAGTGCACAGTTCTATACAATATATTCATAGCACGAGTGTAGGCATGCTTGTGTGAGATCTACAGACAAGTATCAGGCAGGTAGCTTTTCCTACCATAAACTACCAAAAACAAGTTTTCAAAGTTATCCCATCATTGGTTTTATTTACATGTTATTTTAACATAATACGGTCAGAGGCAGACAGTGGCAGAAAATGGAATTTTTGGAAAGACTTAACAACAGAAGCAATCCCAACTACAAACACCTAGCCAGAACCTAAGATGCTACTGTCATTCTTGTGCATTATGGTAAGTATTTCTACGTAAACTGTTAAAAAATAATTAACAGAAATTGTTCTTTTCTACTCATGTAGGCTGAGAGGGCAAATTAGGAACTGTTGCCACATTTTCAGCTCCTTGCTCACAGCTCTTCTGGCAGTGCTACTCCTTCTGGATTTGAACTACGTTTTTCCTCACACCACGCTACTATTTTCACATACCTGATAAGGAGCGATTCGCACTTTTGTCTCCCTTGCTGCTGCAGCTGCACCACCATAAGTGGTCTTTCCAGGGTAAAATGGGGAATCCCCAAGTTGGCTTGTCTTAAAGACAGAAGTGTTTCCAAGTGACTACAGAAAGGTATTATGAGAAGTGGTTAGTAAAATGGCTACACATTCAAATTGATCAAAATTAATACTGTGCAGTACTTACAGGAGAGGGAGATCCAAAAGCAGATAAATTGAATGCAGGTTTTTTAGAGCTAGCTGCAGGATGCTGTGAGAGGGAATGAGATCTTTCAGCCTCTGCGGACCAGAGCAGTGGTGCTGAAGTATTTTTTGAAACTGTGATATCTGCCAAAATGACACGTGCAATACGTAAATGCCTTGTGTACATAGAGAATTTTAATATTAAAAATCAAACTCCAGAGTTCTTTAACACACAAAAATAAGTCTTACAGAATGAAAAACTCCCGTACACTCATTTCTCCAGCACTCTAACCTTCAGAGTTCTTCAAACAGATCAATTTCACATATGATATGAAAACCAAGTACCAACTCTGAACGTGAAATCTGTTCACAGAACTGCAAATACGTTACCTTTCAGTAATCTTTCAAAAGCATGCACAACAAGTCAATAGTATGCTTCCAATGTAGAGCAAATTTATTTTTTCTTCTTTCATGATAAAATAAAAGGGAACTGCATAAACACTGGTGCATCTATAATGATAGAAAATTTTTCCTATGTTGGTAAAAGGTTGGAGCCCAGCATAGGTCAGAATTGCACAGGATTTAAATGTGAAAAATTCCCCAAAGGCTGAACTAAGAGAGTTAATGACCTATTTTCCATGTATGTTTTATGGAGACACACCAGAAAGCTCTACTGAACTCAGGTTATATTGCTAAACCCTGGCAACATCTACTCCAAAATGTAAAAATATGTTCTCAAGAGAACTTGCCAAGCACGCCTCAATCCTCTTTTATATGAGGGTCTAGAAAAAGCTGCAAACCTGCTGTTTGCCCTTTCTCATTGGGATCACCTAGGCCCCCATCTACATCAACACAATGTTTATTTTTTTTAACTTTAAAATGGTGTACATTCCTTACTGAATTCAGCAAAAGACATGGCAGTATTGACAACTGATGCCTTCTATCAAGAAAGGTCAAAAAAGCAGCCCAAAACTTGTTCAGTCAGAATAGTTTCTTTATTGACGCCTTGTAAAAACACTGGAAACCAACCGGTGTTTCTATTTGTCACCTATATTTATGCACTTTTAACCAGCTGTCAGTTAGATATTCCGAGTCACTCTTCTGTCTAGGCAATCAACCTAGCTGTCAAGCTACAGCGAGTCATCCTCAGTTCCTAATATCCCAGTTCAAGATTGACAGATAACCTAGCTAAAAGTGTGTTTAATTAGCACCAACTCTTTGTAACATCAGGGTCTCATAAATGTACTCCAAACCATGGTTATCTTTAAAGGGTGACAGGATTATATACTTCTGAAATACTAAAAACTAAATGTGATTCTCACATGCAAAGCTGACATTCACATACTTTATTTACTAAGGTGATGTGGAATATTAAACAATGCAAAGTACTTCATGTAACCAAAACAATCAATTAGAGAACAAAAAAGTTACCTTTATCAGACGCTCTAGAGGAGAAGCCACTGGTTGTTGAGATGTTATCGTCATCGTGCTGAGAGGTAGAATCTTTTATTTCTTTTACAAGAGACAGTCCAGGACTGCCAATGCCAAGTGAAGAAGATGTAGAGGGCTGACAATGTGGTACTGTGGAATCCAACACGGTGCAGTTCAAATGGCTCCGATGAAGAGAGGGCCTTGTTAACACATCTGAGAAGTTCAATGTAGACCTACTCGTGGATGGTTCTAAACAAGAACAGGGAGACAATTAGCTTCCCTATAGGCAAGTTCGCAGAAGCCAAAACCTGTTTTCTACCAACACCCATGCTACTGCCAAGTTCTAAGAACAAAAATAGAGATGCCGAATTTAACTTCTTCCTCACCCAGATAGGGTTTCATCTGTCTGATTACAACAGCCACACTGCTTGCAATACTAAACGTTAATGTCGCATTAAGAAGAGGTTAATGATGAGGTTTTACAAGAGCAAATCTGACCTCATGCTCATGTACTCTAACACTGGGTCTTTCACTAAACCAAACATGTATAAATTCCTTCTTCTGCAGATAAAGCTTCCAATAAGCTTTCCAAAATTTGCGATCACATGGTGAGTTACAGACAACTCTGCAGTTTATATAATCTGGTAACAAAGATTATGTTAATCTGAATACATAACATGAAAATGTATATTTGCAGAGATTTGGGGGGGGGGGGGATTATTTGTTTTGGTGGTGTTGTCCCCCTTCCCAAATTCTACCATATCAGGACATGCTACAAGCAAAACATTATCTCTTATCCATTAACTTTTGAGACTTTGGCACAAGGTCAAGTAAGCATCATGGCCTCAGTTGCAAGATGTGTATTTTTTCCTCAGGAACCAAAGGGACTGTAAACACTGTCAGTGTCCTGCGAGAGGTGGTCTCACAGCTCCAACTTGACACATGAACGAAATAGCTATTAATGGATATCTTGCCTGATACCTATTTAAGTCCACAGTCCTTCGTGGGAGTTCTGGGTATGAACATGATTTTGAGTCACTATCTTCTTGATATTTGCACTGAAGCTTAAACTAGCTAGTTTGATCTTCATATCCACCATAGTACTAGAAACTAGTTCTCCAAAGCACTGGTGGATTTTTACAACTGTCTTGTTTGAGATAAAAAAAGTGTTATCAGGCTGAAGGTTGGACAACCAAAGGAGTATGGGCTCTGGCACACTGGTACCTGAGGTGAAGAAACAGGCCTTCTAAAATGATAATAGTAATAAAAAATATTATTATTAACTATAGCAAGAAAGATCCATCTGCAACATCCACAGACTGTGTAACACAAGCTACTAAAGGTTCTAGGGTGTCCATCTGCTCCTGATTTCTTGGAGCTAGAAAGTTGGCTGTGCAGCTGTTCTTACTGAAAGGTCCTTTTACACAGTTCTTCAGGAAAGCCGACACGTGTTCCTCATTCATGAAGACCTTCTCTATTCCTTTATCCAAACTTATTCTCAAGCTACAGCTACACAGAAAGCAATAAAGCTCCTTATTTACAACTAGATGACATTAGCAACAAAGGTATTTCCTCATTATTTTTCATTCTGCCAACAACAGAAGCAAAACAAACAGATGGTTATGCACATGTGCTCAGACAAAACTTTTCTCCTTATTAAAAATAAGGTTCCACAAAACTGCTAATTTAAGAGAAACTCAAATAAGACCAAGTGCAAATTTACAGAGGAGAACTACAGAAACAGCACGATACATATAAAACACAGATTAATCTTTTATACGGTAAAGTAAGGGGTTGAGAACTTCTTTGACAAGGGTTCAAATAGGTTTTCAAAGACCCCACGCTAGCCACGCATACACCTTAATGTTACCAAGTATTTCAAAAAGAGTTACATCATAAACCATGCTCCCCAGTCCTCCATTAAACAAACAAGGAACTTTACTAAATTGATTGAAGAAGACCAAAGGAAAAAAAAAAAAAATCAGGACATAAGAAAGAATTTTCCACTGGCATTCCAGCATCTGGTCTTTTGTTTTGAGGACAACAAAACAAATTAATGTTTTTATTACCTTAGGCAATCAGATAAGACTTTCATTCTAGACCTTTTAAAAAGAAAATGTAACCCAGGACACTTGCAAATGAATATAATTAATGTTTTGCACCTGGTTAACTGACTACCTGAACTTAACTCATGACTTCCAAGAGCTGTAAGACAACCTCCAACAGGTTTCGCAATTATGCTTACACTTTAAAGCTAAGACAGTTTCACAAACAGTTATTGGGGGTTTTTTAATTGGTTTTGGGGCATTTTGTTTTTGTTTGGGAGTGGGGTGTGTCTTTTGGTTGTGGGGTTTTGGTTTTGGTTTTTTTTCATTCATTCTGTCAAAATGCTCCTTCCAGCTTCCCTTAGAAATTTAGATTCAAAACTAGGAATCTGTGAATAAATACAGATGGCCAGAATACTGAATAATTTTTCACATACCTTCTAAATTAATTCTTGCTGATTCAGGCGTGACTCTCCCATCAATCACTATGGTATCTTCATTTGCATAATCATGGTGATAGTTTACTGGATTCTCTTCCTGGTTTGTAGATTCATTTGTATCGACACATTCATCTTCACTTCTATTGAAATACTTCTGTAACCATCCTGGTACAATGTTTTTCACTGATTCTGTCACTCTGCTAATAATTCCCTGCTTGAAAGAAAAAACACTTGTTAATTACAGAAATACAGTCAGCAGCATACGCTGGGATGCAACCTTGCACAGACCTTGGAGACAGACATTAGATATCAAATATTCAGGACAGGAATAAGATCGAGGGGGTTGATCCTTGACATAGGATCTCTGTACTTCTGGACACACATGACAAAAATTCACCTAACGTTGGTTCACTACTAACCTATCAGTTTCTGCACTTCGCAGTGACCTTGGCAATGTTCAAAATTCTGGAATTTCAAACAAAGTTCACCAGAGGTTTGTCAAGTCAGAAGGTCATCAGGAAGTTCTATTTCTAAATAACTCCTGATGTACATACTTTTTTTGAGGACTTCTCCTTTTAACACCTTCATGTGAAAAACCATCAAAACCAGAAGCTGAGCAATTATCTACAGTGATAGTGATGACCATGATAGCTGCTAAAATCAGTGAACTTAAATATTTCTGATTTTTCTAATGCTGAACTGTAGTAACAATGTATATCAGAAAACCACTGTCATGCTCTGAACAGTCAGGGTACCCTGGAAGAAACAGATATAGTTGAATAACTGGTACCTCACTACAAGACTCTTAAATAGATCCATTTTGATCAAATTTCATTTCATGGTATGTTAAAGATTTGGATCTCCAAACCTTAATATTCTGGAATTACTGAATACATAAAAGTAATTTCCATTTTGACATTTACCAATTATTTGCAACGCTTACACTTAAGAAATATT
This sequence comes from Leptosomus discolor, assembly GCF_034619465.1. Lineage (NCBI taxonomy): Eukaryota > Metazoa > Chordata > Aves > Leptosomiformes > Leptosomidae > Leptosomus > Leptosomus discolor. The sequence continues at coordinate 33,931,936 of NC_141398.1, read as the reverse complement.
TATTTACCATTTTGTTTTAGGTAGTCACTTGTTCCCCATCATGCCCTCAAAATTTCAACACACCTTCCTGTCAAATCTCAACCCCACGCAGCAGATCGCTTGCAGCATGGAGCTCCCTCCCTCTTACGCTGACTGCAGCCACAGAACCAGCTGCTAAACTCTGCAAGCCAACATGAAAGCTAACTCTGCAATTTCAACACTTTGGAAACTGAAAAGTAACAGGAGTTAAACAGATTTTTGATGAACTCTGTTGTCAGTTGCTAACACATGTACCAAAGGCTCTGGCAAGGTACTTTGATATTTTTCCAGTTTTAGGCAACAAAATTTTCTAGTCAAAATTATTATTCAGGTGTAGAAAACTGCAAATAGTCTTTGCACATGTAATAGTTACAGTCTAGTAAAAATACTGAAACAACTCCGCTGTATTCAACTTTCTTAAAAAATTTAGCACACAAATGAAAAAAGAAGCCCATATCACTCAAGTCTTTCATACGCGATAATGCAAACACAAACTTACAGAAATTATAAACAAACTAGACACCCTTGAATCTGGAGTGAAGAGGGAGGCGGGGAAAAAGGAAGAAGGGAAGGTAGAAAACAAAAAGCCTTTTCACAGAAAGAAAGTCATCTTAATTTACAATTTGACATTTTTCATCATAATCTGTAATTTCACCTTGTACTTGCACAAAGACAGAATAAATACATCCAGAGACAGTTTAAACCACACAGAATACAGCACACATCCATCCCAATTACCACACTAAGATGCACAGATGCTTAGGATGTTGCTGCTATTCTATATAATACTAAGCCACAACTTTCCTATAAAAACTACTAACTGCATGCAACACCAGAGTTCACCACTAGTTCAGTGCACAGTACCAGCAAAAAGGCGGTCCCTGATCTGTCCCCAGCCCCTCATTTCCACCTTTGCCTCTGACACACTGGCCCCTTTTGGGGGGCCAAATATTTTGCTGCTATGAATAAAGTCGTATTGGGAACTCACAGGAGTTAAAACCTGCCAAAATGAGCAAATGGTCAGAACACAAACTGCATCCAAGGCAATGCTCTTTCCAGAAAGCTAAGCACTACTGCATTCAGTATTGCTAGAGAGTTTCTCCATCAGAGAATAGATACTATTGGCCATAAAATAGGCCTGTATGATTCTCTTTCTGAAGAAATCCTCCCAGGACTGAAAGCTATCTGAGACTCAAGATGGAAGAAGTCAAAGGCATCCAGAAGAGTAAACACCTGAGCATTAGTAATCTAAATGAGTAACTGGAGAATCTAGCTAGACTAATAATTAACCAAGTTGACATTTTACCATCCATATCTAAAACCAGACTGGTTTGACCCTTTCTTGCATATGGCAGCCATGCTGGCATTCTCCACATCATCAGCACCACAAGAGCAAGCTGGCTAACACAGTGTAACTTCCCAAACCAATCCAGGAGCTGGAACTCGCTCAGCGCAGCTGTACTGTAGCAAGTACTAATAGCCTGCTCCATCTGGCTTAGGCACAGTGGAAGACAAGAAGCACAGTTTTATGCTCCAGAATACTGCTGGCTTAGTGACAAAGCAAGGAAAAGCAACATACATGGAAACATACCTCCATTTTCTCTCTGCAAAATTAAAATATTGATCAAAGGCACTGTGAAAGAACTATGCATTATGAAGGAGCCATCATCAAACACAGACTTGCTAAAAAAACCCACATCCCCTTTAAGCAAGCACCACACACCCCAGGTATGCCCATTTACCAAAACCAAAAAGGAAAAGGAAAATTCCCTTATGGCATCTCCTACCTGCTCATCGCAGCTCAAAGCCAATCACTAAAGCACCACAGCTGGATTCCTGATTCCAGCCCAAGTCAGGCAGTTAAGGTACCACTGACCAGCTACCCTTTTAAACATGCATACTCCGCATTCTTGCCAGGACACTTCAGCAAAGCCTCATGCCTTACATTGTCTTTAAAGCTGGCATTTTAATCTTACCCTAACTTGTAGTTTTCTTATTCTTCAACTTCAGCACATGTGTTTGAACACCTCTCTCCCCTCTGCCTGCACAAGGAGCATAAGCCCACCCTGTCCACAGCAGAGCCCTCTCCCTCTACTGTTCCTGTGCCACCAGTCTCTACTTTATCCATCCCACGTTCCCCAGCGCTACCATCTCCCCATGCAGGCATCATTAATTCTTCTAGAAGGCTGACATGGATATTACACATCTCACTGATGCAAATGGATCTTCAGAGGTGAAATACAAAAGACATGGCACAAGACAACTCTTTAACAGGCTTATTTCTCCAGCAAAATCTGAGAGGACTGCTCAGATCCCAATCTCCTCATGCCACAATTACGTACCAGTCCCTTCCTTCATTCACTACAGCTACACCGAACACGCTACTGCACAAAAACTCTTCTAGTACCCAGCCACAGGTTTGGAGTGGAGGAAGCAGCGTTGGCATGTAGCTTTTAACACTCAGAATTCCTCATTTCTACAAGCCACAGAGGCACCAAACTGAGTATCGTGAAAGGGCAGAATCCTGGCTGCACGTAGCAGTGTTTCAGTCAGTGAATGTTTTAGTCCTTAACTGATTGATTTCAGCAGTTTGAGAGCTGCTGTCAGTACCAACAGTTATCTGCTCATCTTAAATGCACTCATACTCTATTCTCATCCTAAAATATCATCAGGAAGGCAGAACGAAACAAAAAATGCACAGAAAAGATCCAGTAGCTTAGGAATAGGTATTTACAACAGTTTTTCAAATTCTGTACGTCATCCCAAGTGTCTGCAGCTCAGCTAGATATATCTAAGTCTGTGTTATACAAACACCACAGCAACAGTAACTACAGCTACAGTTACTCAAGGCATATTGCCTTGATATACAACTCTAAGCAAAACAGCTGTAGATAGAAATACTAATCAGTAAACAAACAGGTGTCATAATTTACTACTTTAAAATACCATTTCTCAAAGGATTTATACAAAGAAAGAAAAATCAATAGGTTATGGTCACAGTTCAACCTCCAAACTTAGAAGCAGGCTATTTCTTGGCCAAAAACATTTACAGAACAGGACAGTTTTCCCAGCTTGTAAGGGTCTTTCTCATAGCATAGAGGGGGGAAGAAATGCTGGCAGGAGTACTCAGCAATGATGCATTACTAGAAAACATCTGGTTTTGTAATTGAGTTGATTTCAGTCTAAGAGGCTTAAGTAAATCCCACTATACAACACAGGACGTATTAAAAAAATTATACATAAATTACCTAAAGGTCATACACTAACATAAATTTGTCAGAGAAGCAAAATACACAACCGGATAAAAGAGTTAATTTCCACTTCACTGTATGCACACCGCTGAAAAGCATCATTTTAACCTCCAGGCCTCTCAGAGATGTCTTTGCTTCCCATTTCAAAGTTCAAGTTGTTAAAACATACGGATCGGTAAGTCCTCAAAAAGAAAACGTGCACCTAATAGTGAAGTTCACAGAGACAGAGCAGTTCAATCTAACCACTTCCAACTATCAAAAAGCAATTTTTGTGCTCTCTCCATCCCCCACGGTTACCTCATGCCAGCTCTGGCACATAGCAGGCTACTCTCCGTACTAGCTGAGTTCATTAATCTGGCAAAAAGTACGTGTTTCTCTGCTGGACTAATGAGTTCAACTGGCTCAGTGCACCAGAACGGGTACGAGAGAGAGCAAGATCAGCCAGCCAGGACAAGAGGAAAACGAAGCAAAATTTCTCCTTCTTTTAACCATCTTGTGTCGGTACTCCCACTAAAGAGATTGTCCCTTTCTCTTCAACTCACCCTGCCCTGGTGCTGCTGCTAGCACATACACCCAGCCAAGTGACAAACTGTATCAGGGCAGTGTCAAATACATCCAGCCAAAAATTCGTCTATAGACTGTGACGACGCGTACCCTTCAGGGGCATCAGGTCACTGGTCCAGCTCACCCTGTGGCTGCACAGGTGCTAGAAACAGAAACACGCCATGATTACCTCTTGCAGTGGCAGACTGAGACTGGCTTAGACTAACTCTGCTTTTGCTATTTAGAGAGCGGTTTTCATTTGGATGTAGGACAGCAGAGTTTGATATTTCTTTTAGAAAAAAAGACAATAAAACTTATGACTTAATATGAACAATATGTTACAGGAATGCCACTAATTATGTAACATTTGAAAAACAACAATTTTGTTGTTTTTGTCCAGGCAAGTGGACTAGTTCAGATTTATTTCTAAAAATCACGAAGAAGGGATTATGGTACTAGAGGCCAGCGTATTTCCTTCTTACTGCTTGAAGGAAGCCTTATTTTCATTAGTCTTTCCTTCCTAGTTAGCTTGAGAATAAACATCCCAGGGAAATTCAGGTACTGTTTTACATTTTGGCACTGCTCGCACATCTGTACCTATCATTACCACTTCCATCTGAGTGCAAAATGCCAGCATATGCTCTAATAGATACATTGGTGTCTAACCTGCTAGGTTAAATCCTTGTGATGCTGGATGGTTTTATCTCAAGTTTTGTCCACACCTTTAGTTGACACAGCGACAACATTACAAAAGAGAGCACAAAGTACAAAGCACCTTCCTTCCTTCCTTGTAGGAAGCATTAGGTTAGGCTCTGGGTAATCCTCAGCAGCGATCAGCGATGGGCACTGTAAATTACTGAGCATACGCTCAGTGTTAGGCTTTGAGACAGAAACCTATCAGCATCAAAAACAAAAAATGGAAGATTAAGGAGACTGCTTTCACTTAGCACACTATAAGCAGTTTTAAAGGAGTTCTTTCTTAATCTAAGAAGGGACTCTAAGTACAGTTAACATTTTTTAATTGAAAGACTGCCACACTTACGCAGCATGCCTGCAGCTGACTTTCACAGACAGTATGTAGAATTACACTAATTGAAATGCTGCTCAGATTGTTTTTCTTTTCTTATAAGGGAACCTTGTAGTCCAAACTAATTATTTTTACTTAACAAGTACAACAATAGCCAAACACCCATGGCATCAGGATAACAAACACTGACATAACCGCACGGACAAGAAGTTTAAAGCTTTCAAAATTAGAATAATCAAGAAATACATTCCCATAGCACCAGATGGTCTTTACAAGGCCATTAGTACAAGTTACCAGATTTAGCAAAGTATGAGAACATAAAATTTATACCTCAGATTTAAATACACAGTTTAGGCATAAAATTGTCTGTCTTATTTACAGGTATTCTCTACATAGTAAGACCCAATTCATTACAGTATTTCAACATCACCAAACATAACTGACAATAGAAGTGGCAAACTCTTCCTCTTTCTTGCATTTACAGTAAAGAAGTTTATGCACACAAACGCTTTCAGTGTATCACACCCCATACTAAAATTTGCTACCTCCTGTAATATACTAGACTCCCAGCAAAGAACTGAATATCTGCAGTGCCACTTTGCCTACAAGGACTCACCGCAAACATGGTATCACAGGCTAATCTATGGCACATAGCCATGGGGACAAGTTATGCATGTAAAACACAAGCAAGGGCAGGCCAAATTCTGCAACAACTCCTGAAACAACAGTTAAATGCCATTCACGGGCAACTCACAGCGTGCTGATGTCCATCCCTGCGTCCTACACTGACAAGGCTTTACAGGTAACTTGAAGCATATTTTGCAAAATTAAGTACTTACTGCTACAAAATTTCATTCCTCCACTTTGGAGTGGCACTCCAAAGTAAATCACAATCTTTAAATTTTTAAATTAAATGTGGTGTTTGCAAAAGATAGCAGAGTACTCTCACATCTTTTCTGTCCACGCTGATCTACAAACTGAGCTGACAATACAACATGCCAGTGGTTTTGCAAAATGTAATAGATTAATCCTGTTGGACGTTCAGTATGTTATTCACTATGTTGAACGCCTAAGTCAGAATGAAGTAACCAAAGAATAACCTTTAGTTATTCTCTGTGATAATCCGGTATTTTAGCAAAACTCAAAGCGTTCCTACCTTTTAAGTATCATACATAGACATTGTCTAACATATAAAAGTTAAACCTCACAATTCATCTAAACCAGCAGAACCTGCAGTTACTTTAAATAGGGCACATTTAACCCTGCTGCACACACTTCCTGACTAGATTTAAAAATTTAAGAATTGGTGCCTAGGAGAAACTCAAACACTGACCCTTGGGCACAGCTGCTTTAGGTGCAGCGGTGGTGGCTATTGTTACATTCTTTGACATTTTAAGGTCATATTCTGAACCTGTAAAGCCAAGGTAGGCTCACCTCCGCTGCAGGGCACTAACCTTCAGTCTATAAGGGCCAGCAGTGTCTTTCTGACCGTATTTTTTCATCACAGCTGAACTGACAGAACGAAAGAGTATCTCACAAACATATAACAAATATCTCCAAACACTGTTCTCTTACCAGTAACACAAAAATCTAGAGATTACTTTTTTTTAGTGATTGAAGGTAACAGCATCTACAAATCTGTATACATTCAACAACTCTGTAAAGTAAGTTTAATAACAAATACTAATGGCTGACACTAAAATAGGTGCATTGTTATGGCTAAATTTAACATTTTATCTAGTTGCACCACAGCAATTCCCAATACAATTACATTTAAATCAGTTTAAATCTTGCTTGGATCTGCTTAGCTCAGGATGACTTAAACTGCAAATGCACCTGTACTACAGGCTTGCGCATACTGGTACAGTTTTTCCTCACCAATTTCATGTTTTGTTACGGTAAATATTTCAGTGCCTCACTAGACCTGTAATCCAGTCTCAAAGAAAACGCCAGTCAAACACTAACTCTTTGCTTGGTTTACTTTAGTCCTGGAGGACACCAGACCTTGAGCTCTAATAGCAGGAGGAGTCGTCAGACTCACCTGCTTCAAAAGAGTTCGATCCAAAATACAGTCACAACTAAAAGTCAGCCAGCTCTCCAGGACACTCTCACACAACTCCTCCCAAGAGCAGGGGGAACCAGGGGGAACGGAGACAACGATAAATTTGTTGTCTCCTCAGCAAGGAAAAAGAACGTTTTCTGCTGGCACAGGTATTCACCAAGCTAGCGTGTGTGGTAAAACTGTAGCTGTAGAGAGACTTCAGTGCATGTTGGTGCCCGTGTGTTAGCGTACACACTTTCCGAGCAAAGGTGAATGTAAAGATGAACTTATGCTCACTTTAAAAAACACGGTGGTCACAAACAAGCCAAACCCACACAAAGGCACAGTCATTAAATACAACATGCCATTATGAGATTAGTTATAGAAACTCAAAGGAAACTTCCCCCTCGGAAATGCGAGTACTGTTGCCCCAATGTGAAACCTTTGGTGCTGTCACATTTCCTAGACAAAGGGGAGAAAAAACACTTGAAGTCTTTTCTTGTCAAAAGAAGGGGACTGTATTTGTAAATTCTCCAACAAAAACAAAGAAAAGCAAATCTCATAGTTAAGATCTTTTAATTAACAAGTATTTTTGTACAGTAATCTAGAATACTACAATGACAAATACTGTATCAGCAAGTCGCAAAACTACTTACACTTCAGGCAAAGTCAAAGAAGCTAGTTCATACTTGCCTTCGCTCAATTTTAAGACGGTCCAACTGACTCAGCTTAAAGGGGTTTACAGAGCACTTACCCTGTCCCTTCCAGCAACAGAGCTGCGTGTACAACGATCTCCCACCAGAAGTGGTGACACATAGCTGCGAATAACAGTACCTTCAAGCGGCTCAACTGAAGGTGCGTTTCAGTTGAACCTTCAATCAGTCAGTTCTAACAGGTAGATAAGACCTATAGTGTTTAGGCATTAAGGACAAAGCAAGTCAAGAATTTCAAGCAGCACTAGAAATAAAAACAAAACAAAACAAAATACAGAATGCAGTGGGGAGAAGGGAAGATACCTGGCACAAGAGATTTGTACAAGGGAAAACAAGAAATATGTGTAAATTTAGGGCAGTTGTTCCTGAAACTATACAGATAAGGAATTTAATACCCTAACAAGTAATAAAAAATTCTGCCTAAGGCTAGAATTCTTCGTTAGAAAAATATTGTGGGCACTTAATTCTTCAGCGTTGAGGACTTATACTGTATGTTACAAAAAGCACAGAGGAGAGTTTTCATTATAGTCTTAGTATTATATACCAAGAAACATATACTGAGAAACACCTCCTTCCCCTTCTCTCCTGACTGTATAAATATCACTATTCAATATATTGTACATGTACAATAGCTACACAACAAATACTGGATTGATTACACAGAATATTAAAAAGCAAAAACCCTAGAGTTTTTGCAATTTAACAGCAGAAAAATGGAAAAGGCTATCACATGACCTACCACTAAAAAAACAGAAGACGTTTTTTAAAAATGGTCTGGAAAACAGCAACCCTGAAGAAAAGCCTCTTAGCTATTCTCTTCTTGAGGGCAACCTTGCAATTTACTCTGGATAAAATGCAACAGCAAGCTGGAGGCATTCTTTCTTCCCTCACAAAGCAGCATAGCCCTGAAGACAGAATTAGAGGATGGAGCAACAAAAGGATTACCAACCTAGTATGCAACATTGACATTTACACCGAAGCCACACATCTGTGCGTGCTCTGTGGTCCGACAGCAGCGCTGACAGAACCGCACATGCACAGCAGCTGTATGGTACCCTAGAAGTCACCTACTTCAACCCCCTGCTCAGAGAAGGGCCGAGAACAGCGGGTCGCCCACAGCTGCGTCCATCTGGGTTTTGAGCACCTCCAGGGATGGAGACTGGGCAGTTCATCCAACATGCCAGCTGTCCTCACTGTTAAAATATTCTTCCTAGTATGAAATCAGAATTTAAGTTTTTGCAACTTGAGTCCATTGTCTCTTTTCCTACTGCTATGAAGCTCCTCGAAGAGCCTTGCTACACCTTCTCTACACTCTCGTTAGGCATTCGCTCTTCTTAAGCTGAACACACCCAGTTCTCTCAGCCATGTGCCTCAGCCCCCTAATCATTTTGGTGGCCCTCAACTAGACTCGCTCCAGTACATCAACATCTTTTTTTTTTGTACTGGAGAGTCCAAAATTGGACACGACACTCCAGATACAGTCCTGGAAGTGCTGAAAAGAGGGGGAAAAAACCTCCCTCGACATCCTTCCCACATTCTAATACCGCCCAGTATGCAGTTGGTCACCTTCACCTCAAGGGCATGCTGCTGATGCAAGTTCAACTTGCTGTCCAGCAGGTAGTGGGGTTGTTCTGTCCCAGATGAAGGACTTACATTTGCCTTTGTCAAACCTCACGAGGTTCCTGGCAGCTCATTTCTGTTGATACCCCTCAATGGCAGCCCTACCGTTCAGGGTATGATGGGGCTGATGTTCCACCAGGTTTGATATCATCTGGGAATCTGTTGAGGATGCACATCATTCCTTCATCCCAGGTTCTTAATAAAGACATCTATCAGCCCCAATATCAGCCTCAACTAGCAATCAGCTGCCACTGGAACTTTGTACTGCTGATCACAACCCTTTGAGGCCAATGGTCCCACTAATTTTCCACCACTTTACAGTCCACCTGACAAGCCTGTATTTCACCAGTTGGACTACAGGGATAACACGGGAGACCATGCTGACGGCCTTGCTAAGGCCCATGTGAACAACACCCGCTGTTCACCCCACGTCCGCTGAGCCAGTCATGCCACTGCATTATGAATGTTACCCAATGCTATGGTAGCCTGCACCTGCACTGATCTGAAATAGCTCTGCTCAAACTTTTTTAGGCACACAAAAGAGATTTTAAACTCTGTCCTCTCGCAGTCCTTAGAATCAGCAGCAGCTCAGTTCCTCCATGGTGGGGGAGCAAGAACCAGTTCTAATTACTGACTGGAGGAATAAATAACTCAGAGGAAGTGATGTGCTGCCAGCAAGCAAAGGCAATTTGCAGTGTCCCAGCTAACACAGTCAATTATTTAATCTGCTTTTTTCCTCTCCTAAGATACTGCTCACTAGTACTGTTTTCTCCGATATTCCACAGCTTCCACTGCTGACATGACAGCACTTTGAAAAGACAAACCCCAACATATTAATAAAATGCTATAGCAATCATCGTCTACGATTTGTTGTACCACTGACAGCACTGTTAGCCTAAATGACAGAAAACTGTGAATATCTCAGCTTAAGAAGTTCTTCCCAACTAGGATACATTTTTGTTTACGGTAGCAGTAGAAAGCCAAGTATCACATTTAAATATCTGGTTTGCTAATACAATTCAATATTGCTGGGACACAGACGAAACCTCTGATGTTGACTACTAGCCCATTCTTTTAAAACCAATCTTTAAATACACATTAAACATTTCTTCATATCTGTTAATTTTAGCTCAATGTGCTAGCCTACTACTAAACCAAAACAAGCAGAGAGATGAATGCAAATGTAAATACAACCACCCCAGCATGCTTCAAGGTGCAATCCTATTGATAGGAGTTACACTCATACAATTATACTTGTGTAGGTTCCTATGAACATTCTTAATAAAGATTTTTTAAATTAATATTTTCCTGCTTCATGTTTATGAAACATTAACTAGTTTACATTACTCAACATGATGCTCTAAGAACTCTTTAGCATGAGGGTTTCAAAATTTCCTCCCTAAATAAACCTGGTGGTTTGTAAGATTCCTTCTGCCCGCAGTCACTGCCCACCACAAAAATCCCATGAATATAACGACAGTTTACAACTGGGCTACCTTTGAGCCAGTGGCAAGTGATAATGTAACTATTTAGGCATTGCTGTCTATAGCTTAAATTCCTGATCCTGTAGCTATGCCGACTGGGAAGAATCTTAATACAACGTCTCAAGTGACTTTGTGAAACTCACCAAGAGGGGCTTTCGTGACCAGGACCGGCAATTTGCATTTCAGTGGCGTTCTGGTCCCCTCTTTCAGGTCATATCCTAACGACATCAGCACAAGACCAACTGCAAACACGCAGAAACTTATGCTGGTTTCATCAAAGAAGACATCTCTGGACTGTTTTCTTGTATATCAGAGTAGCACATCTACATTATGAATATGCACTGGCATGTACACATGTAAGAAAAAAAAAAGTATCGCTCTCCAGCAGAAGTTTCAATCTACAATATTATCTCTAATATCAAACAGCTCTAAGCTGAAGCTTAACATAAACATAGAGGTTTATGGGAAGGTTATAAAGACTTTTCAGATAATTGTTTTTTCTCATGCTTAAATCTGCTTGTATGAGTTTAAAAGTCCAGGAGAGTCAAAGTTCTCTGACACTTTCATTTGAATGGTTAATTATCAAATAAAAAATAACCAAAAGTTATTTTAGTCTCTTCTCCTATAACATTTCGAATCTTTGAAATCTGTACGTTACCTGGATGAGAATGGCACTACTCTAGGCTAAACCAGGGTGCGCGCACACACACAAAAGCGCAAAACTAAACATAAAATTAACAATAGGAACGTACAGACACTACACAAGAAACAGTTTAAAAAGTCAGTAATGTAAATGCCCATCCCATTAACACACCCACACTAATAATTCCAATCATCAGTCTGCCTAAATGACTAGGACAAACCAGCACTTAGAAGCAGTGGGGCCACATCCAGAAGATGAAACCCAGATGCTGGACACAGCAGCACCCCCGTTAGCATGTGCTTAGCTCTCAAAGAGGCCACAATTTTAACCCAAGTGCCTAAGCTCCTTACACGGTACAGAAGGAGCCTGGATCTTTCAGCTTGAGGTGGCTGAGTAAACAGGTAGCATGCTAAGCACAGCGTAATCTAAAGTCAATGCATTCAGCGTGGAGCTGTCAACATTTAGTCACTAGGAAAGCACAGAGAATGGGGAAGGACTCCTCAATTCCACTCCCAGAATGCCCAACACAGAGATACAAAAAGGCTCTTTTCTTTCCACAATGTGATTCCCACACCACAAACGGGTGAATCTATAACCATCTTTACCTAGCAGAAATGCTATTTTTTGTTTCTTCGTTTGTTTAATAATACAGCTGCTGACAGTGCAGTTTTTATAAGGCAGGGTGGTAGCTCAGAAGGGGAAATACCATGGTTTAGTTCCTTCTCTAGTGGGGGACTCTGCACCCATATTTCCCGCCTTCCAGAATATGTAAGCTGCAAGTCAGGGCCTTCTCTTCCAGGCAGTGTCTGTTCACCTCTCCTATTTGAGGCTGGTTTAAAAAAAAGGCTCTAGATTAAAAAACAAACAAAACACACACACAAACATAATGAAGCATGGGTCTAAAGTTTAATGATCAGGCACTTGGGGAGAAAAGGACAGGAAATATTAGGCTTCACATGTTTGCTCTAACATAAAACTTCTGAAATCAAGGACCAGAGCCTGCATGTCTCCAGCCTTGGAGGGCAACATCTTCTTATACATCCTCTTTCTGGCTCAGTGAATCATGCATTCTTTTTCTGGATAGTAACATAGCTTCAGCCAGGAGAACTGAAGACAACACATAGCTTGGCAACTAGGATATTCGCCCGGAAAGTGGAAGATGTAGTAGGTTGATCCCTCCAGGCAAAAAAGGAATCTGAAGCAGGGTCTATCACATTCTGAGCAAATGCTTTAGCTAATAGTCGTTAAAAAGCAGCAGCAGCAGCACCTCCTCTTCCAACTGTCTTCTAAAGCTGTCACTGTACTTTGTAGAAGACTGACTCTGCAGCACTTGTTGGGCATGATGGGAGAATTCTCACCCAACTGAACCCCCCAGGAGTTCAAATAACAAAATAACAACATCCAGAAAGTCGAGAATCATGAGCCAGGCATCATGCTACTCATCTCACATATAAGTGGAAAAAAAAAAATCATATATCCTAGGAACTTTAAAGCTATTAGCTATACTGCCTACAGTGCTTAGGCACCTTCAGAACTTGATGGTAAGACAGGTTTTCAGGACTGCAGTTTTAACTGCCAGCACCTAGAACAGTTCTATTAAAATATTTCTATGGACCTACTGATTGACAATAGGGTGGAGGAGGGATCAGAGTCAGAGGTATAACCTCATGACAAGACTGCATTGAGCACTTTCATGTCTTCCTGAACTCATTACTGAGAGACAATTAACACTAAACCTTAGAATACCTCTACAGAGTGGACATTATATTGAAAACAGGAACACTTGTCAATTAATTCCAGTTTAGGTTAGCTATCTACCCATAGTTCAGCTTTTTATGTACTACAAGTTAGTGAGCTGCATAGGGTTAAAAAGCTATCCATCTATCAGTCTGACTATTTATTTAATCATTACAATTTTTTCCCCAGTATATTACTGTTCATTTGATCTATGCATTCGATTTGCAGCATCCATTCACTGGGCAGAATCCCACAAATATCCCCAAGCACGTGTTTGCTTTGGCATATTGTTTAAATAAACCTACTGGAAAACTCACAGAGATAACAGACAATAGAAGAGTCAGAAAACCATCTGCGCTAATTATTTAAATTCATGTAAGGTTTATGAGTTATCTACAGAGTATCAACACATGCAAGATATGGCAATTTCAACATTATTCTATCACTCACATAACAGCTTTCAACATTTGTTCTGTTAAGTGCAGTGATCCTTTGTATGAAGCGTCACCATGCCAGCTTTACAAGGACAACACTGCTGAGCTGTATGCTGTATAAAAGACCAAGTATAGTACTTCCTAAGTAATAAAAACAAATTGAGTGACAACTCGTGCATAACACTCCCTCAGTTTTGCTTATAATATTCAATCCCCTAGTTTATGTTACCAATTTAATAATGTAAAGGTTTTGGCTGAACAGTCAAATTCAAGTTCATAAATACACACATGTGGAAGGCTTTTCCAGAGCACTGTCTCCGGGCATCTTGAAATTTCCTGGCAAACAGGAATTACGAAGGATCTCTGCTTCACCTCCCTCCAGCCACTCTAAATGGGGTCGGATTTTTGCGTTGCAATTTACAAACTGTGTTTTTTGTTATCCGTCTACTCTGTCCTACAGTACAAAGGAGAACAAATGCCTTATGAATTACATTTCACTTGCACTGCATCAGCACATTTTAGGCACAGGCAAGAGACTGAAGAAACTACCAGATGCAGACCTGCAGGTTCTGCAGACAGCATCCTACAAAAAAAACAATCCAAGATGCCAAACTACACAGCACCCTCACAAACTCATTTGCAATTTGAAATTTATCATTAAAGGCAAATATTAGAAGCGACACACTTTGAAGAATAACTACGCTCGGTAACCCAACATCAGTTTAACCAGGGGGGCTCATTCTGAGAGGGGTGCGTGCAGACAGCGAGCACAGTTCATTCTTTCTGCTGTTCTTTCTGGAATCGGGAAGCCCGCAAACACAACGACCACCCCGCGGAGGGGGAGCCCGCCCACCCCAGCGGCGGGGCACACGGCAGGGGAAGGAGCATCTACCCCTTCCCAGCCGCCACCTCCTCCTCCCTGCAGAGCGGGTGCATCTCCCCCGGCCCGGCGGGAGACAAAAGGGAGGCGAGGATCCCCCCGCGGGCCGGGGCTGCCGGCGGAATGGGAGCGGGGCGAGCGCCCGGAAATCCCACAATCCCCGCGGCCCCGGCGGGAAACCCTTCCCGCCCCCCGCCTGCGGCCGCTCCACCGGGAAACCCCGGCCCACAGCCCCGCACGTGGGGGAAGGGGGGGCGGCTCCGCCGCGCCGCCTCCCGGCGCTGAAGGGGCGCCGGGGTCGAGGAGGGGGCACAGAGGAAGGGGCCTCCCCACACACACACCCGCCTGCCCGGGGTGACCCGCAGCCTCCCCGCCGCCGCGCCTCACCTGCTTGCTCCTCGCATAAGGAGGCTTCGCAGCGCCCAGATAGTACCGCCGGGTTCGGATCTTGCCGCCGCCGACCCCACCACCGCCGCCTCCCGAGGCCATGATGGGATCCGGCCCCTCTGCCGCCCCCTTCGCCCCAAACGGCTGCTCCGGAGCCGCCGTGCGCGCGCGCGCCGCGCCGGGCCCGGCTCCCGCCGCCGGCCGCCTCGTGCGGCCGCGCTCCTCCGTTGCGGCCCGGCCGAGCTCCCCCGCCCTGCGCTGTCACTCTCACCACAGGGACGCGCCCAGCCTACCCCGGCCCGGCCCAGCCTGCCCCGGCCCGGCCTCCCCGCCGCTCCCGCCCGCCACGCGCCGCGCGGCCTGGCGCGGGGGCTCCGCGGCCTGCCCCTCCCCGCCGCGCCACCCCCCGTGCGCTCGCTCGCTCGCTCCTGCTCTCACTCCCTCTCTCTCTCTGTCTAGCGGGCGTGCGCGCCCGCGCGCGCTCCCCCTCACGTTCCCTCCGCGCTCCCGCGCGCGCCCTTCGCTCGCGCTGCCCGGCGCCGGCCGGCCCCTGCTGCCCGCCTGCCCGCTCGCGGCCGAGCCGCTGCACCCCTCCCCTCCCCCCCCCTCCCCACCTCCGGCCGACCGACCGACCGACCAACCAACCAACCACACACCGCTCGCGCGTCACTAGGCCGCGCGGGCTGCGTCACGAGAGCGGGACCGCCCGGCAGCCCCCGCGCGCCTGGGCACCGCCCGCCCGGGAGAGGCGGGAGGGGCCGGGCGGGGCCGCGGTCGCGTCCCGTTGCGGGCAGGGCCGGGCCAGTTGCGCGGGAAAAGCCGTGGCTGGGCTGCGGGACCCCCCAGGGGAAGCGAGGGAAAAAACCTCCACCCCCGGGCCGCGAAGGAGGGCTGCTGGGGGCCGGGAGGGGGTGCTTGTGCCGGGGCTAGGCAGCGCCGGGGTGAGCCTCGGAGGCGGCGGCGCTGCTGGCAGCTCCTCCGCCTTCTCCCCTCGGCGCTCCGCTTGTCCTCGCGGTGTTACCGTTCCGCAGAGGCAACTCACCTACACCGTGCCGGGCGTAACGGGAGGCTGCCCCGAGGGACGGGGAGGTTCCCTTGTCTCTGCTGGGGCGCCCGCGAGGGGCCCCGTGGGGAACGGCCCGAGGGACGCCACGACCCATCGGGGTTGTGCAAGCAGTAGAAATGACAACCTGCAGGTTTATCATTGCTCGTTTTTGACAGGTTGGTAGCAGGTAAGGGGGAAAAAAAGCTTCGCCACAGCATCTTCCTCAAAGCAAGAGGAGTGCATTTCTATTACAAATTTAAAGAAAATAATCTTTTTTATTCTATTAAAAGTAAAGTTGAGAAAAATCTATGGCTCTACATCTTATTTAGAGCATTGACCTGCTCTGGGAATGATGGGGTGGAGCAGAAAATTACAACTACCTTCTCTACATAGAAGTCAGTAAAAATGTTCACCCTGAAAAAAAATCAGGTGCTAAAAAATGACATGGAACAAGACACAGGTACTTAACGGTGAAAGGCAGAGCTGTGATGTGGCACACACCCTTTCCACCAAAAATAAAAGCATTTGTCACAACACGCACCTGAAGAAAATGTGTATCAAACTCAGGGGCTTGGGGAACAAAAACCAGCAAAGGCAATTCTGAAGGCCTGAAAAAATGTCAATAGCAGCCACAGCAAAGAAGGAACAGCTTTTCAGAGTGTTTGTTATGGGGAGTTTTGCACTGCCCAGTCTGTGTTTCATACTGGCTTTTTTTAACCTTGTCAGTATCTTCCCAGCTTCCCTACGAGACTTGCTCCTCCTCAGCTTCTTAGTCCCGATCCGAGTCATTCAAAGGAGAGAACCATTTCTGCCACCCCAGCTGAGCAGAGTTACTTTCCAGGTACTCCTCCTCAGAAACTCCACGGTCTCGTCCCCTCCCACCCTACACACAGTTTTGCATCCAGTGGGATGACTTGCAGTGACAGATCATCCCTTCCAGGACACAGACCACGTGCATTTAGAAGTCACTGGCCAGAACAACCTCCTCTCACGTAACCTGCTGGTGTGGTACATCTGCAGACCCATTTTGAGATGAGGCTCTATTTCTACCACAGGCTTGCCAAAAAAAGATCTTCATCAATATAATCAATAAAATAAAAGAAAAACAGTATTTTGGCCTGGATGTGTAGCTCTTTTTGTCCAGGAAAGAATTACCATGCTAAACTTCAAATTGGGAGAGGGGAAGGAAGGGTATGAAGATGTTATTTCCATCATGGGAAGAGCGAGATTTACAAAGGGATACAAATTGTGCCCTCTGGTACAGACATACACCAGGAATAACACGGACTTTTAAAATGGTACCTGCGTGGGGAATGGACTAGGAGTGCACTGGACACGTCAGACTTGGTCAAATTCAAACAAGACTCCCTCTTTCTGATGGCACTAAGGATATTAAGGTAACCTGTAAACACAATTTTCTCTTCCACACATGTGTCAAAGGCAGCTACACTATGTTTGCTCTGTAAATTCAAGTGCTGCTTTATTTACTTATTTTACTTCCATTTTACTTATTTAGAACAATTTCCATATGGTGACATGCCTTTAATGATACTCATGACTCAGAAATACTTGTCAATGTAGTCAAACAACGTCTATTGACGTAAGTCACTGAAGTTAAATAGATGTTATTCAAAATGAGACAAAACAAAAGGCAAACATATATATATTTCTATCCAGCAGAATGATAGGGATCATCACCATTTGATCAATCTTCCCTGTGAGTTATATCTGCAAGTTACTTTGAGGTAGCGCTAGAAAGAAGCTGTTGGTCCAAGAGCATCCCTGCAAAAAGAAACATTCATGGCTTCAGTACCATTTAACCTTTTTGTACCCTTTCAAGTACCCTTTACCCTTTTTGGCCCGTTTTTTTCCCTGTTCACTGACTGCAGGATTAGTAGCCCCTCAAACCATTGTACTAAAGCCTTTCTGTTCAGAGAATGACAGAAAACAAAAACACTACTCTTTTTGAAGAAATTAGCGGGTTTTGAGTAAAGGCACTATCACAGCTAGGTGCAATGAGTTTAAAAAAACCAATACTATTCTTGCAAAAAATCCCTTGATCAAGCTTTAAAAAACCCAACACACTTCAGCTGGGTAAAACAGGGACAAAACAACTGGAAAAAGTGAAATAGCATGGCATTGGAAAAGTTGCTTCCAAAACCTTTTTTTTTTCCCCCAGACAGTCCCACTGCAATTGGACCTTTACAGAACTGATGACAGGCGCCTGCAGGAGGCATGCAGGTCTCTACGCACACTAGGTAGCGCAGGCCGGTAGCTGTACAACAGTCATGTGTTTACTCAGCAAATTCTCAGCAATGCATCCTAACAGTTCTGATGCACTCACTATTTCCTGTGTTTGGGGTTCATGGCTAGCACCCCAATATAGGAGGCAATTTCGCATTCAGTAAGGAACGTGCACTGCACCCGCCACGTTGATCCCATGTATGCACTCCTAACTGGGAAGGGGAATAGCCTAGCAAGGCTCAGGAGACAGAAAAAAAAAGAGGTCAGAGAGCCATTTTGGAACAGTATCACACAGGCTGCAAACAACAGACTCTCTTCCTCCTTATTTTTCCTGTAAGTTGACTGGAAGAAAATACAGCCCCAATGTTTCTCAGGTGTGGAGAACCAATGGCCCAAACAACTCTCACCGCATTGCACAACCGGCGTTGTCACTCTACGGATACCCTGCAGCCCAGAACAGGGCCACATGCCTGTCTGAAAACTGTCTCTAACACACAGCATAGACACCTTGTTAACAGGTAAAAACTGCATCAATGGGGTGGCTACAGACTGTGACTTTTCTGAGGTTTAGGTACTGTGGTGATACAGCATCAGACTAAGTGAAATCGCAGAGCTATGCGGGCCCCTCATTACATAGTTCACAAAGATCAGCACAGATACCCCACAGCATTTCTGGTGAGCCAACTCCCATCCTTAGCATCACTCTTCTAACTGGTAATGCAATAAAAGGTTTCCACGAACTACTTGCTGCAACTTCAGCACAGACCTAGGTGATGCTACGCAAGCCACTTCACAGCAGGACGTAACCCAGGCACAGGCCCGGAAGCTGCCTTGCTGCTCACTAGATACAAAATCCTTTGCTTAGATCAGTTTCACTACAAAGCTCAAGCACCACAGCTACACCCTGCAACTGAAGTGGCATCAAATGCTGTACAGTTTTGAAGCTTTAACACTCCCATCCAAATTCAAAGGGACTATTTTGAGCTTCCTCCCTACTGCAGTCCCCTGAAACAATTCTACACACGCACACAAAGCACCATCCTTTACCACCCAGATTCTCTTTGCTTCATTTATTCCACTTCCTGTCACATTCTCATTGATAATCTCCCTACCATCACCCTCCAAAGAGTCACCAGTTCACGCAAGGGAAGTGTTCACCCAAGAAATCCAAGTTCCCAGCTACCTTGCAACTAGCTCTCCCCAAAGCAGGGCAATGGTTGCTAAAACTGTGATGCTACTGCACTCGCCTAGGTAAGGTTTTTTTGCTTTCTGTCTCTTCCTGCACTTACATCTGCACAAAATCCAGGAAGAATGAACTTCCTGTAGTACTCCAAAAGCCTCTTGTTTTAGAGTACCTGCATTTCATGGGCTGGACTTTAAAAATATGCCTAGCTGAAATTAAACTGTGAAGAGAAAATGAGACAATTCTGGTCAGCAGCTAGAAATGACCTGCCAGCACCGAGTCACCACTCTGCAATACAGCATTTGCTTTAAATTGAAGAACAGGATATAGGTTGTAACCAGCACTTTAATTACATTAAGTCATGAAAAAAGTCAGATAGCTTCACCCCTATCTGCCATCATAGCAATTATGGTTTAGATTGCCCCCAAAGCACACACTGTAGCACCAAAGTGTCTCGACTAGCTTTAGTAGATTCCATGGCTATTAGCTATGATAATCTCTGCTACCTTTTTTCTTGCAAGAATATTCTTCTGGTCCCAGCCTAACTTATTTTATCACTATGCACATTAAGTAGTACATACTTTGGCATGCAGAGGGGCTTAAGTAGCCCCTCTGACTGGAAAGTACTTCATACCCTCCAACAAGAGACCAGTTTAGAAGCAGCCACTCAGAAGCTGCTGCCTTAGAGCAGAACTTTCCTCATTGCTATCTCCCCTCATCTCCTTTGACTTGAACAGTGAAAACTATCATCCTACTAAAATTTTATAACCTCATCACTACAAAACACCTGAACAGGAAGGCTGAACAAATTACAGAGATGCTGAAGATCAGGTGCAACCTAGTTGAAGAGTTGTTACTAGGATAGTTTATTCCACATAAGTTATTTTGCCTCCTTCAAACCAGAAATTTATTTTCTCCAAGGATTTTTAGGTTTAAAAATATGTATTGTGTTACACTAGTTTCATTCCTGTAAAGTGTAAACTAACAATAAGAAGGGCAGGAATAAAATTGTCAGTAGGGATCATCTCAAGTCTTTGGAATGTTTGCAGCTATGGCAAAGTCTGCCCTTCCAGATGTTTAAAATACTGTACTGACAAAGGAATTCTGACCTAGCAGATCAACAGTAGTACAGTTAGCACCAGCAGCCTGCAGGAGAAGTGGGCCAAAGCGTTCCCATCACAAACCCTGGGAGTGTCTCCCAAATACACACATTATCTAAGCAAGCATGTGAAGAGCTTGCACAAGTTGCCCAGGTAACCTGGAAATGTGTTAGGGCTAGTTTTTGCTAGCATCCTGATGCCCAGACCAAAGCCACGTGAAATACCCCTACTGCCTCCAGCTAAATTCCACAAGCCAGAAGAGAATGTGCTTCACATATGTAAGTAAAATCCCTTGCTGGCAGGTTTGCAGAAACAAAATTTTATTTACACAGGCAAGTTTATCTTTAGACCCCATTGAACTCTTTACATTTCTAGAATATTTACATGATTTCAAGATGCTCCAAGTAGAGTGATGAACAAAAAAAAAGATTACAGAAACTGTCAAAAGCATAGCAAAAAAAATCCAACCTATCATTGTGCTTTAAAACTTATGATCTAGAGTAATGTAGAAGAAATGTAATTTTAGCACCTTGGTCATAACGGTCATGCTATATAAGACACTTAAATAGCAGGGGGGATGTCAGAAGTGACCGTATCCAGAGGTTGCCAGTGACAATTCATGAGGGAATCATAGAGTTCTTCGCTTGTCTCCATAAATTGTCTGTTCATTTCATCAACATCCAAGTAGAGCTGTGGATCTGAAAATAAAAGCCTGGTAAGTACAAGTGTTGGATCTTGGGAGGCATGCACACAAAAACCTTATGTAAATGCCTAAAAGCATGTTTTAGCTAAATTTAGTAATTTAATAGATTTAATAGTAAATGTAGTAAGGTGTTTATCCACCTAGCACTTTAACAAACCTGACAAGTCCAGCTTCTTTTGGAATTTGTGTATTAGAATACTAGGACTATCCAGAAACGCCAATAGAGAACAGATTTAAGGATAATTAACCATGAAACTCTCCCAAAATTAATTTAATTTCTACTACAGTATGTGTTCAGCAGGATAAAGTTTCTGAACACTAATACAAGGTATCTCCATGCAAGGAACCGTCTGCAAACCTTCCAGGCCAAACCATTAAGTACTGTACCAAATCTGTAAGTGCAAGTTGAACCCTCCTTTCAGGGCCCACAACATTAAGCTTCTACCTCAGGGTTTGGGAAACAGAGCTTTTGCCTATTAATGAGTTTAGCATAGAATATGCTTAGGAGAATCAATACAAAGATTTGACAAATTCTGTGTTAGACCATTTTGGAAAGAGAATGAAGGCAAAGTTACATGAAACCTACTGTGAAGCCTTGTTGATTGTGTCCCATTTCACCTGACATGGTGTATACGATCAGCTCTAAAATCTCACCTCAATCTCACAACCCACAGAGGATACCCCTACATCAGCTGAATTTCCAAGACATTCTTCATCCAATAGTCATTGGCTTGTACTGTTAAAGGGCACAAGTATCACTGCAACTTGAATTTAGCCACAAAATCATTATTACCTTCAGTTATTAGGTCATCATTGATTTCAGTCATAGCTGAAGTTTCCTTAAAAAATAAGAAAAATCTCATTAAGTGTAATCATGATCCATTTTGGAAAGCATCACAAATCCAAAAAAAAATTCGTACTCCAAAAACATTCCCTCCCACAACTACAAGAACAGGCAGGGCAGGAAGGTGGTGTTTGTTGGTGAGGGCTTGGTGGGGGGAGCTGTTCAGGGGTTCTGTTTGTTTGGGGGTGGTTTGTTGGTTTTGGTTTTTGTATGTTTGTTTTTTGGGAGGGGTAGAATGTTGTTTCCGGGTTTCTTTGTTTTTAAAGAAAACCATTGTATAGTTCAGGTTGGAAGGGACTTCTGGAAGTTGTAATTGATAAATCGGCTGATCTAAGGTAAGACCATCGTACAGTAATTCTTTAATTTGCTTTAAGCAAAGTACATCAGAAAAATAGGAAGAGAGGAGGCCTACACAATTAGGCTGTCAGAACTGTTATTTGGGATACATAACAAATAATGGTGTATAAATCTCTAATTCTACAGAGGCACTACTTAAGCACTTAAATCAAAGATATCTCTGAAGGAAAACTGCTATTCTAAACCCCACATTAAGCAGAAAGTGTGATTTCAGTTTTAGGACTTTTTTGTTCTGACTTACACCACTGATGCAACTTATTAGTTGTGAATTTTTTTTTCTTTAAAGCAAATGTGTAATATCTTTACCTCAAAAACAGCTGGAGCCATAACAGCATCTCCTAAAGAGCAGTCTCCAACAGCTTGCATGCTATCATAGGGAGCATAGGAGCTGTAGTTGTATTCAGCATAAGGATCATAACCCCACTGTGAGTAGTAGTTCTGATAATCTTGGTAATAATCATTATAGTTGTATGACTGGTACCGCTGGAATTCTGCTTTCAGTCTGAAACATGAAAAGTTATACACAGTTAGAGAACAATAAACTGTAAAC
Organism: Leptosomus discolor; assembly: GCF_034619465.1. NCBI lineage: Eukaryota > Metazoa > Chordata > Aves > Leptosomiformes > Leptosomidae > Leptosomus > Leptosomus discolor. The sequence goes on along the minus strand of NC_141398.1, from coordinate 33,909,132 downwards.
TTAGTTCTGAAGTTAAACAACTGCCAGCTTACACATTTCAAAGTTTAAAGGAAGCTTTTCCGAATAATTGCCTAAGCAACAGTTTAAGTCACAGCACAAAATCTGTTTATACAGAAGCAAATGTTCTCACCTTCACCAATATCAAAAGTAATTATATTCATGGATTAACTTGAGCCATGACACTTATCTGTATTATTTTTAGTATTTTTAGTATCTGTGTAAAGCAAGCTTCTAATAAAACTAATTTGTTAAGAGACCTTTATCAAGCACAGCTGCTCTAAAGATGCATTCAGTCTTTATCAGCCCTTTATCTTTCATCTAGTCAATACTAAATCTTACTATTCCCAGAAACAAAGGGGTGAAGTCAAATTATCTGCCTGCCATTTGACATGTCTACCTCCACCTGCTCAATTTTTAGTCCATGAACAGTTGCTGAAGTATAAGCTGTCAGGTCAAGTCAGCACTGCCATTATCCAGCACAAAGCCAAAGAAAGCAGCAGGAAAACAACAAAACTCATTGGTTCTTAAAACCAAAGGGCCAGCTGATTAGTTTTCTCTCCTTTACCTCTCCCAAGTAGATTTTTCTCAGGGACAACTTCACACTAAGGACAAGAATCAACACGCAAGTGCTGTCTGTACTAAAATAGGTACAAAACTAGAGGTACACTGCATAAAATACATTCAGATAACCCAGGAGCATATTCAAAAAAACCTCCTCCATGCTTACACATTTCTTCACCAATTACATACAGGCAGAGCTCTTGTGTTTGCAGAGTCCAGTTTTTCTGCATCTCCACTTCATTACAGAGAAGCCAGATCTAGGCTTTTTGTTAAGAATACAAATTGAAGCAGCTCAGAAATTTCCACTGTAAATGACTTAGTGACAAAGTACTCTGATGGCTGGGTATTTTAATGCTAGGAGAGCACAGTACTCAGCCATTCAGACAGATATAGATTATTTTAATACCTACATGTGCTTTGTTACTGTAAAGCTACACATACATTCTAACAAATAGGTATTCTATTGTCTTGCTACTGTAGTAAACAAATGACTACATAGTGTCTCAAAGTCTTCTGCTTCCAATTTCTCCCCTACATACACCTCTGTAGGAAAGAAAAACCTGAAAATACTGCTGACATTCTGCTGGATAGCAGAAGTGAGGAAATGCATTTCTTTGTGACCTCTTCTTGTTTTCAAAATAATTTAGTCAGAGCAATTCTGGACAGTGCTCTCTCGGGCAAGAGCATTTCCATTCTAAAGACAAGAGGCAACGCTTGCAGAATTACCCAGGATAAAGATAAATAAAAGCAGTTATTTTTACTATTTAATAGAACACAAGCGAATCTCATGAATATACTGAAATTGTTTTAGATAAAGTTCTATTCTTGTCTGTATCCTGGATCCAAGTTTATCAAATTTAGTATCAATTCTTCAACTGTTCAGAGACTTGAATTGCCTTAAATAACTGAGAACGGTGCTGGCAGAGTAAAAACCCTCTCAAAAAATCGATAGACTTTAGATTCCCTGTTCCCCCACTTGAAAAGCAAAGAATATTCTACAACTGTCCCAGCAGTATCTCCTTTAGCTTCTTTCCCCGCTACATTCTGTATTTCTCCACTTAATACTTCCTTCCTCTGCCAGCCCACTGTAAAACTAGCAACATGCTACCCTGCCTAGAGGCAAAGGTCTAGAAGAAAAGCTCCCTAGCATACAAACCCACTTGCTGTCCCTTCTACCCTCTCCAGGCCCAAACCTGGAAAATATTTCTGAACGCATTCAGCTTCGCTACTGTAAGAATTAAGGCTGGTTACAACAGCAGCTAAGCCCAAGTTACAAAATCTGACTAGACTTAAGATTTAGATTCCCCCAGCAATCAAAGACATTGATGAGTCCAGGGAGCCAAAACATAATGCTTCTGTATTTTTGGGTTTGTAGACTGCATCACAGGTACAGCCATTATAGCAAGGGCCACAAACTTTACAAAGGCAGAGCTACAACAATCTGATTATTTAGAATTACTGTTATCAATGCACAACTCATTTGTTACCTTTTTGAAATTCCTATGCTCAGCCGGATTCGTTTTCCCCCCAGACCTGGTGCATTCTGGCAGTCTTGCAGTGCCCTCATCTGATCACCTTGCTCACCAAATCTGACAAAGGCATACCCTCTACAATTTTCAAAAGGGAGAAAACAAATTCTAGTATGCATAACAGTTACAAAGCTAATTAATTCAATTTTTCTGTCTTCTACAAAACCAGAAGATAGTAGCTACTACAACTCCTGTTACCTAAGCAACCTCTCTGGCATGTCACGTGCACAGAAGAGGCTTTCACCAAATTAAAAACTTGGGCCAGAAGCAAAAAATCTTTTTGTTTGATAGAATTAGGATGCGACTTGCTGAAAACCCCCAAAACAATCATTAATTGCTATTTGTGTAAGTAATCAGATTCCTTATTTCTGCATTTACAGCAGTTAATTTATCAGTCAGTATTAACCCACTCCTAGCACTGTACAGCACTAACATTCTTTTTATACTTGCTTTGTCTTAAGTTTCTCAAATTAGTCTGTTACAGCCACCATTGTCTAAACAGCAAACACTCACCCCTACTTGACTCACTGCCTGGTCAGTGTAAGCTCTGCTAGCCTTTGTTCACCAATGTTAATAGGTTCACTCTCCCAACCCCTAAGATTTGCCAGGCCTTACGTTCTTCTCCCACATGTAAAAAGGGAATTAGTCATCTGCAGTACTGAAGACAAAGTAAGTGGACACGCTGCTGTACATAAGCACAGCAGCACACACTTCAGTGCGCAGCTCTCCCTTCTCCCACCATCTGAGTTTTTCATGCAGATATGCACATGGCTAAAAGAATTGAAGCTTGTCACTAACTGCTTAAACTAACCAGAACTTTTCAAAACACAAGGATATGCATTGTTAAAAAAAGTAATGCTACCAACTAATCTCTCTTCCTGCCTCTGAAGAGAATACAGAAACAGTTCTGACAGTTTCTTATATATTATAGAAGCAAATGTATTGACAGCATTACAAATTTTCACAGGCATTACCTGGAATATCCCAGCAGGTCTGTTGCTATTTTGCAGTCAATACACGACGGGTACCTCTTTAGGAAATAGTCATAGAGCTGGAAATCATCCACTTCTGGAGTAAGCTCCCCAACAAATATTGAATAATCCGGTCTTTAGAAAGATGAAAAAGAACAATTGTCAAGTTTGAGACTAAGGTAGCCGACTGCAGTATTAAAGTACCTAACAAACAAGCAGGTAGTTATCACTGCATAAATAAGTAGCCAAAAATCTGAAAGGAGTATGAACTGCAACTCTGCTGCGTAACGTACAGACCTGCAATGCCATCACTCCAGCATAAAGTTCTCAATTTCTCTGGGTCCATTCTACCACTTCCGCAAAAAAAAGCATTTCAACAAAGACCCATTGAATAAAAAAAACACTTTCAGACATTGGTTTTGAAAATAAATAGTTATTGCCTGAATGGGGAGGAAGGAGGCACAAAATACACAGAAAAACTATTAACTCAAGTTAGAGCCATGGTTTAAAAGAGCTACGACTATTTTGCCACTACTTCTCTGTGATTATGGGAGAGGCAAACTACAAGAGACCTTCATTATTCTACCTGCACTACACTTCCAGAAGCAATGGCGCCAGATGCGCCATTTCAGGATTTTAAAACTAAGTGATGGCATTCACAGGTCACTATCAATTTAAATGGATAAGGGGTTAGAGCTTCTCTTTTCAAAAGGGCTTTACCTGGCTGAAGTACTACTAGGGACAAACTCTATTCTTCCTGGTTTTATTTTGTTCTTTTTCTTCCGCTTCTTCTGTGGTGTCCTCCACCAGCTGTAGGCCTGGAGACATTCTCTTTTTTTCGCCATTAAGTCCTGTTGGGAGAAAAAAAATCACCTTTATAGTATTTAGCCTCATTTACATTCCTCCCTCCCACTCCCCATCACCACAGGTGATTTCCCCATATTCACCTTGCCCTTGAAAGAAGCCTGGGGTCCCATTTCTCCCTCCGCCTCCCATGAGGGAAAGCAGCCTCTGGGGAAAACGCCTGGCAAAAATAACAGAGCCAAAGGATTGTATGAACAGCCATATTCCCCTGACTTGTCAAGCTGGCTAAAGGATTGACAGCTTCCTCTTGGAATTAGGGAAAAAGCAGATAGCCCTTCGATGTTGGCCAATCCTAAATGTTAACTAGCTTCAGGACTGGACTGTGCTCCACTTGAGCTCCAGGACTCAAAAAACCCTGCAGCAGCACAGTCTGAGTGATGAAGAGGCAGGAAGTCATCACTGTCACTTAGAAGGGGTCTCAGCTGTCCCTACCTCCCTTCACCTAGGAATTCTTCTTAAGTGAGATGCCTCTCCTCACTACCCAGCTGTGAGTCACTCTCCCAGGCCAGGAACAACAACAGGAGGCCGATAAATGGAATGTAAGGAGAAAGCAGACCAGGAACAGGCACTAGCTTGGCTGAGGGAAAACTCAAACCCAGACGCAAGGCCAGGAAGAAAGAGGCATAAAACGTGCCTCTTGGAAAAAAAATAAAAAAGAAAAACCAAAACCCCAAACCCCACAGTTCAAAAACGAAGTGGGGCAACTACACAAAAGAGGAGGGAAACAACAGCTGCATTAACACAGGTTGCCTCCCTCGCTTAAGATTCTGAAGAACAAGAACTTCGCAAAATAAGAATGGTGCTCCGCAGCATTTTTTACTTACGCAGGCTTTAATGTTCTTCCTCTAGAACACCTCTACATGTATCTTACATAGAGAGTGTTACGTGCAAGGTCCTTCAGAAGAACTCACGCTCAAACAATCCAAACTGCAAAGCTCAATGTTATACCCCCAACCTGCTTCAGTTGGTATGATTAAGTGTCCAGAGGACAGCCACCAATTACCACATTACCAGAAGAAATCGTAGTACTAAAATATCACCCAACTCAGAGCAAGCTAGCTATTTCAGCTTTACATTTACTAGGAATTCCAAGTATGGTTCTGGAATCCATTTAGGCACTGCAAGCCTGAATTTCTGACCAAATGATCTTACCTGGCTTGCCATGGTTCAAACTCTCTTCTGCTTTTCTTGACGCACACGGCTGCACAGGTTCAGTATGTTGCACTCCTTCTGCTGAAAACATGTGGGGGAGGACCGAGAAGATAAAGAACCTTAACCTTGAGACAAATTACTTCCAAAGATGTTCACCCTGCCTTATGTTTTTAATGTTACTAATTCAGAACTTAGAAATTTAAATTCAGACTTGTCACTGCTAAAGCAAGGGAGACAAAATGGCCAATGAGACTATGATTACAAGTCACCTTCACTTTCTTAAATTGTAATAGTCCACAAAGTTTCCCCACTGTCCAAAGCATTAAAAAATTACAGATCTTTTAAATCCTTATCTTTGAAATACCTACATATAGTAATACAATAATTCAGAAGATCCATTTTCTAAAAGTTAAAAACAAGGCAATAAAGATACAGGCTTCAATATGTTTTGTACAGCCCCCCAGGTTTTTTTCCCCTCCATTCAGCCAAATTAAGGGCAAATTTCTAGCACAAATTATACAGCTGAAAACCAGCAGTGGTACTTCCTATGTGCTAAAGAACAAGAGAAGAAACAAAACAGGGTTGAAGGCACAGTACAGGTTAATATGATCTTTCTCTGCACCTCTTCTTAAGTACATCTTCTCTCTTTTGCCTCTTCCATATACACATTTCACTCACTACCAGTGAGCTCGCAACAACAAATGACCTTTTACTGTATCACTAAAACAGTGGATACACGTTCCTGAAGAGTTATGTACCTCTCTGTTGATTCCGATATCCTTTAAGCTTTTTTCCCCCTAGTCATCCAATCAATACAAATCACCACAGAAAGTTTCATTTGCAAAACATTTTGCACCTACTTCCAGCTATTCATTGACCACTGCTGACTTTTTACATCCAGTGTTACTCCTTCTATCCAGATGCTTGACTACTGAAGTTTTAATTCCCATTTCCATGTGAGAATTTAAGTAATGTTACCAGCTGGCCAAATCCCCATTCACACAATACAATAAATACAGAGTGCTTGTAATGCCTTAAAGGCTTGCCCACACAGGGGAACAGTTCAGAGAACTACTTCTGAAAATACACTAGGCTAACCTGACAGGATAGCCATATACCATAACTAGAACATCCATGCACACTGTTATTCAGAATAACTTCATCCCCATGCCCATTCTGAAGCCAAGAAAGTAATCAAGCACAAACAAGCTCTTAAATACAAGCACATACAAGCAAGGTTAGCACAGGCCCTCTTACTAAATCTAACTGTGCTCATTACAAAGTATAATCAGCAGCAACTTCTTCCTGTTAAAGGTTATTATTAATAAAGCTATCCACCCAGTGATGTTTCTCTAAGCATTACTTTTTAATAAAGAACCATGAACTCCTCCATGCTGTAAACACTGAAACACTAATTCTTCAATTCACAGCTGCACAATACTTTTTTAAAAAACTTACCGCTCTTTATTGGCGTGGCTTTAACAGAAGACGCTCAAAGCAGTTTTGTTGCAAAAGACTATTAGAAGGCAAGTGATGCAATTATTTCTCAATCACAGTTATCGCTTTTATGCAAGATAGCGCTTTTGTACTCTTTCCCTGTCCAATCTTGACCGTTGCCTCTTGATCTTTTCACTAGAAAACAAAATATTTAAAAAACAATTAAAGCAGCATATATTAACACCGTATTTTTCACGTTTGCCTTCACTGTAACTACAGTCACAGCTAGCTCACCATTTGAGTACCATGGTAGCTTTAACCTCCACAACTCAAACACCTCCTTAACTGCATTACACGTGCGTTTTCCCAGCCCATTTATCCCACGTTCTTCTCATTATGTTTGTGCCGGCAAAGAAGCGCGTGAAGCCATTTACGAACAAAACCGCCTGCGCGAACCCTGCTCGTCCGAGCCCGGAGGACAACCCGCCTCCTCCCCCCCCGCATTCATTTCGCTCACACGAGGAGCCGGCTCGGGGCGGCGGGAACCTCCCAAGGCACCTCGGCCCGGTGCGGTGACCCCAGCCGAGCCACCCGACGAACCCAGGCCTCGGCCGCGCCGCACCGTGACGCATTTCTATAAACCACTCGGGCACGACGGGAAGAGCCGCGGCTCCTGGCACCAAGTGCGCCCCGCCCGGCCGCGGCCCTCCGCAGCGCCCGCGCCGCCCCCAGGCCGCGCTTCCCCTTCATTGTGCTCCGCGATCACAACGACAACCCGACCAAATAAAATACTAATAAAAAAGTTCGCGGGGCCCTGACGGAGGCCGCGGCGGAGGGGGGAGGGGGGGGGGGGGTGTCACCGGGCGCGGGGGCGCTTCGGCCCAACGGCCACCGGGCCTCCCCGCACGCGCAGGCCCGTGAAGCGGCTGCTCTGAGGGCCCGGGGGAGGGGAAGGGAGGGGTGGGGGCCGCCCTCCCTCCCGTTGCGCAGTAGATCGTTCACACTCGCGCTCTTCCCCACTAGCGGCCCCCACACCCCGGCCCCGGTCGCCGCGATCCCCCTTTCTCCCCCCGCCGCCCCGATCCCGGCACTAACGTCTCTCATCCTCCGCGTCGCCATAAGCAGCACCGCCAGCCCCGCTTCCGCCCCGCGAGGACCCCCCTCCCGGGCTGCCCCGCGCAGAGCCTGACCCGCGGAACCCGCGCCCTCGCCGCACCCTCCGCGGCGCTTCTCCCTCGCTGGCGGCTGGAGGCCGCAGACTCTCCCCTGAGGCAGCGCTACCGGCCGCCAGCCGCGGGCCCAGCCCGGCGCGGCGTGCTCCGGCGCGGGCGCAGGCGGCGCGGAGGACGGACGGCGGCTGAAAGCAGCAGGGCCCTGCGGTGGCGCGGTGCGTGGATGGAGCTGGTAGCGGGCTGCTACGAGCAGGTCCTCCTCGGGTTCGCCGCCCGGCCCGCCGAGGTAACGGGGGAGGGTAAAGGGAGGGAGAGAACGCGGCGGCCATTAGCTGCGCCCTCACGGCCACCCGCCGACCGCCCCCCCCCCCCCCCGAGGAGAGCTGCCCCACTACTCACCGACTCGTCCCTCCGCGGCCGTGCGGCCGGGCGCCGTGTGGGCTTTTAAAGCGCCACGGGGGCGGGGCAGCCTCCCGCAGCCTGAGGCTCGGCCCCTCAGCCGCCTAGCGCGGGGGCTGGGAGCGGTCCACGGACACCTCGCTTTCCGGCCTGGGAGGGCGGGAAGGGCTCCCGGGAGCTGTGGATCCTTCGAACTGCGGGGAGCGATGGGGGGGGCGGGGGGGGTTGCGGTGCGAGCTCGTTGCTCTCAGCCTTTCAGGGCCGAGCACAGAACAGCCAGCTGCGCGGGGGATGGATGCCACATTGTCTCGGGGGGGGGGGGGGGGGGGGGGGAGGGGGAGGGGGCCAGTGCCAGGTGGAAGGCGTGTCTGCAGCCTGCAATGGTGGAAAAAGGGAGAACCCGCCTTGCTTATCCATGAGAATTTTCTCTGTGCAGATACTTTTTCCCATACAGCTTCATCTAAGCCCAGCACTGATTACAAGAGGTGGTTTGCACAGTTAAATCGTTTGGACTAATCTCCCAACAGCACATTAACTCAATAAGATCCCATTATACCTAAGTATATAGTTCCTTTCTTTGCATTTTACACATATGCTTTTTCAGGTTTTACTTTTTTTTAAAAAAAAAAAAACAACTCACAATTACAGGATGATGAAGTTGAAGCTCACCATGACAAGCTTCAGAAAGAGCTGTTAATTTTGTATTTCATTTACAGTCCTGGACAATTGTCCCTGATTTTACACATCATGCCCACTCTGCCTCATTGTCAGCAGTAGCAGTGAGTAACAGATATGTGGTCACTGGGAGCAGAGATGAAACAATCCAAATCTATGACATGAAAAAGAAGATAGAACATGGGGCACTCCTGCAGCACAATGGTAAGGGAGTTTTTCTTTGTAAAAAGCATTAATGGTAGAAACTTATAGCTGAAAAACTGGCCCTTACTAGAAGACGAAAATTGAATTTTTTTTTTTAAATAAGTCTTTAATAGTGATGGCGTTGGAGCCATGATGGTCTGATGATACAAGCAAGGTAAGCTTTTCAGCGTAAAAATCCAAAAATCACTTTGGGTATTAGCCCATAAATATAGCTGCTTCTTCCAATTATTTTTAGTTCTAACTATTTAAGAAGTTATGGCCCACAAATGGCTTGTAAGCCGTTTTTATTCTACCAGGACAGTTTATCTAAACAATCCCTACTCCCAACAACCATCTTTTCCACTTTATGTGCCTCCTGAATTACAGCTGTGTGATACATCAGTTGATGGCCGTCCATATAAACGTGTTCGGGTCATTTGTAGCTCAACCTTGATTATCCTTTTTCTCCTGATAACCAAGAAGTACCTGGAGCTAGACTGAACATGGTTTGTTTCTAGGCACAGTAACTTGTTTGGAGTTCTACAGTACTGCGCATCTACTGAGTGGGGCTGAAGATGGACTAATTTGTATCTGGAACACGAAGAGGTGGGAATGCCTGAAATCTATTAAAGCACATAAGTGAGTTTCTTAAAACTGTATATTCACATACATTTTCATGTTTATTTTCCTTGTAAATAATATATGTGGCTAATACGTTGGTTTGGTTTTTTATCAGGGGGCACGTGACATCTCTTTCTATTCATCCTTCTGGGAAATTAGCTTTATCAGTAGGAACAGATAAAACATTAAGGTGAGTTGAAACTGGTGAAGGAATGCTGAGAATCATAATCCAGTAACTCTTAGTAAGTTGTTATAAGCCACAATTCCATGTTGAGACTAGACTCTACAACACTGATAAAACATACTTGGACATCAAACGGTTCAAAGATCCATTGGTTTGTCTTCGTAAGTTCTAGGTGCCAGCAATGTTTTAAAGTCTTAAAAATAATCCTGTTCCTAGCTTCTTGATGTGCTCTGACTTTTTGTAGTCACTTGTAGGTGTATAAATTCATTTGCCTTTTGGAACGCGATTTGTTTAAACTTCTGAAAGCTGTCTGGTTCTGTTTAGTGTGAGAAACGCAATTTTTCACTCAGAGTGCATATGTGTTGCTGTGTATATGTGTTTTAAATACATAAAATGCTGTTTTAACAGCACAAATTGTTATTCGGCTTCTTTTGGGCTCTGCATTGCAAACGGTGCTTTATAAAATAAATATCACAAGTTTGACCTTACAGTGTGCCAGTGATATGTGAAGTCATCATTTTCTCTTGGATTAAGGCAGCAGTGAAATGCACAGAGATGCTTAAAAGCTTCCTTTGGATGCCTCATGTCAGCAGACAGGATTTCAGTTTCACTCTGCTGTTTATAACCAGAATGCACATTATCTATTGTTGTCTTTCAGAACTTGGAATCTTGTAGAAGGACGATCAGCCTTTATCAAAAACCTGAAGCAAAGTGAGTTTATCAGTCTAAATCCACTAAAAAAGTAAAATTAGGTAGTTTTACTTTTTGTGTAAAGTAGACTGAATTCATCAGTAAGTCAGTTAATTGCAAACAACTTTCACAATGTCTTCTTTACACATGCAGGCAAGCATATGTAAGCTTATGTCAATAATTTACTGAAAGGAAAACATAGTGACACTAAAGTAATTGTTTTTTCCTTGCAATTTCATGTCAGGACATTTAAATAAATGTGTTTTGTTTTTCTTTATACACTACTGATAATCAGAAATAAATGTTTAAGAGCATAGTTTTACTTGTTTATTCTAGGTTATTTGATTTTTTCCTGCATTTTTTCTCAGGTTTAGGTAGAAAACAGTGTCTAGCAGCTTCTAAAGATTCTTACTTTTAGATTCTCATGCAATATAGAGTGCAAAAAATCTGTGTACATGTGTATACAAATGTATCAATGTGTACAGATGCCCACATAATTAAATGGTCCCCTGATGGAGAGAGGTATGTGACCGTGATAACAAATAAAGTGGATATCTACAAACTTGACACAGCTTCAATCACTGGCACTATCACAACAGAGAAGAGAATTTCTTCACTCAGATTTATTACAGTAAGTACGAAACAGAAAGATGCTGGGAAATTAACTGGTTTGAAACACATGAAATTAATCACACTTGCATTTCTTTTTTTCCCGTTCCAAGGATTCTATCTTTGCCATAGCTGGAGATGATGAAATCGTAAGGTTCTACAGCTGTGACTCTCAAAAATGCCTGTGTGAGTTTAAAGCTCATGAAAACAGGTATTCTGTATTTGTTTACTATTTAAATATTTATGGCAATGCTGAGTACTCAGTAAAGTTCAATGGCTTGTAATGTTCAGTATATTGTACCGATTTTGGTTTTGTTTTAGTATAGAAAGTGAATTTATTTATGTGCTAAGACTTGTTCACTTTTAGCATGCTACCCATGCACAGTTACAAAAACAGGGTATAGAATTAGAAGTATTACAGTTCTACATTTATGGGTGGGGGTGTGAAAACAGAGGTACACACCTCTGTGTGTGTGGTCTATGCATTTCTGAACCTGGGTGCTGCTATTTTCCTGCAAGACCATCTGAAGAATGTTTGATTAGTCTTTACAGAATCTGACTCTTTAATGCTTAATGAGTTGTATGCAGTCCAGACAATAGGAGGGTAATCACATATCCTCTGTTGTTGAATACCAAACCCTTGTCCAAATGCTGCTTTTAATTCATCAAAACACAAAAGTATTAGCTAAAATGTCATTGATGTGGTGAATAGTGTGTGATTAAAAGTATTAAAGTGTTTTGAATTGAATCGTAACAAGCCTAGCAAAGGCAAGTGTTCGTACTGTAAATGACAGCACACAGAACAGATTATCGTTCCAAGTTCCTGCCTGTCATTTGTGGGTTTTCTGTTCAAACTGGTTTTTAGACTGTTGCCTATTCATCTTTAATTTCTGTCAGCTTACTGTTCTGAAGTGAGATGCCATGCTATAAATTAACAAAGTATTACATTTTCTTCACAGAATAAAAGATCTCTATAGTTTTGAAAAAGAAGGACAACATGTTATTGTTACTGCATCCAGTGATGGTTACATTAAAATGTGGAGTGTGGATCTTAATAAGGTTGGTTTATTAAACTGCTTGTTATGTTTCTGGAAAAATACCAGACAACCAAAATTGCAGACAGATCTGTTAGAAAGATTGATTTAAAATCACCAAGGAAATTTTACTTGAAATCTGGATGTCTTGATCTTCCCCCATGTTCAGTACTGTCTGTATTGTCTATGCATGTATTTTTTTGCACTTACGTATTTTTATATCTTTGTAATTTTTATTAAAGAAACAATAAAATCTGATGATACTATGGAGATCTCATCTCCTCTGTATGTAAAGTCATGCTTCCCTTCAGACCCACCTGCCCAGACTTACGACTGTCTAATCAGTTATGTATGTTCTGATTGCTGTGAATTTTTGTACTGTTTATGACTGTTGCTACTCTTAAAAACAGAAACTCTATGGTTTGGGGGGGGGGGTGGTGTGGTTGTTCATGCAAGGGGAAGAAGTTGTCCTTTTGAAAAATTCAAACACAGTAATGCACTGGGTACTTTTATTTCCTGTATTTTCAAATTATACAATTGCAGTTAAGCAATTTGAAACACACTCTGAAGAGTTTACTTTTATCGGCAGCCTTGTCTTTGTGAGGGAGAAAAGGAATCTGATACATTAACTTAATTCAAATTATTTTAGCTGTACCAGAAAATACCTACTGCTCTGGAGAAACTTCTGAAGCCATTAACAGCTTTTTTTGTGTGGCTCTATGACTGATCTAGTTATTCCTCATGTTAAACATTAAACCCCATGTGCCTGAAGCCCACTGATCCTGCTTATCAAGACACGTTCTTAAAGCCACTGGGAGATTTTTGTAAAGCCATCACTGAGGAAGGGTATTAGGAACAGGGCTGTGACTATTAACAGCCTCTAGTTGTAAACATTTTTGGGCACCAGAAATGAAGTCGAAGGTGGGCGATAAGATACTTTCTCACCTCAGCTACTTCAGTAAATTTAAACAGAAATAAAATAATGTTTAATTAATCTTTTTCTGTATTCTCTTCAGATTCAAGATGTGCCATCTTTACTGTGTGAAGTCAATACCAAAGCTAGGCTGACATGTCTTGCAGTATGGCTTGACCGAGCTTCAGAAATTAAACAAAACTCTTCTAAAGCTGCAACAACATCTCAGGGTAACAGAACTGTGTGTATTTTTGGTTGATAATGTGACTGTGAAATATAATATACTAAATGCATTGGAAAAAGTTTTGGTATCTTGAAGAATTTGGGTATGACGCTGACAAGTGATACATATATCCTTACCAATATGATCATGTCTCAAGCCTGCATGTATGCTGGAGGATATAAGCCTATTTTCACTTTTATTACAGGAAAGTTTTGTTTCTCTTTACTGGAATAACATACAGAGGAAGCCACTGTGAAGCTTTTGAGGCAGTTAAGAAAAGAATAAACAGTTTGATAGAACTGCGTGTCTTGTTTTCCCATAAACAAAATTAGCTCCGAGGCCATTGTAGTTGGGCAAACATAGGAAGGCTGGCTCAGGTGTTTTTTTTTTTGCCATTGTTTTCCTATTGTAATGTATTTACGTACTTGATCTTTAGATATTTTCATATCACAGGCAAAACTAGCATAAATGGCACATTTACTGTAAATAAAAATAATTTATAACCTGTTTTTTAAAATGAGATACAAAAAGATCTCTGTGCCACCTTAGACTATGAAGATGGGACAAATATTAATATGAATAATTTCTTGCTTTTTTCAGCAAATGAAGATGAAAAATCATCAATAGTCAAGAAAAACAAGGTGTGTTGGGCTGATAAAAATGATAAAACAGCAAAAAGAAAGAGAAAAATTACTCCAGAGAAGCAAAAATTGGAAGCTCCACTGCAAAAGAAGAAAAAGAAATGGAATAGCTCAGCATGAAGGCAGCTACTTTTTTCTCTCCTGAATAAAAAGTAAATGCTGGCGTTGCTGTAGTTTTCATAAGGATGTATAAACCTCTGACAAGACATATACCTCTGTACTGATCTGTTGTTTAAAAGCAATGGATGTTTTAACCCTAATAAATTGCCTGGTTGTTCTGGGAACTAGCAAAAGAGATGGCAACTTTTCCTAAGTGAATGAGGCAAAAATAAATTCATGATATGTAATGTTTATATTTTTCTATTAACAATAGCATACATTTTTTAAATAGCTCTGAAAAAGCCAGCTAAAATGATAAAAATAGCTGCATCTGTCTCAGTTACATTTTTGTCTCACTTAAGTGCACATTAAAAATACGTACACTTTTTCATTTTAGTGTTGCAAAAATTCCGGTCTGTTTGACTCAAAATATGATCTGCCTTTGTCATACATTACTTTTCCTTCTGTAAGAAGGAACATGTTAGAATTACTTAAAATATGATGATCACATTCCATTCATACATTTACAGAAAATCATACTGTTTAGTTCTTGACATGGGCTTATACATAGAGTTTATAAGCAAAAGGTTTGGGGTTTTTGCTGTGTCCATACTTAATGCATTTAATTTTTTTAAAGACTTTGCACCCATGGTTCACATGATTGAAATCTTTTGTTCAGAATATGATACATATTTTTAGGTGGAAGAGTTTATATCAATAAAGTTTTGCTTTCTCTTCCCCTTTCCCATAGTATTTTTCCAAGCCCTTGATCTGAGCTGTATTGTTAAAAAAAACCAAAACCTAACATTTGAAATGTTTGTCATGCTGATAAAATGTCACCCATCTGTTTTGCACTTAAACAAAAACTGAATTCCAGACCTTCTCAGTCAGTGGGAACAGGATTTTATCCTAAGTCTTATCACAAATAAACAGTGGAAAAAACAAAGTTGAGCTGGAGAGAACAAGATCAAACAGCTGTGCTAAATGTTTTCTTTATTTCTTTTAAAGTAAGGCATTTAATGGTTTCTGCACTACTGGAGTAGTCATTATTCTGGGGGGGGGGTTAAGAGTAATTGGAATTATGCTTTATTCTGATTCACTTCAGTAATAATCTGTTCCTCCTTATTTGCGTAGCAAGAGAAAAGGTAGAGAAAATCAGAAAAAAGATTGAGCCACATCTGGAGAGAGGGATGCGGGCTGTCTCAGGGATGTAAAATAGGATATATCTCCAGCTCATCACCGAAACAAAGTGAACATCATGGTGCTGTTACCAGATTGTTCATCTGGCAATGGCAGTATTCTCCTGGAGGTGGGTGTCTGTATTTATCTTCTGTAACTGTTTCCCTTGTCTGAATATTCAGTATAGTTGATTTATATGAACTCAGATTAATTCAACAGTAAAGGCGTTTCAGTTGTACTTTAGTTTGAACTTACACAGCTTTTAACTTTAATAATACCCTGAATGTGTGTGTACACAAACACAGGCAAATAATATAGGACTTAAAATGGTTTCTAGGCTTGGCAGGAAAGGTACCGAATCAGATTTTTAACTGAGAAAAAGGCTCCTGTAGTAAATACAGGACTTACGAAGTATAAGCTTAAATAAGAGAATTGTGTAAAGTGTTTTCACTTGAGAAGTGTTATGTCTATTTTATAGTGCTTATCTTATGTCTGTCCTTGACAAAATGTAGTGGCAACCCACTACTAAAACAGGTTTTATTGTTTCAGTTTTTAAATATATGAGCTCATGGCCTTGGTTATCACAATTATGGGAGCGAGCTCTCATGAGCACCAGGAAAAATCCAGTCTGCACATAATTTTAAGAATTGAAAAGCAAAAATCCGACAGAATTTTGGTTCTAAAGTTTAGACTTACAAGTAAATATTAGATGTTTGTAAAAATCCAAACTCCCTGTGTAGTAACAAAGAATTATACATCTCATGAGACTCAGAACAATTTGTGAATGGGAGACAGAGAAGGCAGGTCCTAATGGCTTTTAAGGTGAAATACAGAAACAGTCCTGAGAGAACTCGTGTTTTCCGTACCTTAAGTGAATGCTCAGCCAGCAACCAGTACTTGGCAATTTTGTTGTTGTTGTTTCCTTGTGCACATCCTACTTTCCAGCACATTTTTCCATTCTAGTTTTCAGGGAGCCACTTAGAATTGACGCAGGGGAAGCAGCAGTGCAGGGAGAGGAGATGGCAGCAGTGAGAAAGCTTTTCCTGTGTCAGAAAGGGTGAGCATGCATGACACTGGTAGAGTAGATGGAGCCATGGCTGCAAGAAACAACAGCCTAGCGAGCAGCATCTCAGCTGAGCCCCAGGTGAATTCAGCAGGTCCAGCAGCTGTGGATTTCTCCCAGCTTTCCTGCTTCCCCTCTTGGGGAACCCCAGTGAAACTTGAACTTCATAGCCCATTACCCCGTCCAGTATAGCTTGGACCCGCATTGGTTGTGGCACGTTTTCATGGAGACCTGAGATTTCTTAACTAAACCACTTAGGCCAACAAGGGAATTAAACTGCTCTCCACTTTCTGACCGTTAGGCTAATTCATGAAGACGGGGAAATTTGAAATGCAGCTGGAGAAAACTGCATTTTGCAGAAAGCACAGGCCTCTGATGGTTTGTGCTTTCTGTTACCAAGAGGAACTGAAGCCCCTCAGCTCAGGGATGTGGCTGGAGGAGTGCTCTTTCTGTATGGTTGAATATCCATGGGAGATAAGTCCATTGGCAACTTGAATAAATCATGCAGCACCATTTACATGGAGAAAGCCAGTTTCAGCACTTGAAAAGAGTTTAGCTTTGGAGATAGTTACAAACATCTCTCTACATTTTGCCCAACTGAAAAAAAAAGCAAAACATTTTTTTTACAAGATGTTTTCAATCTCCCACTGTTCCATAACTTGTACAGCAGAAGACTCCTTTTTCTGTTACACTAGCTGTGCTCATAATTTGAAGATTATAGAAATCCTCTGTATCTTCCATAAAAGAGCTATACTGCAATCACTGACCAAAGCTAGAAGGGGCCTGTAGGCTGCCCAGAGTTGTAGCTCATGCCACACGAAAAGCCAGCCCCAAATTCTCAGCTGCACCACATACCCCCGCCTCTGGCACAGGACTGCCATGGACTGGGTGAACACGAATGCGGCTACGAGGGAGCTTTGCCCATCGCTGGACAAGCAGACAAAACCTCGTCCACACTGCAGTCCCCCCTCACTTTTAGGCACCCGGGCTCTCTCGGGCACCCTGGATACCCCGCGCCGGGCCCGGGGCAGTCACCCGCAGCTCTGCAGGCAGGTGGGAAGGCACCGACGCGTTCTGCTCCGCAGTCTGGGGCTGCAGGACGCACCCTACCCTGCCTGGTGGGGGGGTTCCGATTGGGGTTTGCTTTGGTTCGGCTTTTTCCTTCTCCCGGAACAGCCGGAAAAGGGAAGCTTGGGGCGGTGCGCTGCTGCTTCACCTCCCCTTCCGCAGCCCGCTCCGCCCCGGGCCGTGCAGCGGGGCCGCCGGGGAGGTGAGCAGCGCCCGCGCACCCCCCGTGTACCCCCCGCGTACCCCCCGCGGCGGGGCTGCCCCCCCCGCCCCCCCCCCGCCCCCCCCCCCCCCCGACAGACCGGCTTCAATCTCTTGGACTCGGTTTAGGGCTTAGGTTTTAGGCAGGCTTTGCTGGTGGAAAAGCCCTCCGCACCCCAGGAAAACGCTGTTTCCTCCCCCCACACCCGAAATTGGGTACTGATCCTCGCTCCAATTTCTCTTCCAGTTTCCGGCATGGCAGTGGACTGGTTCGGCTTTGGCTACGCCGCCCTGGTGGCATCAGGAGGGCTCATTGGCTATGCAAAAGCAGGTACAGTGCGGGAAGGTGTTTGTATCCCATTCTCACCCCCACCCCACCCCCCCCGGCCCCCGATAACTTTGAGCTGGGCGGCTTTTTACGCCTCCTATTTTTAAGCCTCCTATCTCGAAGTTCATGCAGATGTAAAGTTTATCAGTTGGTGCCATGTGCTGATAACTGACTGGTGTAGGGGTGTGGTGCTCTTTGGGTTGAACCGGTGCTTTGGGCTGATAAGCCCACAATCTGCTTCGTGGTGGATGTTGGTACGCTGCCTCAGCATTGTGCTCTTTGGCTGAACTGACATAAATTTGCTTTTAGAAAGTCTTTTTCCTTGCTGTTTTAAACATAAGCATTCTGTAAATGTTCTGTATCTTCAAATGACATAAACTACCATTTTTTTCCTCAGAGATTCTCATTTTAATATTTGATGGTAACAGTATACTGCAAGCTGCAGAGAGATTTCAGAAGGCTTCTCCAAGTAGAGCTGAACAACACAAATCAGTCCTTAAACTTGTTCCTTTTCCAGGCTCTGCATCATAAGCTTACCCTCTGACCTACTGCTTTAATTTCCTGATCTTCTTCCTCCCTGCTGCAATACTGTCTCTTTCAGCTTCAAAAATCCTTGTGCCACATTAGTGTTTGTGATATGAGGGTGCATTGCTGAAGTCAGTAAGAATCTTAGCGATGCGTTTGACGACATAGATGCTAATGACTATTCCACTTGGGTTTCTGTTGGCTTGATTTATCCTTTGGGCTGTGAGAGAGCAGGAGGGACAATACTTAGAACTGAAGGAACTCATTACATCTGTATTTCTCTCAGCCCATTATGAAATGGTAGGTGGCTTTCTTAGCCTCTGGTCCCAGATGGGAGGACACGGTCATGCTGAGGCAAGGGAGTCCAGGTCACAGGATTTTTGAAGGGGGAACAGGAACTTGTATGGTGACTTGTAGGGAGGGAAAAAAAAAAAAGCTATCATATCCCGCTAGTAACTTGAGAAACCAAAAAAAAATGGAACTTTCACCCACAGAGTGAAGATGATGATCTGTTCTTTTACAACCAGGTCTATTTGCCCACACCAACAGTAGTGAGCAGTAGGTACCCTGGGAAGAATACGAGAGCAGGACAAGCAAAGAGTGAGTGAATGATTTTCTCTCCTCATTTAGTAAGTTCTCTGGTCCCAGTGTTTGAGACTCGGGAACTTCCTGAGCTAGAGGTGGTGTGATTGTCCTAGTAAGAGTATATGTTACAGCTGCTTAAACACTGCCTTGAGGTAAAATTCAAGGATATGGTGGCCATTTCTTGTCTCCCAGGCTTGTGGAAAGAATTGTAGCTACCACATGTTGGTTGCTAAACTGTATTCTGTGTAGAGCAGCCACTTACTGGAGTGCACATCTTTTCATTGCACATGTACAAGAATATCTGGTGCTTTCTATCATCTTTATCTCTTGCTTTTTATACCGAAAGCAGGATCTGAAGCAATGTTACAGCTGCCTTGTTGATGACTGAAAAAAATACTACTTTCTGGTAGTAATATGTGATCCTCCTGTAACATTGATAGATCTTTATCAGCTTAGCTTTGCAATCTCGAGTCTTTTAAAGGTGACCTGAAAATTGGAAAAAATGTAAAGAACCACGCTCAGTAGCATTAAGTCCTGAATTGTGCATTAGCCTTATTGAGGGCATTCACTGCTCACAGTGGTCACGCCACTTCATGAATTGAGGTAATCTATAAATCACCAATTTGGATGTGGTATCCTTTATTTTCTAGTACCTTGGGGTTATCATTTATACTGAGGATTTGATCCAAAGTTTAGGTGAGTCTAGGGATCTTTCTTCCAAAGTCTGCAGTTACCTTTGGATCAGATCTCAGGTGTACTTAAGAGATAGGACCTCTATTATTTGACTTCGCTCTCTTCTTTGATGACTTATTTGTCTGAATGCCTTCCTGCCTGGTTCAGTCCACATGGCCTTTTCCTGATCTTAAACCCTTACTATTTTATCCATCTACTTTACTGCTTCTCAAGAAATGCTGATGTTACTGTGTTGAAACAATAGGCTTCAGTTTGCATAGAGAAAATACCAGCTCTTTTGCTTTTCTCACTATTCTTTCCATCATAAATATGTTAATGGCTTTGCTGTTAAAGAATTAAATACTAATGCTATTTGTATCTTATGCAAGAGTATTTGAATGTGTTCCTTGGTGCAGATCAGCATGGTCTTAATATCTTAAAAGAAAAAAAACTCCAATCTGCTTTATAACAATGAATGCCCATCTTTTTTGTTATTGTTAGTGTTTTACAGAACAGGTAAACTGATGAGCAAGTTTATTTTTGAGTGCCTAATAAATGGATTATCTTTTACTTATTCAGGTAGTGTCCCATCACTAGCTGCTGGCCTTTTCTTTGGGAGTTTGGCTGGACTGGGTGCCTATCAGCTCTCACAGAATCCAAATAATGTTTGGATTTCTCTGAGTAAGTCATTTAAAATTTTAATTAAAAGGGATTATATTTACCCTAAAATAACTGAATACTTAGAATGAGTACCTAAAAGTCTTTGCGGAAGAGTTAAACTGATGGTGTTACAAACCTAGTTTCAATCCAATCTTTAAACTTCTGGTTTAGTGAAAAATCTCCATTAGTGGCCAAACTCCACTGCTCTTCCCTGGAATGTGAACTATTAGCATTACTTAATTTTTCTTTTAAAAAAAAAATCAAGTTCGTATTGAGAATGCATATTAAAAACTGCTTGTCTTTATGTGTCTTGCTCAGTGATTTCTCACTACATTCCAGCATCCCTTTCACAAGAAGTATAAAGTGCTTTGGGTGATAGTTGAAACTTACATTTTTTGTTCTTTTCGACAACGAGAGAGGAAAATATCTGTTAGTTATCATTAGAGTTTGTTTTCTGAACATCAAAAAATCTACAGATGGTAAAGGAAAATGTGTGAGAGTAAAGTGAAACTTACGTGGTTTAAAAAATTAGTCAAACCAAATACCATTATTTCATGTCCTTCAGCAAAATAAAAATCAAATAAGCATTTTGTGTTTGAAAACTTGTATGTAGTGTGATGTGAATCTCCAGAATGCAATTTTTGTCTTTCTGCCATTTACTATATACATCTCAGGGTTGTGATCAAGTTAGGGACAGTTACCACCTATCACTTTCATCTGTGCATGCCTGAAGCTCATGCCAGTTGCAAAATAACATGATTTGAACTTTTCTCATTTGTTAATAAGTTAGAGTACCTTGCAATTGAAGTGGGCTGAGAAAATATATGTAGACAATTCCTGTAGCTTTGCTGATGCCTCACACTTGTTAGCCTTCTGTATCTCAGGTACTTGTGAACATGTGTTTTATGTAATCCTTTGGCCAACATTTGTGTTAGTAGTATCCTCTCAATTCCTGATCTGTAAAAGACGTCAGTGCATGACAGTTCTGTAGCGCTAGCTATGTTTCAGTCCCCAGGCTTTGCTGAATTGGTGGCTGCCACTATGCATCTGTCTCATATTGGCGTGTTTGAGGGATCATAGTGCAAGGGAAGTGGTAGTAAATTGATGTCTGACTTCTGTGTATCCACCTTTTGGCTGGATCCTACTTTCAGCATCCTGCAGGAGGCTGGAGCATTTCAGGAAGAGTGACTCCCCTGCAGACTGACCATACCCCCAGCAGGTTATTTTGTTATTGCTGAAAATGGCAGAGACTGTGATTGACTTATTTTTACATATGACAAATATGTGGAATTACAAAGGTATTGCACACGTGGGGAGGTTTAACAGAGAAGCAAGCTTCAGTAATGCGGTATCTTCTTCCTTCTTATCGGAACTGGAGCTTCCCTTCTCCCTGACTTTGAGAAGCTGGTTGTGGAGACTCACTGCTTAGTCAGTGCTTAAAGAGCTTCTACAGACTATAGCATTTGTTCACTGAAGCAGTCACATAGCATCTAGCTCGTTGATATGTGAAAGTCAAAAGTGAAAGGGGAAGGCCCAGTGTTTCTCTCCACTTCAGCATTGTCTACGCTGCAGTCCACTTCCACATCTACTGGATAGATCCAAAGCTGTACATGTTCAAGCCTAAATAACTGGAATAAACTGCAAATAGAGCAAACATAACAGGAATGAGACTAAGTATTTTCCCAAAGGCGAGAGACAATTACCTTTCTGTAATTCAGTAGCATATGGAGTCTTTTCCTCCACCCTTTCATACTTTAAAGTGTTTGGAGAAGGTGTGTTCTACTGCTTAGACAAAATTACATTTAGTGAGGTGTGCATATTTTGAAGACTGGCTACTGATTAGAGGTTGAAGTATTTGAATACTTCAGAGTATTTTAGTTCTTTCTTGTGTATTAGACTGTGGTTCCAGTCTTTTACATATCTACTTATATGACACTGTTAGATATCAAGGACAATATTTGGGGTGGTGGTAGAGAGGAAGGATGCCATGGCTAGGATTGAAGATGAGGTGGGTCTTGCAGGACCAGCCCTCACATAGAAGCGGTGGTAGAAGATAAGAGTGGTTGGAACATGTTAACGTGTAGCTGTTACCACTGGGTAGCAGATGCATGCTAAGGCTAAGGACTTAATCAGTGTGATTTCCATATAGCTTTCTTGGTATTCCATCTTTCTTTGAGACACAGCATTCCAGGGATTGCCTTTTCTATTTTAATGGCTTGGTGGAACTACCAGTCTCTATGTCAACTGGTCAGGGTAGATAGCTTTAACTCTCTGATCTTAGTGGAAGGTGGTGCAGTGCAGAAGTGGATTGGTAATGCTTAGCACTTAGCTAGCACATGTCCCTTTTGAAATCTTTTGCAAACATAAATTAGTTAATTCTCATAACATTACTACAAGTAAGACACGAAAATGCTCTCTCCCTTTTATGAGACGCGGGGGAATGATGTGCACAGGTTTAGTGATTTGCCTGTGCACAGGGACAGAGTGAGTTCCAGAGCAGTGCCGCATAGATTTGTTTCCAGTCTCCAAAGAAGAACATTTTGACAAAGAAATTTGAGGAGTGCATGCAGAAGCCTGTGGAGTTCACTGTCTGCTGGAACTTGATTTAGAATTTTTATACCTCACATACTGAGGCATTCCAAAGTTTACACGATTTATTGACTCTTTCTGTCCATCATGAAATAATCCTGTTTCCCTTTTTACTTGATGCTACTACTTCTCTCTGTTCTGTCAGTTCTGAATTGTAGCGTCTCTCTCACACATGCATCTCCACTGACTGGACTGTATAATCTCTCGTTTAAGTTACGTCTGGAACACTGACTGCCATCATGGGAACAAGATTTTACAACTCTGGAAAATTCATGCCTGCAGGGCTAATTGCTGGTGTCAGGTACAGCACAATATGCTTGGCTTTTGTTGGTTTTTTTTTCACCTCCTATGTGTGATTTCTTATTTGCTTAATGAAACTGAGATGGAGTGAATCATATTTTGTGTGCCTTTTTGTTTCCATGCACCAGTTACATGGGAAGTATACATAGGAAGTATTTGAAAATGAATTGACAAATTTTTATTATTGTTTAATTCTGTGTTTTTCCCTTATACAGTTTGCTAATGGTTGGAAGATTAGCACTGAAGATGGTGGAAAAGCCCCACGATAAATAACTGTTCATTTTACAGTTTAACATCTGGATAAGGAAAACTGATAATGAAGTTGCATGAATGCAGAAGCAAGAAGATGGAACAATTTTCTGTATCAAGACAATTTTTTTCCTTTTTTTTATATAAGGGGAGTAGAATGATGGGACAGATAGTTTATATACAAGGTGCCATTTGTTTCAATGATCTGATAGAGCTATTATTGTGTAGTGAGAAATTGATCCTGGGTTTGATATTTCGAGACACATTTCAGTGTATTTTAACGCCTTCAGTTTTTATATTCCAAAATGTACTGCTGACATGTATGAAGCAGAGAGGACCTGTAATTAAGGAAGTATCCACAAAGAGGCACCAAGAGTAATTGGCTAAATACAGCAGTGTATCTTGTATCTTTCATACTGAGTATGAATACAGTATACTTTACCTGCTGCATTCAGAGTTGATACACCATGTCTGCATAACACCAAACAGATGTTACCTTTCTATTGTGTCAGGATGCTAAAATGTTGCTTTTCTACAAGTAAAATCTGTTACAAACCTTTATTTAGCATGTTTTTGTGTCCTTCTTGTGTGTATGGGGGTAGGGGGTAATTATTTTTTACCTTCTTGTTTTCTTCTCAGTGGAAGTCTTTGCAGTGAACTGTTAGCATCCAAGTGCTGTCTTTCAATATTTAAAAATCAGGTTTTAAATTGAGGGATAGATATTTAATTAAGGGGCTTCATTAACACTGCATTGAAACAGGTGTTGGAAAGGAACTTACTCTGTGAATTAACTGAGATATGTGCTAGGCTAAATGAACAGTTGAATGTGATCTGGCCAAAGGACTGTATACTTAGAATAAAATAGCTTAACTTTGACACTATGTATTTCTGATCTTATTTGACAATAGAATGTATCAGCATTTTATTTTTATCACTTAGGGAAGTGATAAAAGCGATCACATCCTGGGCTGCATCACAAGCAGCGTGGCCAGGAGGTCGAGGTGATTCTCCCCCACTACTCTGCTCTGGTGAGACCCCACCTGCAGTGCTGTGTCCAGCTCTGGGGCCCCCAGCACAAGAAAGACCTGGACCTGCTCGAGTGGGTCCAGAGGAGGCCATGAAGATGCTCAGGGGGCTGGAGCACCTCCCCTGTGAGGACAGACTGAGAGAGCTGGGGTTGTTCAGCCCGGAGAAGAGAAGGCTCTGGGGAGACCTTCTAGCGGCCTTCCAGTACTTAAAGGGGGCTACAGGAAAGGTGGGGAGGGACTCTTGATCAGGGAGAGCAGTGATAGGGCGAGGGGGAACGGTTTCAAACTGAAAGAGGGGAGATTGAGATCAGATATCAGTAAGAAGTTCTTCACTGTGAGGGTGGTGAGGCACTGGCACAGGTTGCCCAGAGCAGCTGTGGCTGCCCCCTCCCTGGCAGTGTTCAAGGCCAGGCTGGATGGGGCTTGGAGCAACCTGGTCTAGTGGGAGGTGTCCCTGCCTGTGGCAGGGGGTTGGAACGAGATGGTCTTTAAGGGCCCTTCCAACCCAAACCGTTCTATCATTCTAAGTGGCTATGCCTCCAAATCTGTGTTTACTAGGAAACCTTGGAGTCAGGAGAGTTCTTGGTTCTGCTGTGGTGCCTGAGGACTGAGGTGTGGAAGAGGCATCAGTGGCATCTGGTGCGTTTGTTGACAATCCAATCTTGATCGCTTCTTCTGCACTCAGTCTCCCAGCTCTTATTAGTGCAGGTACAGCTAATGTGGGCTTAGCACTGTGATGGAAGGGAGAGGCAAGAAATGTGCAACAGAAAATGCTTTATCAATTTATTCTTTAGTGATATGTGATTATTGATAAACTAGGATTCTTACAGTGTGTAATTCATATTTTAAAGTGATATTTTATGTAGTGACTATATAAGATTTTACTTTGGGACCTCTATATCATTGATTATAAAAAACTCTGTCAACTGCATAACATAATTATGGCAAAGCAGGTTTAAATTAACTTACATCTTACATACTTCCAATTTTGTGGTGCTTAAAGGAATTTGTAACAATTCTCTCAAACTGCATAAAGCAAAATACTAACCTACATGATTGCTCCATATCATTGGTCACTTCAAAGCTTGTATTTCCACTTCTGAAACTGGCATTTAACAGTGTTGAGCCAGAGTGACATTTCTATTGTGAATTAATGGAAACCCATATGTAGCAGATTGAATTTTTTATTTATTTTATATTTATATTTATAAATTTATATTTATTTATATAATTATAATTTATAATTATTTTATAGTTACAAGCAGATCTATAGATGTTGGGCCAATTGTGCTGTGTGTTACTAATTCTATTAGCAGAAGTTATAAAATGAATTCCAGGTTTTTGAACATATTTCATATTGTAACCTTTCTTGTTTCCAGGTACTTAATCCGTAAATAACCTGATCTGTTCAGGTTGGATCTGCAGGGAGCAATGCTAAAAACATGTAAAAGTCTGTCTGAAATTCTAATCTCATTTAAATCATAGCCTCTTTTGACCATGCTGTAACCAAAATCCAACAGAAGTTTTGTAGTTATCTTCATATATTTTAAATTACCCTATGTAATAGAATAGAAAATTCCATCCCTGCTATAGAATTTTCTAGAGCCATTCAAGAGTTATACATATTAATATCCTTTCTCCAGACTGCCTGTGCTTTTGGGCTGATTGTTAGATAATCCTACAAGTTTTCTTTCATATTTTTGTTGTGTAGGTTTTGGTGGTTTTTTCCCACTGAGGGTTGTTTCTGTAAATTGAGGTTATTACTTTTGCATTGAGTTCTCTGTGGCCATGCCATGGCTTCAGTGAAACTTCATGCTGTGAGTCAGCTTGTGTATGGATGTAATGTTTGGAAAAAGTGATTTATTTATTTTTAGGATATGAACTGTTAAAATAATTCTTATATTAAGGATGTTCTGTTCGAAGCACACTCTAAAAGTAAAAATGTTAGTTTAATATTATCATATGAGCTGTCAGCACAAGCTGAAATGAGTACTGATTTTTTTAACGGGGCACGGGAACAGGAAACTAGTTTTAAAATACACGAATTGGGTCACCAGGATTCAATAACTCGGAGTTTAATAATGTCTCCAGAACACAAATACATTCTAGTAATGACAGCAGAAGAGTTTGGATTATCAAATGCTCATTTCCCAGAGCGAAGACCCAGGCTGTCTTTTCCACATGTTGTTGTCACATCTACAGTGCCTGGTGGAAGCTGGGTGGCAATAGGAAATGTCAAGTATTTTACCCCTCACTCGAGGGGCTCACTCAAGACTAGAGGAGGGAATTTCCTGTTCACTTTGGTAGATAAATGATCTCTTGGAAGTAGGAGCTTGCCCTAGACCTTGTAAGGGCGATGTATAAGCATACCTGTCTTTGTAGCAGCAGTTACTCACCTTAAGTCCTGGAAAGCGAGTGGTGTTGGGCTCCCTTCAGTTCCTGCTTTGGATGGGTCTAAGGTCCCTTCCCAGGAGAGGGGTCTGTGCCTCAGGCTGTGGGATATCCCACAGGGGGAACATTGCCTGGGGAAACCACACCGCAGCAGGGAAGAGCGCAAAGTTCCTGGGACCTGTGGGAACAGGAGCAACTATTTTTTTTTTTTTTAGTTTTCTTTTAAAGCTAAACAGTAACTGGCAAAAATAGAGAAACATCCTGAAACCGAGAAGTGGAATCCAGGTTCCTCTCTGCCCAGGTGGAAAAACCATGGGACAACCTACATTTCACCTGTGCTATATGTTTACTTCTGGCTAAGCCAAGATTCTTTCCCATTTGGGATCTTAGCTGGGGTGTCCCAGTTGCTCATGCTGGGGCAGCACCAGGCATGTACAGGCTGGGAATGTTACAAACCACCCAGTTAGTGGAGATGTGAGCAAAGATTGGGGGGGGGGGGGGGTGGCAAAATTTTGTACGTTTGAGTGTCTTGGTTGTGCATTAGTCTTTACAGGTGCAACACTGAGACCTCTAATACAGCGATAATGTACTGAGGCTCAGTTGCAGCACTGAGTTGAGGGGAGGAGAAGCAGTCTTTTTACTCACCCATTGATAGGTGTCACACCTGAAGCTGTTCTTTCAATTAATGTGACGCTTGCAGGTAGCAAAATCTCTTTAATGTAGTACAAACCTGTAGTATAGCATAAGAATATAGGTAGCATTACACTAGCAGTACAGACAACTGTCGTTTACAGGCTAGCAAAGGAGAATGAGAGTAGGATGGAAAATGTTTCAAGTGAAATGGCTTGTAGAAGGGAAGTATTCATGTGCTGTCCTATTTTATCCCTTGTTCTAAGAATATAGTATGTGACTGGTATTAATGCAAAACTGGTATTAATGCAAAGTGTATCCCCTAGCTCTTCTTCTGCTGCAGGCTTTGAAAGTGCAATTTGCCATGTCCCCGTTCTGTCAGTCATTGTGCTGGGAGCTGTTGGCACTCTGTCATCCCTGGCTGAGGGTCAGTCCATGCTGAAACTGCTATGGCCTGAAGTATTATGCAATTATTCTTTTGTGGTGTTAAAATTGCTGGCTTCTTGGCATTATAGTCATGCTTTCTGACTGCACGGTTTAATCACCTGGAAAAATGGGAGGGGGAAAAAAGGTCAGGAGAACCTCCAGGCAGTTATGACAGAAGGAGGAAAGCCTTTGTTCCTCCAGAATCCCTACAAGGAAAAATGGCAAAATGTTGCATCAATATTGGCACAGAGATATCTGCACACGTCTCCTCTCCTGCTTCCTTCAAATGCCACGCTGGAGCAGATCAAAATGCTTATGGTTTGGTGCTGTATCCTCAGCTCAGTCCAGTGCACAAGCAACTTTGGGTGTTCCTTTTAGTCTTCGCGTGCTTCTCTTCTGAACCTGTGAGATGGAGATAATGTTTTCTCTATCCCTTCCCTGTCTGTCTTCTACATTGCTGTCTTATGCAGTGTGTGGCATAACATATTCCCCACGCCAGAAGCAAGAACTGGTAGGTCTGATACTGTTTTATTGCTGGTAATTAATACTTGTTTTAATTTAGTACTCTTTTACAAAATATCTAATGAGAAAAACCGTGGTAGGACAAATGTCTCTTTCTCTTCCTTCATGTCATTAGATGTTAGCATTTGCGTAGTATTTTGAGATCCTCTCCTGCAAGTTCTGTAACTAAGTTGAATGAAGTTTTAGTGCTAATACTTAAGAATGATAGAATATCCTGAGTTGGAAGGGACTCACGAGGATCATTGAGTCCGACTCCTGACTCCACACAAGGCAACCTGAAAGTGAAACTGCAGATCTAAGAGCGTTGTACAAATGCTTATTGAGCACTGGCAGGCTCGGGGCCACAACCACTTCCCTGGGAGCTTGTTCCAATGCTTGACCACCCCCAAGCACACTCTTGCTCTCTCTCTTTTCCTTTCCTCCTTTTTTAATCTTTTCTCTCTCTCTTCTCTCTCTCTCTTTCTCTCTCTCTCTCTTTCTCTCTCTCTTTCTTCTCTCTCTCTTTCTCTCTCTCTTTCTCTCTCTCTTTCTTTCTCTTCTCTCTCTCTTTCTTTCTCTTTCTCTCTCTCTTTCTTTCTCTTTCTCTCTCTCTTTCTCTTTCTCTCTCTCTCTCTCTCTCTCTCTCTCTCTTCTCTTCTCTCTCTCTCTCTTTCTCTCTCTCTTTCTCTCTCTCTTTCTCTCTCTCTTTCTCTCTCTCTTTCTCTCTCTCTTTCTCTCTCTCTTTCTCTGCGAGCTTGTTCCAGTGCTTGACCACCCCCAGGCACACTCTTGCTTGCTCTTTTCCTTTTTTGCTTCTATTTTAATATTTTATCTTTTTTCTGTCTTTTTTATTTATCTTTCTTTTCACTCTCTCTTTTCTCTCTTATCTTTCACTGTCTTCTCTCTCTCTGCCTTCTCTCTCTTTCACACACACACACACACACACACACACACACACACCCCGCCGCCTTTTTTACCTCCTCCTCCCCCTTCCCCCTGGTCCCTTGCTCGGGCTGCGGCGGGGCTCCCCGGGCAGGGGGCCGGGAGGGAGCAGCGGGGCTGCGCGGGGGCTGCCGCTCCGCCGGTCGGGGCACAGACACCCCCGAGGGCCGGGGCCGGGGCCAGGGTGGGCAAGAGCGGCGGGAGCTTGCCTGCTGCTGGGGGGGCTGCCGCCTGTGCTGTGCCCCCACACGCTCAGCCGAGCGTGAGCGGCTGCTGCTTTTACCCGCTGCAATCGCAAGCTAGTGCTGCGAAGGAGCTGATAATAATCGCATGAAGAATGGAAATAAAACCCTCCCGCCACGCTTTCTGCACCCCCCGAAGGAAATCGCTTCCTATCTGTACTGGAAGATCAGCCCAGGCTTTCTCACATGGGTGTTTACAGCGAGCAACAGCATCTGCAGGTTGTCAGCCCGAGTCACGAGCAGAGGGGGTTTAGCAGGACAAGCCTCCTTCTCTAAGCACTTCTGAGAAACACATGAAGGTTTTGCAAGCTGTTGCAGTACATCTGTAATCAGGGAGAGGATGCTGGATACGTTTCTTTGGAGGCAGTGCTCTTTCAGCAGCGGTGTAGATAGGAAATGGCCGGGATCAAATTATCGGCTGTTCCCTGAAGGCATCCCATAGGTAGGAGAGTTATTGGATGCGCAGAAATTCCTTCTCGCTCTTCTGTTCCCCAGTAAACCTGCGCGCAACTTCCTCTGGGGATGGACCAAGTATTGCTCTATTAGTATGCAGCACCACAGCCGGCAAGGCAGGAGAATACACACCAGGAGGAGAGAACAGAGATGAAAAGCAGGAGGAGCAAACCAGTTTTAAATTCTCGACTGAAATTTCCCTCCACTGAGATTGCCGCTGATCCGTGGGGTCCGTGAGAAGACCTAAAATATTCTGAGTTTAGAGTGAGGTTGGTCCACTTACCCCAGTTTTGTTTTCAAAACAAAAAATAAGCCTAAACTGGGAGGTAGAGGAAATTTCCTGTGATGGGGGTAAGAACCCAAGAATCACGACACAGAGCGACACCCCCCAAGTCCTCTGAAAATGTCCTAATCCATAAAGCTGCTGTGAAAATGATCTTTCTGGTTGTCTTGGTTTAGCAGTGTGCTAGATGCTCCACTCTGCACTGCATTTATCCTACACCCAGCAACACCTTTGGATCCCAGACGCTACCTCGCCAGGCATCTCTGCAGCATTTGCATCAGCTGAGGGGCTGTCACCAGGTTTTCTCCGCCATGTGCCACTACTATCTCATTCCTGCCAAGCAATAAGGACTCTCTGTTCAACTTACTCTTATAAATATCATCTACATAAATTTATTTTTATATAAATTCATTTATTGATGTGAAGGACAGATTGGTAGTTTATTAGCCAGTTCCCCAGGCAGCACAGGGAGTCCCTGATCAACACAGACCCGACTTCAGCTACATCTTTCTCACAGCCAGGTGTGCATTCAACACACACATTCATGGATGTGCACAGCAACAGACAGTACTATGAATACACAGGAGTTTTATTTGCACTTTTAAAAAGTGGGGGTTTTTTGCTTATGTATGCTTTTGGTATTTATCAGTAGATATAACATTTATTTTTGGATATCCCATTCCCATGCTGTCAAGCAAGCAAATATTCCCAATAGTTAATGGTAAAAGGCTATTGACTTTCTGAGACGGAGGTGGCAGTAGCCTGCAATTATTTCTGTTCCTCTTAGCTGTCAACCATCAAACTGGCTTCTCTAGGGAATGATGTGTTGCACAGAGGCAGAAAAAAAGCCATAGGTTTTGTTAGACATACTTGATTTATAGAATATATCCCACAGGATGCCCTTCAGGATCAGGACGTTCCTCAAGAGTACTCCTTGCATGTAAGTGTAACTGTATGGTGTCACCTATAGACACTCAGCTTGCTTTAGACAGCGTTCTCTGTGACCACAGAGCAAAAGACTCGCTAAAAGAGGATGGTAAAAGCATTCAAACCCTTCTCTATCAGCCGTAAATGGGGTTTGGTGCATATGTTAAAAACGCAGCAGGAAAGAGAAGAGATAACTATTTAAACAACCGTGGTGTTAAGACCTAATTAGTGCTAATCTCCGTTTTTCTGTTTTGCCCCAGGAGCAGTAAGTGTATACAGAAGACTACATTTAGGGGAAGAAGGGTAAGAGAGGTCAGCCTCCTATTAATTGCATCTTGTTTAGCTGGGTCACTGCAGTTGACCTCATTCAAATCTGTAATTGATGTCTTGGTTTAAAATCCAAGATGGCAACACCATGCAAGATTTGTGCTCGCTCAGAGTCGTGCTGCCTTCATTTGTCTCTCATTCTTTATCAAACATGACTTTCATAGGCAGCCGAACACTTCAATTCAGCTGGGGCATTGCCCAGAGGTAGAGTGAATCTCATATTGCTGTGCCCTGCCTGGTGCCGGGTGCTGCACTTCTACTTCATCCAGAAAATGTGAAGATGGGGTATGCCCTCATTTCTGTCGAATCTGAGGGAAAAGACGATTGTGCAGTATCCTTGGGAGCAAGGGAAAAAAAAATAAAAATAGGTGGTTAACAAAAAAAAAAAAAAAAGGGAAGAGTGAAACATCTGAAGTGATGATGTTGCCCTGGACGAAGGTTTCCAAGATTGTCCTGAGGTGTGGCATTGCTGACCTGAGGTGTGCTGCGCCAACTGATCCCCCTGAGTTTCTGTCCTGTCTTTAGTTTTTCGCTTTTCAACAGAGAGGTCTGACTGTGGTCGGCAGTGAATCTGTTGGCAGATCTTGCTAAAAACCCTCTCAGAAATCCAAGTGTTTCCCCACAGAGGACAACGTAAGGAGACGGTACTTTTGTGTTAATTTCTCCTGAGGTAGCTCTGAAATTCATGGAAGAGCAGAAAACTGAAGCAATAAGCTTTCCTTTAGATGCCCCTGGAGGCAATACTGATTCAGGATTAGTTTAATCACCGTGCCTGGGTAAACTAATATTCACTAATCCACTCAAAATTGTTTTTTAAAGGAGAGGCACTTACGGGATCCTCTCCCTGAAGACAAGGGGGTCTGAGGCATTGTCCACCCAACCGCCCTGAGTGAAGGGGGGGCAAACTGGAGCAGGCTGGAAACTCCAGATCTTGGAGTCAAAGTTCCTTTTCCTTTCCATCAGGAAAGTTTCCTAATCCCTGTGACTTCCTTCTGCACGGGAAATGAGGCTCTGCATGGCTTTGGCTTATGAGCAAGACTGACAGGATAAGTCATCAGCAATTTTAGGCTGAAGTTCCCAGCTGCACTCATCTGTGCCTACAGCAGAGCCAGGAGAGGGGGCAGTGTGGCTGTTGTTAAAGACGTTGCAGAGGTGCTTCAAGGCATATGGGCTGCTCACAGCTTGCAGGGATTTGGGAGGGCAGCTGAGAATGAGACAAGTGCCATCCCGCATTGGTTACACTTTCTCCAGACCCTCATACCTGTTAGGCACCAGCTGTGGTCTTTAATCGGCCAGAAAAGCTCTGCTTTCACTGGGTACAGCCTCTCCTACAGAGGGGTTGGACCAAATTTTTGAAAAATGTTACCTTCTCGGAGGAATATTCTCATAGCCTCTTCTGGAAAGTCAGTGGTCCCAAAGAATTGAGGTTCATATGGTCATGCCATCTCCGTCCAGCCATTCCCTTTCTGCCAAAAGTTTTGAAGTTTCTGTCACCTTCAGCTGAATTTCCCTGGAGAGGTAAAAGTTTAGCAGCTTCAGTTCTTTAAGAGTTTTGAAAACCATTAGCTGAATAGAGGAGTGGAGGGAAAATTCAGAGTCTGTGTGAGATCTGCCGAGCACCCAAGCATCATTCACATGGCCCCTGACCAGTCACACCACATGCAGTTTCCTTGTGGGGAGGCAGAGACAGAGAAGGGGCAGAACATTTTGTGGGATCTGGAGTGGGACATGAAGGCACGGGAAGGTATTACACAAGGGAGCATGGAGAATGCAAGGAACCAGGCTTTATTAGTCCTGCTGCTGATGGAGAAGTAGAAAAAAGACTGTAGATAGGCTTTGAGGATTATCAACACCTTTATACCAAAAAAAGCAACTTTATAGTGCCAGGATATAATCTTCTTTTGCTCCAGTGTTAATATTATCAAATCAAAGCAGGGCCTAGAGCTCCTAGTGGAGATGGAAGTGCCAATGTTTTTGGTGCTGTATGGACCCTCACTCAGAGGTCTTTCACCCTGCAGAGACCCAGGGGATGGAAACTTCAGCCTAGAGTTCAAATCTTTACTGACTGATTTTGAAGCACAATTTTGCACCTGGGCAAGTCCAAGGGGTTACCTGAGAAGACTTGAGCTACAAGAATTGGCCTTTGGAAAGGGAATTGCTATGATCGTGGTGTGTTGGGGAAAGATATCTTTTTTGTGCAAGCCTTAATTTTCCGCTAAGGCAGTCTCAGAGAAAGGACTGGGGCTATGAAGAAACAATGCTCTGATGTTTGTTTCTGCAGGTGTTTGTCAGGGACGCTTTTGGGTGAGAAATTGGCAAAATTTTAAGATACTGAACCCTGGAGAGAGGGAACATTTCTGGTCTTGTGAATGGAGAGAGGTCCGGCTGGGGACTGAAGGGAAAATGGTGCAGCACAGTAAGGTACATTTCCTGGCTCAATGCAAATTCTGCAGTCATGAGTGTTGGACTTTATTATTACAGGCTGCTTTGTCTTGCCTTAGCTACAGGAGGAGGCTGTGAGGCTGAAAACTTCATCACCATGGCGTGGAGGGTTCTTCCCTGTTTTATTGGTGTCACCTCCAGACAATCTTATTCCTTTCCCTCTCCCCTCATATTTTTGCGCCTTTGGTCTCTCTGCTCTGTTAGATTAGGTGATGAAAGGCTCATGTCCACACATGCAGGTGGGGGAATCTGAAAAACATCCTGCCCTGGCTCCTCCCAGGGCTATCTCTGGGGCATCTCATGGACTGAGGGGGTCCCTGCCCGTGGGTCGAGGACTCATCGTGGGACACAGGGGATGAGCATCTTGGGATTGCACAGGACTATTTATGGGAGGTTCCGGGGAGAAACCAAAGGTGCAAATCAAGGTGGTCTGGGGAGGAATGATTGTGGGAAAACAGAAGGGTAAGAGGATAAAAGGGAAAGGTCATGGGTAAGCAGGGGCTGGCCAGGACATTTGTCTGCTCCTGACCAGCACAGTACATCCTGTCTCCTTGTTAAATTCTTTTTTTTCCTGGGTGAGGGACTCCCTGTCAGTGTGTGCCTGTGTGTACAAGGTGCAAGTGCTAGCCGCTGGAGTGGGACCGGGGGTCCCAGGTGCCCAGGCATCCGTGGTGCCAGCAACTGGAGCAGTCTGGGGGTGTATGTTGGTGTATGATGGGGAGAAGTATCAAGCTGGACTAGCTGGCTGGAAGGGTAGGTGGCCAGAGACCCACGTATGGAAGTGGACATAAGTCTGGGTTGGCTGTGCATGTGTCCTCTGTATCAGGGAGCTGGAGGCACTGGTGACCCAAGGGGTCCCAGCCAACAGGGGTCTGGGGTCTGCAGGGTCTGGACCGCTCTATGTGTGTGTGTGTGTCTGTGTAGCAGGTAACTGCAAGTGAGAGGATCCAGTGCCAGTTGCTGGGCAGGCTGAATGTCTATGGGCAGCTACTGGAGGGATCCACATTGTATTAATACATTTTGTATATATATACATATATATATATATAAAATACACATCATTCCCACTAGACCTTCATCCTAATCAGGCTGAAAGAGGAACAGGATGAGGCTGTTGGTGCTGCATGTGTTTGTGCGAATGCTGAGTGTTTCTGTATTGATCTGTGTGGGTGTCCATATATACAAACATAAATATGTACATATACGGTATATACCTGTGTTTGTGTGTGTGCTTACCGGGAATATGTTCTCAGCTGTGCTACAGGTTGGACCTGGGGGAGTGGAGCTGCATTGTTGACACCTCTCTTGGGCTGCTGGATCCAGCAACTTGTAACTAAACCCCACTGACCCTGCTGGAGAGTACTTGTAGGGCGCTGTGGCTCCTCATCTTTGGCTTTGGGCCAAAATGGCTGTGTCTCAGTTGTGCAGCAGACAGGCTCCAGAACAAAACCCATGTCCCTTGCTCGCTCAGAGCAGTGGGCACAGAGAAAACGTCCCTCCTGTTGCTCTACGTGTCCAAATCCTTCATCTCTTTCTCCAACCACTTCCCTACTCACTGACCCATGTCCTTGCAATGCGTGTGAGCAGAATATATATCTGTGATGAGCATTTTCCTTTACACTTCTGAAATACAAGAATTACCAATTGTATCAATAAGTAAAAATAATCTACTATTTGTCTGGAGTGAATTTTTATAAATGGTAAACTGCCCTAGAAATATGTCTCCAAATGGAAATCCTGACCCCTCATCATTCCTCATCTCAAAAGCCTCTCTCATACAAACCTACAACAAAGTGCAGAAGTGCCAGCAGTCTGTCTCTAGCAATAAATGAAATTCATGCAACAAAATCAAATAGAATTTCTTTCTTCAGAATCGTAAGATGATATGAAGGGTGCATCATGGTGGAGCCACTGTAACACACTATAAACTCAAGGAAAAGGTGATGTGGGGAAAAAAGTAAAGGCAGCTTTGTTCAGGTTGTGCGCTTAATGAGAAACAAATACCAATAAGCTTGCTTTTGCCAGGTTTGATCACATTTTAGATTTCCAGCTGAATTGCTATATATACATTGCTACCAAGGTTGTGGCTGTCCCCAGACATTAATCCAATGTAGCAAAGTCAAATCTTATTGTGGGACAGAATGGGCTGGATTTGGAAGTGGAGATAGTTAAACGGGGGAGGAATGGGGAGAGGTGAGTTAACAAAGTGTTGCCCCTGTTTATGTAGACAGGCCTCTTTCCCAAAGAAGCAGCAAAGCGATAGCTTGCAGAAAAACCAGTCTCACGCTCTTTGAACATTTATGCTTTTCTTCTGTAGTCTTTTATATCTGTAGTTTGGTGAATTTGGCTGGCCAGACATGTAACTAGGACTACATGTTGTGCACAGCTGGGGTCCTGCCAAATACACAGCCAAGCAAAGGACCCCCTTTCACCAAAACATGGCAGGGGGCCAGGCAGGCTTGCAGTCAAACCCTCCGATGTGGTGCAGGGCACTGAGTGACAGGGAGGAGGAGTTGCAGAGGCAGAGCTTACTGCCGGAATGTAAGTCTTGTGGGCCACGTATTGGCTCCTGCACACTGCGGCTCAAACCCCTCAAGTGTGGGCAATTGCTCTCCCAGACAAAGTGTCAGCCCTAAAACCTTCCCAGGGCAGTGATACGTGGGGGCTAGCTGGCTGGATACCCCTGGCTGGCTGCACCACTCTGCTTCCTGGGGTGTACCACCATTCCTGGTGTCACCCAGGTCACAGTGGCTGCCCCTGCTGAAGACAGTGGATTTTTTGGTCCCTACTCAGAACAAATGCAGTGGATTCAGCCTCTCACAGGGAGGAGGTACATCTGACAGCAAGCTGCTCTCACCAGAGCGACTAGCTAAAATTAATTAAATTAATACAGACCAAATAATGCCACCACCTTCCTGAAGCCTGCTGTTGTATGACCTGTCTGTGACTGGGATGTCCCCCACTTCCCTTGGGAAAATATAGTCTAGGAGTGCATTGCCCCTGCCAGAGTGACCTGAACCGGTGTGCTCAGGTTAGGGCAGAGGGAGGGAAAGATGGTTATTTAGAGGATGCCAGTGCTCAGGTGAAATCACTCTGGTAGGCTACATAAAGACCCTAAAGCAGCCAGTCCTGAAGCAATGTGAATTTCCTGCAGTGCTTCTGACAAGGAACAGATTGCTAAATACTTGCAGTCGTTATCCCTCATTATTTTTGCAGTCATTGTGAATACCTGTGCAATTCCAGGTAGTCACACTTTGCTCCTCTGAAGTGCTCCAGAAGATGGCGGAAAAAACCCAGTACTATGCAAGATGCAGCCCTCCAGCGGCCTGGAGGGGCAGGGAATGTTGTGCAGAGGTAGGAAGGGGCTGATGGCTCACTGGAGGCTCGGGCTGGCCGTGTCATACCCTCCAGGCTGGTGGGTACTGCTGCCGAGCGAGACTTCTTCCTCCGTGATGAGGGTGGACGTCAGCGATTGCAAGCGTGCGGCACCTGCGCGCGGTGCGGCCGGGCTTCCTGCCCCGCTGCCGTCCTCGCTTGGTGGTTTGAAGTGTTTCTCCGGCGTTCCCCATAGCGACGAAAAATGCAAAAAGATTTCCTAAAAATGGAAGGGAGGGAGGTAAAGGAGCAAGGGATAAAACACACCCTGGCTGGCTGGTTCAGCCCTGCAGTGGAGACCTGCCCTGAAAAAGGAACCAGCTAGACCCAACCAACTAAAGTCATGAAATCCCGTGTTCAAGCTGAGCCTTTGCTTTTTCAGTGTTTGCTGGGGTGCTTGGGGGGAAGGGGAGTGAAGAGAGATGCTGGAGCTGCAGCTGCCTGGCTCTCAGAGGAAGACACTGATCTAAGCACTTTCAATGCAGTTTGTTTGTATTTTCCCTAATGTGACCATATTATATACACAACGATATATGCTGTATTTTAAGGAAACTCTGAGGAGAATTTTAAAAAGCATTTACTTAACAAATCATGTCTGTTTCTCAAGTAAATCTCTGAGGTAAGGCAAGGAACCATAGGTATTTAAACTTGGAAGTTGTTTTTCTATGCATGATTAGCACAGATTTCTAATGTTTATGGTGTTGCTTCTCCTGCTAGCTGCAACCTGCTTCATCACTTACAAGGGAAATTTCAGTGCTGTCTATTGAACTGCAACAGAGACAAAGGAAATTTTAGAGGACAAATGAAGGATGCTCTCGAAAACCAGGGCTGTTAATTGGTACTCGGCTCTGTATTGATCTCACTCTTCTGCTTCTGAATTTGACTGAGATTCTGCAACCCCAACCCAGATTGCCATTAAAGAATTTTTGTCTGCATTAACCCAGCAGTATTAAACTCTCTGTGGTTCTGATATCCACCTTCTGAAAGGCCTTTTCTTTTTCTGTTTCTGCCAGAGATGCCCATCCAGCAGGCTTTCTGTCATTCCATCCCCTGCCGTAAAATCACAGGAATTTGCCCATCCAACTGGTCTATTAAAAATTGTCCAGCGTTCCCTGAAAAAACCACCCATATGGCTTGCAAAGCCTCGCTTAGTCTTTTTGCACTTTGATGTTTCATTCTGCAGAATTGCTGATAGTGTTGTAGCTTCAAGTTTCTCCACATTAATTGCAATGATATTTTTCAGTCTTTTCCTGCCAACCAAGCTGCTGGCTTTCGATCAGAAAGCACATGTGTGCTAGAAAGAAGCAGCGGATTGCTGTCAGCTGGCTCCCGTCTGTTTTGACGTGGAGGGAAGGGTGAGGTGCACAACACGAGGCTTCTGCAACTGGGGAGAGAACAGGTATAAGGTACACAAGGTATATGAAAGTCTGTGGTACATAGGGGCTTAAAACCCCAATAACCAAACCCAGGGGCCCCTTTTTATACAATATTGGACTTGAATGGAATAGAAATTGTTTCTATCCCTGGACTCACCACTGAGCTGAGACTGACCATAGACTGCCCACCTTCCTGTGCCTCAGTGTCCCTATATGTGAATTGGAGATAAAAATGCCAGACTCCTTTATAAAGTGCTTTGGGACCTGATGATGAAAAGCAGTAGGCATTAGGTGAACACAAAATGCCTTGTTTGTTATGATGTGGGATCTTACACAGTCAGCCCTATGGGCACATTAAAAATTATTTCTGCAGAGTGAAAAGGCACTAATGTATACGTAACAGATAGGTGAAGAAGTAGTCAGAGATAAGCAAAGATCAACATAGCTCCTGCTAGCTTGGCTGAAAAGAGGCATCACATGCAGGCTGTTGGAGCACAGCCTGCACACCAGATGAATTATGGATACAGGGACGTGCAGAGGCGCCATTCAATAGGGTCAGCCAAGCCTTTCT
Organism: Leptosomus discolor; assembly: GCF_034619465.1. NCBI lineage: Eukaryota > Metazoa > Chordata > Aves > Leptosomiformes > Leptosomidae > Leptosomus > Leptosomus discolor. The sequence goes on along the minus strand of NC_141398.1, from coordinate 33,869,842 downwards.
GCAGATGAAGGAAGATCCACGCTGAGGACTGTCATGTTCCTCCCTAGGAGATTTTGGGTACAAAGATGCCCACATGTGCAACTAAATGCCTCCTTGGTAGCCCCCAGGTTTCTGGAAAGCCGTGAGCGTCTTGTGTGTGTGTCGTACAGACAGTGTTTGTGTGCTGGGTATGTGCAGTGCCACCAGCAAGTGTCAGACCTATGGTGTGGCTGCATGGTGATGCCATGCCACGTGTGGGACAGGCTGTGCTTACCGAGCACCCAGTGCCTGCCTGCTAAGCTTCTGCACTCCAGTGAAGCACGAAATTTCCAGATACAGCTCTCATGCAGAAACACCAACTGGTCCGCCAGATGACCTGTCAAGATGATCCTGGATAAAAGTAAAAACCTCCCTCAAATGCTGATTTGGCACCGTGTTCATGCAAAGGCAACAGAAGACATCTTGGTTGAGGGTAGGAAGGCTCTGCAGAGGGACCTGGACAGGCTGGATCGGTGGGATGAGGCCAACGCTATGAGGTTTAACAAGGCCAAGTGCCGAGTCCTGCACTTGGGTCACAACAACCCCATGAAGAGCTACAGGCTTGGGGAAGAGTGGCTGGAAAGCTGCCCAGTGGAAAAGGATCTGGGGGTGCTGGTTGACAGCCGGCTGAACATGAGCCAGCAGTGTGCCCAGGGCCGAGAAGGGCAACAGCATCCTGGCCTGTATCAGCAATAGCGTGGCCAGCAGGACCAGGGAAGTGATCGTGCCCCTCTACTCGGCACCGGTGAGGCCACACCTCGAATACTGTGTGCAGTTTTGTGCCCCTCACTACAAGAAGGACATTGAGGTGCTGGAGCATGTCCAAAGAAGGGCAGCAAAGCTGGTGAAGGGTCTGGAGAACAGGTCTTGTGAGGAGTGGCTGAGGGAACTGGGGTTGTTTATTCTGGAGAAGAGGAGGCTGAGGGGAGACCTTATGGCTCTCTACAACTACCTGAAAGGAGGCTGTAGTGAGGTGGGAGTCAGTCTCTTCTCCCAAATAACAAGTGATAAGACAAGAGGAAACGGCCTAAAGTTGCACCAGGGAAAGTTTAGATTGGACATTAGGAAAAATTTCTTTACTGAAAGAGTGGTGAAGCATTGGAACAGGCTGCCCAGGGAAGTGGTGGAGTCACCATCCCTGGAGATGTTCAAAAAACACGTAGATGTGGCAGTTTGGGACATGGTTTAGTGGGCATGATGGTGTTAGGTCAACAGTTGGACTTGATGATTTCAGAGATCTGTTCCAACCAAATGATTCTGCGGGAGCTGAGTGAGGACACTGACACGATCAATGTGATCTAACAAGTGAACCTTTATTTCCGTGTTTCCAGTGCAATTTATAACCCTCGACCACACCCAATAAATACTGATTGGCTTCATCGCAAATAACGGCCCATAGTCCAACCTGATTGGCCACATTGCGAGTCATGTTCAAGTCACGTTCACAAATGCTCACACCCATCTTCTTGAAGAAATTAAAACTGCGTCATTAATGGCGGCTGTCTCTTCTCCTGCACCTGTAGGATGTTCATGCCCCCTGCACCGGAAGTTGTTTATGCTTTCCGCAGTTCCAGTACGTCCCAGCTCAGGTTCTCTGGAAAGGGTGGATTGTTCACATGTCCCTTATTTCATAGATATTCTTCCACATGATTCTATGATACTATGATTCTATCTAGGCACTTGTCTGTGCCCTGGTCATGGCTCCTTTTCCCCTTCTGCACTTATTCGGTTGTTGGTACCCTTCTGGACTCACTTCTCTCCAAGAGAAGGTTGATTATGTGTGTATGAGCTGCCCAACTGGAAAACATGCTATTTTGGGCTTCATGGTCAAGGGAAGGGCTAGAGGCGTTTTGCTGCATGGCTAAACTTCTGCTGGGGGTTTGGGAGGCTTCTGGGCTTCATGAGCTTTCCCTCAGTCGGGAGGGCTGAAAGACGGCCACATCGGGGCAGGGCGTGGCTGAGGGGCTCACGGTTACCCCCAGGGGGATGATGCAGCCCTTGCACAGCCCTTGTGCACCACTGCCAGGCCATCACCACCACTGCCCAATCCTTTAATGAAAGGCCATGAACCCCAGTCCCCTCTTTGTCTCTCAGGAGCCCCTGCTGTTGCAAAGAGCTGGATTTTGAGTTCAGTAGGAAGGGAGCAGAGTGGTCACCAGGCATGAGGTTGTCTCCAGCTCCTTTGCTCTTCCCCACGTGCAGGTGTTGAGGGGAGCTCCTTGCAGATCAAAGGAAGAGGAGTACTTCAGGGAGGGGAGGTTACCAAAATGCTCTGCAGTTCAGCTTACTGGCAGCAAATGTGAAACTCGCCTCTTTCCTAGGGGAACTGCAGGGAGTCCAGCTTTGTTTGGAAGGGAGGTTTGACAGGACTTGTGTGATGGATAATGTGAAAAGTTTCCAGCAAGCAATTAAAAGGGGGGGGGGGGGGGGGGGGGGCGTGCAGACTCTTTTAGCATTTTTCCATGACTATTCTGGTAATCAGAAGAGCTACTTGTGCAACTCTGAAGCAACAGTGAATTCCTGGAGGGAGATGAGATGTCCCTAACACTTTGTTGCTGACAGAAAGTGTTCTGAATTTTGCTCCCTGCAAACAAAAAGTGAACAAGTGCCAGACCAGTCATCCAAATAACTCTACAGTTCAGGGCTTGTTTTATGCTCTTTTTAGGGGACCTCTCATAAACAGAGTTTTTTTCAAGTTCCCTACTTTGTCTTACTTGACGTTTCTTTTGAACATCTTCATCTTCCTCTTCTAAGGCAGCGAATTCTGCTTATCTCTTTTCTCTTGTCTCTCCCCTTTCTTATGTCTTCTGTGAAGAGCACAGAAATTTTTTCCACATATTAATCAGACGTTCCTGAACTGGTAATTTCTGGATTGTCTCAGGCAAACCATCAGGCTTGCGTGATTAAAAGGTAACGTCTGTACGTGGTATATGTCTCTTCTCCTACTGAGAAGATTTTTCTATACCAGTATATCGGGTAAGGCAAAGTTCTCCCAGCCTTGAATATGAACTGAATGTAAAACAATGATCCATTTGAACCAGGTTTCAAGAGGCCAGGTGAAGGAGCACTGAACAGTTACAGGCACAGAAACTGGCAAGATCACAGTTTTGCCATTCAAGCTGCAATTTGATTAATGTGGCAGCTCTTTGATGGGAAATTAGGAGAGAGTTTTGAGAGTCATGAGAGGAAATTAGGCCATCTTATGCTTTTAAAGCTCTTTAAAACTCAGTGGTACTCCTCCTCCCCTGGAGATTTATGAGCGTGCAAGCAACTTCTGTATTTAATCAAGAAAGCAAGCACCACACAAAGGCTGAAAATATTTTCCAGGGGCAGCAGGACTTCATGTGATAACAGACCAGAAATCTTGGTTTCTGGAAATCTTGACCTCAGCATCTTGGGTTGCATAGTCAAATCCTTAATCGTGTATCTCGCTTTTTCCAGTGCTGAGGTCTAATTTAGAAGCACTCCACAGCATTGAGTGCTGAACCTGGCCTGACTGGCACCTGTGGAAGTCTCCTTGACCTCTCTCAGTAGGCTGGACTGTCCAGAATGAATCTTGGTTCCCTCCAGCAGAGGGAAGTAGGCAATGTGTCTGAACTATGTGGAAAAGGAGGTCCCATTGTATGAATCATCTGCTTCGCTTGGTGGAAACAGGGAGGTTCTAATCAACACATTACAAAAAAACAGAGGAACCTCTTTTCTGTGAATGATCAACATAAGCTGGCTGTGCAGCAAGTCTAATTCAAGAGGAGTAAACTTGGAATCAGTCAGCAGTATTGAGGATGCCTTGGAAGCTTCTTGGTGTTAATGAAGGTTTCACTGGGATTTTCAGACTTTAAAACTGTGCTTTTCTACCAGACATGGGAATGCAAAATTAATGCAGATGCAGTAACTGTGAGCCAGTGGAGAGGTTTTGGGCTGGAACTCAGAAGATCTCGTTTCTGTTTTGGGATGTGCTGATTGTGACATGGGAAAATACTCTGAGCTAGATTTAGGAGAGTTTAATATTTTGGGCAGTCATAAAACCCGGTTTATCCTTCTGTGCTTCCAACCTTTCCGCACACTTAGCTTTCCAATGATTGAGTCCTCAGGGTCAAAGCTTTGTAACCTCCAGTCTGGAAACTACTAATGCTCTGTAAGATATCAGACAGTGATCTGTGGAAGTGCCACAATTTAAAACCAGAATGAAATTATCACCAATGACAGCATGAACAAACAGAATGGGGAAAATACAAGTACCGAACACCCCTAATTGTATTTGGTTGCAAATAAAAGCTACTGTGGTGCCAGTACAAAATAGCTTTTTGATTTGTTTCCTGAAACATATAAGTTGCTCTGGATTTGAGAAGCCTCACTCTCAACGTGTGGAGCTTTGCTGCTGTCCATGCAGCCAAATGTACACATCTCTGACAAGGCTGAACTGCGTGTCTTGTGTTTAAATGCCATCACAATGCCCAGACTGGTGCTTCCCAATCTGTTCTGCATCTGAAGTCAAAGTTCATCTCACCTCTCCCCCAGAAAATCTGGAGGTGACTGGTGTTTTTCCCCTTATGCACGAACTCTGCAGTTAAGGCATTAGTATAAGTTGTAGAAGAATCAAATTCAATGCCCCCATCTGCCCTGAGGGAACATGAAATCTCATCTCCCACCTTTTGGGAGGTTGTTCTTGCATTCAGGCTTCCGGCAGCTCTCAGCCTCTCCCTCCCAGTGGAGCCCTCCCATTCCCTATGGAGCTTTTCCAGCTTTCCTAAGCCAACTATGACCTCGCAGCTCACAAGAGAGGAGGCTTGCTTGTGAGGAGGAGAGGAGACCTGAGGTCCAGTCCTTGCTCAAATGAAAAGCTCAGTGTTTTAGTAACATGTTTTCTAACCAGGTTTTAAAGAAAGGCAGAGCACTGAAATGGGGAGTCAAGGTAGTAAGTAAATTCCTGGAACAACTGCTTACTGAAGTGATGAATAAGCTTTTTTCACTTTGAGCCTTTATTGCACGTGAGGAAATCATATTTCCTTTATTTCAGTTTCTTCATTTTAGCTTGGTCAACAACTTGTTCATTAGAAATGAGACATGAATTACAGGTCAAAAAAGATGGAAATTTCTTTTTCCTACCCACCAGTCTATGAATAAACCGAGACATGAGGGCTGAGATCTGCTCATTCTAGGCTGTTTAAGCATGGGTTAACAGTTATTTCGTACACATCAGTTTTCTTTGTTTAATAATTCAATTAGCTTTAAGTACAAAATGTGTTTTGACACCTTCTTCTTTCACATCCAAAACATTTAATGTGACTTTATTTGATTAGGAAAACCAACACTGCCTTTTTGTATGTTATTATAGCCTAATTTCTATCCAAAGGTAATAACTCCTAAGAAAAAAATTGAATTACCTAGCAAATACAAAATATAATTTGCAATTTTCTAATATAATAAAAGGTAAATAAACATTAAGCATTTGAATAAAAATTCCAGTGGTTTATGTATTTGAACATATTCGTATCACATTCTAAGTTAGTGAAACAAGAAAGTATGAAATACAGCAAAACGCTTCATGAGCTATGGAAGAAATCCCAGTGGTTACCAACTGCTAGGTGTCAACTGTTCTTTGGAAAAATGATCAAATACAAATACAAAATGGGAATAAAACCTGATAACTTCAAGCAAGGTCACTTTCTTTTTCATTTAAATAGATTGTTTAAATCCCACACATACGAATTGCTCCACCCAGCTCATTTTTCACAACAGGAGGTAGCAAATTTTCGTGCCTCTGTGGTCACAAAGAGAGGAGGAAGGAGGCGCGCTGCTAACCCTGTCACTGCTGGCTGCCGTTTCAGTTCACCTCAGCTCACTCCCAGCCCTCCCTCGCGAAGGGCTTCCAGCAAATGTACTTTTTGCCTCACGTTTCTCTGCACTGCCTTTCTGAGGAGCAAGGCACTTGTGTTTTCTGCCTGGCTTTTCCCCTCTCCAAACACCCATCTCTCTACCCTTGCCATGTCCCATGTATGTTCCCCACAGACCTCTCGTGATGGAGAGATACTTCTGAAACGATCAGGTAGGTCTGACCAGAAACACTTGGAAGAGCCTGAAATTTCCGTGGAGTGATAAGTCACAACCCATGAGGTTTCTAGGGCGTGCAGGGAACTTGGACCTACTGCAGCTGAAGGGAGAAAAACAGAGAGCTGGAGTTTGGCATCCTGGGAAGTCAGGAGATGAAAAGCAAAGCAGCCTTGATGCATCAGTTCAGCCCAGGGAAAGAGATGTGATTTACTACAGTGCTTGTTACCTTGGACTCGTGTGCTCCTTCTTTCCTTTCTGTCTGACTTTCAGTTGCTCCAGCATTACACAACGTGCCCACATTTTGTACCAAACCAGCTCAGCCCAAACGCAGCGTAACCCCCCTGGATGCCTGCGAGAGTTTCAAAATCCCACTGCACCACTCAGGGCAATCACACCTTCTTCCAGGAATAGGAAGGACTTGATCTCTGTGGCGTTTCCAAGGGCAGCCCAGTCCTTCTGCTGGGATGTTGCTGTGTGTGCAGGTTAACAAATTCCCTGATCCCGTCTGTTGCCGCTGAATTTTTCTGAGAGTCTTTAGCATTGCTTTTGGGTTGGGTTTTTTTTGCGAAATAAACATGCTGAGTGCAGCACGCTGGCAGCCATCGGTATTCAGATCCAATACCACTGCATGACGTGCTGCCTGGGGGATAAAAAGAAATAGGAGATGACATTGGGGGACATTAAAACTTGTTAGCTACTGGTTAGCTCTGCTGCAAATCTAATGTGGGGGAGCTGACTCAAGGCAGGTTTGTCTGCCTTGCCTGAAAGGCATAACTGCAGGATTGTAAAGCCTTGTGATTGCACTTATTTGGAGAGTTTTAACACAGAGAAGAGCAGGATTTGCATCCACATGAAGCTGCTTTGAATATAGGCTTAGGGCACTGGCTGTGAGAAAAGAGTTAATATTTCCTTCTCCTTAATTGTAATGAAAATGAGTCACAATTTAATCCTGGGCCATTTTCTATGCCAGATGAACGGCACAGTGATTCTTTGCTCAGATATCTGAAATGATAAAAACAATGCAAAGATAAGAACATCACATTCCAACTCTCACATTGCAGAGCTTCTCCTTCCCTCGACTGGGATCTGAAATGCCTGCATTTTTTCAAGTGTGAAATGAATAAAAGAAAATGCAGGCATCTCTCCTTTCAAGATGTGCATGATTTCATGGCAAGTGCTTCATGCTTATTTTTGACTTGCCTTTGAGCCTTGCCCAGTCACAACGTTTACTACATTGAAAACTATTTCTCTGTGGAATCAAATCTGGTTAAGTCTAAAGTCTGAGGATAAACACTCTAACCTGCATTTGTAAAATGGTTTGCAAATGTGATTAAAACCAGCCTAGCTTTTCATGTTAAATAATAAGAATTATGCATCTGACAGAGATATCAAACTGAACTCTGCCAGTGATTGCAATGCATTCAGCACCCTTCTTTGTCTTGTCTCATGTTAGAACAATAGGAGCACAGTCATACATTTTACAGTGTCCCACATAAAGTATATGTGGGACACAGCCCAATGTGTACTGCATTAGATTCGTGATTCCATAATGTCCTTAATAAAGCTGCCCTACTTTCTTTGTTGCTATGCTTTTGTAATATTAGAAGTGCTGAGTGCTATAGCATAGCCTTATTAATATTAAAAAAAAATTCTTCTCTTACTAAGTGATCCTTATTCATCCACTTTTGGTCATTTGTCCTACATTGAGAGGTGATGTGTCCTTAAACATCGGAAAGGCATGTATGCAGCTGGAACACGCTCCTGTGCATTATAGGTGAGACATGTAGCAACTGGAAGCTCCCTGCTGCAGCCCTCACTCTGATGAGAAATCGTGAAGTTCTTTCATGAGGGTTTATTTAATAAACTGCAGTTGCTGCACCAGTTCCTAAAATGCTGAATATCTGTGTTATTCCTAATGATTAATGCCTGAAGCCTGATGATGATATATATAGTTATCTGAGCTGTTAAAATACTTTTGAAGAAACATTCTCCTCTTAAATAAAGTTCCTTTGAAAGAGTGCAGTTTCATTTCAAGAGGAAGATTAAGCCTTGCTTAAATATTAACAGGAATTTCTGGTGTGGAAATGGTCTGTTTATCTTGAGTTGGGAGTCTGTCTCTAGCTGTTATGATTTCAAAGAACATTTCAAAAATGTAACCTCGTTAAAACTGGTGCCCAGTCACCTGCCTCAGTTTGCGGATTTCATGAGAGCCACTCTCCTGTTCATTGTGACAGTGATGATTCAGGCCCAGATACCAGAAATCATTGACTTTTACCGTGTTCCTTTGGGCATGCCAGGGGAAGAGCTGTTCTGACTGGCGGCAGGCACGGGGCAAGGCAGAAGAGGAAGGGGAAGCGATTAAGCCTGATTTCAAGAAGGAAGTCTCCAGCTTTGAAAAAGCCAAGAAATACCTTTGGCTCTTAGGAGGGAAAGAATTAAAAAAACATCTGATTGTTTCTTTGTTATAAGGAAACCAATGCAAGTTTCCGATCCTCTGAAGCACTTGAGAGCGTACTCTCCTCGCCCCATGTGGATAAGGACCTGAGGGACCCCAGGGATGGACTGGCCTTCCTGCTCCAACCAGGAGATGTTACTGCCTTTCTGAGGATGACAGCACTCGCCTTCTTCACTATGGACATTATACAGTTCAATATTCGCCTGGATTGAAGAAAGAACCTCCAGAAAGAACCAAAAATAATAGTTTTACTGTTGCAGATAAAGGAGAATTTGCAAAGAGCCAGTAGCCTAGAAACTGGACTGGACTGAATTTACCCTTTGCGCAATTAAAGAACATATGATTGACCATTATTGATTTAATGAAGCAAGGTCACAGAGCAGGTAATGCCGGCCAAACTTCAACACAATCACATCAGTACAGTTGGCAAGTCTAAAGCCTGAGATTTAACGGTGTTACAGTCTTAAAGAGCATGATTTTAAGGGAGCAATAGCTGTGCAGAGGCACACCAATGTCTGAAAGCCAACTGCACTAACCCTGCTTGTGCTACCGTACTGGCATAGACCTAACTAATGCTTTTTCTCATTTTTTTTCCCCTCAATGCATAAAGAAGGAAGACTCATTAACTTGCATTTATTTGTTCAGATTAAAAATAATCACAGTACCAATCCAGAGCTCCAAATGCACATGCTCTAAATTCAAAATCAAAATGGAAACAAATGAGGAAGGCTGCCTAGGATCGTATTTCAGGCTGGCAGGGACCTCAGTAGGCAATGCAGTAAATACCACTACCTCAGCACCTTTCCCTTCAGTAGCCTGGCAGGGAAAAGAGAAGGGTGGCATTTCAGTGTGTTCAGGAAGACAACAAATCTGGTTTTGGACAGATCATAGGAAAAGTCCAAGTTTCTGTACTGAGTATTGTAAAAAAAAAGTGTAAAGACCAGCAGCAGGACACAAGCCTGCATTAGAAGACAGCACTCTCCAGAGGCAATTACCTGGGTTCATCTATTCCCAGGAAACAGATCCTCCTGGGATTCAGTATCTTCTTAGCACACACAGGACATTGGCTTGTTGCAACAGGTAGGCAGAAATTCCTGCCTACCCTGCCTGAACCATTAAGCCTTTGTTAAACAACATCGGGTTTTCTGGTATGAAATGTAACTTATTTGCAGTATCCTGGAAGGCTGTTCAAATCTGCAGCATATCAGACATTTAAAAATTACTCTTGCAATAGATATATTTTCCTTTAAAACCTGTTCCGTAACTGTCTGCATTAAGGCTTCTTGCACGATGTGTTGAAGCCCCAGCTGCTTTCAGAGGGAGGACACTTGTGGAGGGGGCGACTGACACCAGTGTGGAGCAGTCCTGTGCTACCTTCTCATATAAAAGTGGAGTTTCTACCAAACTGAACCCTTTCAAAACCCACACTGCATGGGCAGGCTTAGAAGTCTGGAAATCACATGCTCGCTTTCACGCGCTCCTGCATGACTAATAAAGTGATGATTCTCTGCTATTGTCATCCCAAAGTAACATCTCAGCTGCCCTGCAAGCCATGTGCAATGTTCTATTGCTAAAATAATAACTACTTCGGCAGCGTATTGCATCTATTTGCACAGCACTTAACAAGTGTGATATGACAGAAACTACTGCTTAGGCTCAAAACCATTTTTCAGAATTAAGAATTTCTGTGCAACTCATTCACTGTTATTTTTTTTTTTTCCCCAGCGAAGTACCAATATGGGAATCCCCTTCTCCATGGGTCTACTTACATATTTCAACAACCATGGATTTGCTAAGGTGGCTTAGTAAGCTTTAGCTACTTCTGCCTAGTCTGTGGCATTTGTCCAGGGTCTCTGGATGCCTGGCAGGAGCCCAGGCAGAGCAGCAAACGGCTGAGGCACAGGTACAGAAAATTAAATATATTGTGGCAGGAATCCTGCCTCCTGGGCAGATCCAATACCTGGCATTGTGCTCTAGGTATGTCTTAGGTATGCCTGATTTGCTGAAGGCATGTCAGGGATTTCATCAGCAGGTGCGTAGCGTGCAACACATCTGATGATTCAGTGCTCGTATGTGTGCTGTCTGGTCGTACGCCTGTGTTTCTCTTGGGAGGGAATGACTGGTGAGAGATTTAAGCACGTATTACACCATCACGGGGCATGGTTGCACCCACGCAGCTATGCACTTGTTCCCTGCTTTCATTAAGGGATCCCATGTTCATCCTGGCTAACAGGTTCTCTACCTCCTTTCTCACCGTATTAAACTGTGACCAGCAGGAGCTTAGGAAAGCCAGCTAGGCCAGAACAGAAACAAGTTTCCCAGAGAAGCTGTGGCTGCCCCCTCCCTGGCAGTGCTCAAGGCCAGGCTGGATGGGGCTTGGAGCAACCTGGTCTAGTGGAAGGTGTCCCTGCTTATGGCAGGGGGGTTGGAACGAGATGGTCTTTAAGGTCCCTTCCAGCTCAAATCACTCTATGAGTCTATGATTCTACGAAACTGTAAGTGCCTACCAGCTGAGTGCCCCACTTTGGATGCCTAGCTGCCCTCAAGCACCCAAACAGACTCCACAGAGAACAACAGAGAACATTGCCCTCGTTTTCTCTGAGCCTCAGTTTCCCCACATGTAAAGTGGGAATACATCCACTTGTCTTCTTTCATAGGACGTCCATATTGTCAAAAAGTGGAAATTGTACCTTTTCAGGTCCTCCTCTGTGCCTTAGTGAACAGAGCACCAATGCCTTTGGAAGTATCTTGCTAGTGATGTAGCTTCTTGAAGCCTCTCTGGCTTCCTCTCAGCCCATCCATGCTTGGCGTACACATCTTCTAAAGAACGGCTCTGGAAACTGGGAAGAAATAAACTCAGAAAACATACTGAATGGGCTCAGAGACCCCAGGCATGGGCACAATTCCCATTGACCAGAATGAAGGAGGGCTGAATGTATTACTAACCCTTTGTTAGCCCACACAGTCTACTCTTCTCTAGTTCTCTCCGTTGCACTTTGGCCCATTTAATACTACAAATGTTAAAGTAGTTCCTGCCTTTAAATCCCAGAGCAAGAACTTCTGTGGATTGTCTCAGTGGAAATGCATTCACAGACACACTAAACCAAAGTGTATGGCTCTTTGCAAGAACAAATTCCTGTCGGCCTGAGAAACTGCCAATTGTGTGGCATTAGATGTAAAAAAGGACTTGAGCAACTCAGCTCACACATCCGTTCTTGTGCTGCATGCTAAAGCTGTGGATGAGTCAGTACAGCTGAGTGGGAGAACCAGACAGGTCTGAATCACCACTTTTTCCTCCTCTCCGAAGCACTATTATTTCCATGCAAATAATTTCAAGCCTCAAAGCCATAGAAGAATTCCAGTAGTGGTGATTGAAAACCTTGTACCCCAGAAGGAGCCAACTGGTTAATGAAAATTCACAGCTGCTTCATGTTTGGAGACACTGATTTATGTAAAAGGAAATTAGCTAATTAATCTTAAAATCCTGGAACTTGAGAAGTATTTGGGGAGACAGTAAGCTCCATTTCAGGATTTCACTGAAGCTATGTATTATTTAGCTCTTTCCATTGTTGTTCAGACTGATGTATGAGAAGTTTGAGAAATGCAGCTGTGGAGTCTGACAGGATAAATGTTTAAAAGGTCTGAAAAAGACCAGGTTTTCTTTTAAGTGCAGAGAAGTAAAAAACAGTGTGGGATCTTCATCTTTCTGTTGAGCTCAGGCTCTAGATAGAAACCTCTGCAATATGTGGGAAGACACCTTCACACATTCGGGAAGTAAATTGAGGACTTTTATCTGCTAAGTGCTGTCTGCATCTGGAAGACCACCAACTTTCTGCATTTTACTTACACCAAGAGATAACAAGTATTTGCATGTCATGAATGCTTGATTGAGTCTTTTATACGTTTTATATCTCGTTCTTTTGACTTACTAGCTACTTTAATAATACTAAAACTAAATACAAAGCTAAATAAAAGTTAAATTAAAGCAATTAAATAAAAAGTAAAAAAATCAATGATTTTTTTATAAGCTCATAATTTATTTAGAAGAAACCAATGTCGTTTACAGAAATAACTTCATAAAATATATGAAATTCAACTGGGAAGACAGTTTCAAATCTTTGTGAACAACTATATCAGAATTCTGTAGAAGAGCCATTAAGTTGGGATTTCTCATGTAAAGTTGTCAATGTACCTATACGTATGTTGTAAAGTATAATGACCTGGAACCGCAAAACTCAACTGAAATATGTAAAAGGAACAGAATTGTGACTGCAACACTTTTATCAGTTTCCTGATGTTTGTTTTCATTTACAGAATTTAGAAACAGAAGAAGGATGTATGAGACTTTTATGGTTTTTCTCCTCTAAGTGCAACTTTATGCTAGTAACTTACTTCACCCTAATAAAACCTCAAGGAAGAACAAAATTACTCTCTCTGTGAGAGAAATTTGTGTGTGTATGTCCTCCTTGAAGGAAGCTTTAGCAACCTTAAGAAAAAGTGCCAGCTCTCTTGACAAGACTGGCAGGCTTAGAAGTGGAAAGATCTGATATACAGAATACCAGAGGCTTCGTAGTTCAACACATGCAGCCCAGGGAACCTCGTCCTGGTTAGACACGTCTTCGAATTGAGGCACTTTGCTGCAGCCTCAACCTTTTTTTGCTTTTCACTAAGCATCTTGCCCAGATTTAATAGTACTTCAAGTCAGAAGTAACTGGCAGCACTACTAGCAATGTGGGTTTGAGCAAGGATTCTGCTTTTGCTCATATTTGCAGTTGCCTACATCGTGGTGAGGAGGTGGTTGCGTTACTGAAAAGCCAGTTGTCCTTCATCAGCTTCCCTCAGTCCTTTTGGGTGCTCATGAGGACAGGCAAGTGTAGCGTCATGGCTGTATCTCACATGATTAATTGAGAAAGAATTGCACCCTGCTCAAGTACAAACAGTATGGAGTACATCCCCAAAAGTCCCTGCAACAAATGAGGGGGGAACACAACACTTCTGCAGATTTGGTGTTGTAATGTGTTCTCAATTGAGGTGCCATTTGCTCAGCTTAACTCTGTAAAGCTATGTTGACCTAACTGGAGAAAACAGAAACATATCAAAAAGTAAAGCAAGAACAAATTATCTCTAGAAAAACAATGGACTTAGCAGGGTGTAATAATTTCATTTCTTAGTCCTTAATTCCCATTTTCTATGCCTCACTGAAAATTTCTCAAAACAATTACCTTACATAGATCTTCATAAAGTGGCTTGTGTCTACCAGGATAATAAAAATTGTACGATGACTAAATAGGCCCGTAGCATCTATTTCTCTTCAACCCTCGCATATTTATCGTGTTTGTGTAACCTGGCTACTTTCTTGGGGTTTATTATTGTGCTCAGGAAAGCAAATAAGACAAGAAAGATATTCCAAACTGCTCAGCCTGGGAACACCCCATCTAAATACATTCGAATGCCTGATGGAGAGCCCCAATGCAATCTTCGTGTTTCAAAGAAAGGTAATACTGCTGCAGTTATTTGACAAACAGATCTGGATTGTGTTTCTGTTGTCAGAAGCCAAAGAGTATCAATCTCCTTTGCTTCGGCGCTGTGGAAAGCAAACAATGTTTGACTTGCGGCGAACCTTTAGGCATCCATGCTTTTTGTAATGAAGAAGTGTTTGCTGTGAGATGGTGGCAGGAAAGAAAAGCCCCACCTCTTTACAGAGTACGGGAAAGGAGTGCTGGCTTCCAAGCCTGATTTTTTGAACACTGGTGGATTATGTTTGCAGCGTTGTTCCTGGCACATTTCCAGGAGTCTAATATAGGAAAGGTTTTTAATTTGTCTTTTTTTCCCCCTTTCCTTTTCCCTTTCCTCTCTTCTCATTCCTTCCTCGCTTTCTTTCCTTACTCTTCTCTTCCTTTCTCCTAGCAATTGGTAAAAAAGACAATATGTGGAAAAACAATGTCTTTATTCTTATCCTTTAATTGGAAACAGGAAGTTTTGTAATTATTTTTTTTTAACAGATACCAGCATAACTGCATGGCACTCACCAGAGCTAATCTGCTTTCAGACCAGCAGACCTGTGTGCAGAGCTGGGGCAGAGAACCACCTCTGTGAGGATGAGCCCTGCACGGGCCTGTGCGGGACCAAAGGGCGCTGCCATCCTTGGCCACCCTGGGCCCTCCGGCAGCGCCTGGGTCGGCAGGAGCGCGGCTCCGGAGGCCCATCATTCAGGCCAGCCAGGGGCAAAGACGGGGTGAGCAGGAGCTGGCATGGGGCACTGCGATGGTGCTGGAGGGTTTGCTCCTCCGCTGTCCTGGATTTCACTGTTGAGTCCTTCCAATGTGAACCCATGTCCCAGTATAGATACGATGTTTGTCAGGAGAGCAAATGACCCACAGTCCGGTATGGGATGGGTTTTGGGGACCTTGGCCGGGCATGGTGGGAGGTGCGGGCCGGGAGCTGGTGCCCAACACCTCGCGTGGTGGGTGCTGGGGTTCAGGGCTGCTCCCCTCGTGCTTTTGGACATCCCACTCTGGAGGACTGTCACAGGAGGAGATGGGCTGAAGGCCAATGGACACGACCAGCTCACGCCAGTTTGCCGCTGTGGCTCTCCCAGTGCTCTTGGGCCTTTATTAGGCGCGACCCCCATGACGCCCCCACACCACAGCCCCTCAGCGGCCCTCCCGCGGGGGAAGAGGCGGGGGGGTCTCCCGTGCCCATCAGCGCGGGGGCAGATGCCCCGAAACCGACCCGCCAGGCGGACGGGAAACCCCCGCGGGCCCCCGAACCGCACCTGCGGAGGTAGGGCTGCCGCGAGGGCATGGCTGCCGCGGGGGCATGGCTGCCGCGGGAGCCCCCCGCCCGGCGCCTCCCCCCGTCCCCACCCAACCCGGAATACGCGGGGCGGCCGGCGGCGGGGCGGGCAAGGTGGCGCCCGCCACCTCCCAGGGGGCGCCCCGCAGCGCCGCCGGGGCCGGGGCGGGGCCGGGGCGGGCGGTGACCAATGGTGCGGCGGGGGCGGGGCGGGCGGTTCACGAGCACCCGGGAGGTGACAGCGAGGCCCCGCCCTCCCCGCGGCGAGCGGGCGCCCGCGGCGAACATGGCAGAGGAGCGGTGCTGAGCTCCGCGCCGCCGCCGTCCTCCCCCCCCACCCCCCGCACTTGTTGGCCGCCTCCGCTGGGGGAGGGCGGCTTTCCCTGCCCGCCCCGCGTCCGTGAAGGGAGGGCAGCGCCGGCGCCTCCGCGGAGGCGTGTGTGATGGTGCGGGCATGGCGGGGCAGCCGGCGGCCGCGGTGCTGCTGAGGCGGGGGGCGGCTGGTCCCGGCCCCGGCGGCGGCGGCGGCAGCAGCACCAGCCAGTGGGGGCTTCCTCCCTTTCCCGACCTCCCCGGCCGGCGTTGAGGGAGGGAAGGAGGGAGCACCTCGCTGTGCCGCCCGCCTCGCCTCGCCGCCGCCATGCTGCCCGGGGTGGGGGTGTTCGGCACCGGCCTGACGGCGCGGGTGATCGTGCCGCTGCTAAAGGCGGAGGGCTTCGCCGTGAAGGCGCTGTGGGGCCGGACGCCCGAGGAGGCGGAGGAGCTGGCTAAGGAGATGAGCGTCCCCTTCTACACCAGCCGCATCGATGAGGTGCTGCTGCACCAGGACGTCGACTTGGTCTGCGTCAACTTGCCGCCGCCGCTCACCCGGCAGGTCGCCGTCAAGACCCTGGGTGAGTGGGGGCGGCCGGGGGTGGGGGGCGACCGCGCTCCGGGCTCGGGCTTCGCGCTCGCCTCGGGCTGAATGAAATGAAACCCCACCTCAGCACGGAGTTTTTCCTCTGCTTTGCTTCCCTCCCTCCCTCGCCCTTCCCCGGTTATTTGGAGGGGGGGCTGGCGCTCCGCGCTGTAGCAGGCCGAGGGGCGGCAGGGGGATGGCGCTGCGGCAGCTCGATGTGATATCTCGCATCCCCGCCGGCGTGGTCCTGGGCGGTAGGCAGGCACCCTCCCCGCCGGGATGCTCGGGCAAGCCTGGGCCCGGCCGGGCCTGACAGCCAGCCCATGCAGCGCGGGAGCAGGGAGCAGGTGTCCTCCGTGTCGCGTTAAGAAGGAGAAAGTCACGGTAAAAAGGAGAAAAATACTCCTCCCGCCCGCGTTTGGCCGGGGGTTGCGGTAGGCGCCTGGCAGGGGAGCGGGGAGCTGAGCATCGCTCCCGCCTTGGGGGCAGCCGGGGGTGGGGGGCGGCCCTGCCCCGCCCCGGGTCCTCGGCTGCAGCCCCGGGAGGGAGGCAGGAAGCGGTGACCGCGGAGGAGACGTTTTTGCACCCGAGGCTTAATGAGGACCACGTACAAAGGGAGGGAGGGACCGAAAAAGTAGGCACGCACTGTTGAGAGCTTCTCCGGTTTCAAGCGTGCGAAAATGGGCCGCGTCTCGCCTTCTCTAGCGTGAGCGTCAGCCTGGGCTTTACTCGTTCAGCTTCCTCATCTCTGGTCTTGAAAAAACTTGTTTTCTGATGGATTTCAGTGGGAGTGCCCTCCGGAGTGAGGAAGTCTTGATTTATCTCAACGAGCATAGGTGGGAAAGGGTGAAAGCGAGGGGCGAACGCTGTGGGTCACCACTGTTGCGGAGCCCGTCGAGGCGGACAGGGCAGGGCGGTGGGTCGGCGCCGGGGCGGCATCTCTGTGGGGCTGTGGCCGTCGCTGTCAGCCTCGTAGGCGTGTATGGCGTGTAGTGGCGTTACATCGCTGCTGGCGTACTCGGTAGAATGGGTTACCATTCAAACGTTGCTAGTGTCACAGCCAGCCACTCTTTTCAACCTTTAAAATTAAGCAGTTAAGGCAGTACCTAAAAAACCTTAAGTACAGTGTAGGCATTTGTCAGGAAGCCTTGCTCAATGTTACTTCTGTACTTGGAAATGCTTGTCTCTGAGTCAGAGCATTTGCTTGTCTTATTATAATCTACTTTTGACTTTCCCCTCAAGATGCAATACTTGCACCAGAAGCCTGACTTGCTTGCCAGAATGGTGTGTGAATGGATTTGTAGTGCAGCATTCCATACCCCACAAAAGACAGTATCAAGTTAACAAGGTTTCACGTTTGGCGCACAGTAATTTGGTGACAATCAGGTGTTGGTCATGGAAGTGCTCTTACAGGTAGAGTCCCACGAGGTTTCAGGCAGATGCAAGGCAGCTGGTACAAGAATAAAACTTCTGAAATAATAAAGAAACACACTTGGTGTGATTTTGCTGGAGGGCTTAATGTAATGTTATGTTTTGTCCCTCTCTGAATATTTGCAGCTAAAGAAGAAAAAAAAATCCTGTTCCTGAGCGTGTGCTGAATTTATGAATGATGCTGACAATTGAGCTTACTGATAACTTGCTGATGCAATCTGCTAGCAACAGACTGGAGAGGAAAAAAAAAAGATGTTTTCTGCCTGTTCCTTAGTACTGTATCGTTCTCGGTTCCCTTTCACCTCTAGTTAATTTGTTTTCCTCCTGTTCCCCAACGGTTGTTATTTGTGTGTTGCAGGGGTGGTAAAACGTGTGAAAACACATGGAATGGTCATTAACTAGGGATTAAACGTGTTACAGTGTGATAATGTGCAACATGTCATAATTTCTTTTTTTAGTGTATTACTTAAAGGGGATTATTATTTACAGAAATAGTTCTTGGACTATAAATAATTCTTCTCCCAGTTATTTCAGAGTTAAATTTTTACTATTTGGTTGTGTTTTGTGGTTGGTTTGTTTGTTTGTTTGTTTTTTTTATATTCAGGCATTGGATATATAACAATGAAAGTTCTTGCATGTTCATACAGGTGCAAACAGGGGGCTAGAGCAGTGGTTCGCAGACTGCTGAGAGGAATTCCTCCCTGCTGGCAGCTCCTTCTGGTCCTGCTTGTGCTTCATGGCTTGCAAACTGCTGTGCCCTGGAGTGATTATTTTGCTTTAATCACTGAATTTTCTGTTTTGAGGGGAGCGGTGCAGTTGCATTCAAGTGGGGGTTTCAAAAGCCTGTGGTAAGCAGGGGCAATGTCTTATAGATTGAGGAAAGCAGAAGCTGGAAAAACATTCCTTATTATGATAAGGAAAGGATGTGGGTCTTATTTTTTTTTTCTTTTTATCAACTTAATTTTTTGTGGTTTTTTTTTTCTTCCCCTTGAGATTTTGCACAGTGTTGTGCAGCAGCTAGTGATAGGACATAGACAGGGATACCAGAGGTTTTACTCACAGATGGAGGCTTCAGGAGGTCTAAACACGATGCCCTGTGTTGCAGCAGAAAAGGCTGAGAAAGACACGAGTTATTTGTTAATACACCCAGGTCTGGCTTCCATATGAGAGGAGGTATAGCTGGCCTGGGAAGAGACAGGAACCAACTTTTCTTTTGTACCTGTATTTTATTTTATCTTAAATTGGCTTGTTGCCCAAAGCTGTGTTTTCATTTGGGGAGGTTTCATTATTAAAAAGTAAAAGCCTGCGGAAGCAGTTGGTGGTGTTTCTGTCACCTGTCTAGAGCTGTGTTTACACTGTGAAATTGCAGTGGGTTCATATCTGCTCTGGCCTATTTCTGATGTGGACTCTGGAGGTGAAGGCGGGGTAAAACAGGTGTCCCTGCAGCTGTCTTTAGCTCGGACCACGCAATGGGAGAAACTCGGTTGCTTTGTTGTCACTGATATGTCTGTCATGTATTGCTGCTTGAAACATGTTTTTGGCATGGTGGCCCATCAACTGCTATTAAAACACAAATGTGTGAATACATGCCCCAGTTGAGGAAGTCCCCAAACTGTGGCTTCCTGCAAGCTGTTGGGGGAAGAAAATGGGAGAAATACAGCTTTAAACTTGTCCTGTTAAACTTTCCTCTAAGCCTCTGCTGCTTGTCTGTATTAGAAACAGGATCCTGAGCTGGGTCAAATTCTGTGTGGCAGTTTTCTTAGGAGCTAGACCAATGTTGGGCAAGCCTCTGGAACAGAGCAAGTTTAAGAGAGAACTGGAAAACAGGCTGCTTTGGAC
Organism: Leptosomus discolor; assembly: GCF_034619465.1. Classification (NCBI taxonomy): domain Eukaryota; kingdom Metazoa; phylum Chordata; class Aves; order Leptosomiformes; family Leptosomidae; genus Leptosomus; species Leptosomus discolor. Next base: position 33,850,355 of record NC_141398.1, on the reverse strand, counting down.
AATGACTGAAAGCATGAATAAAAGCCATGGCATTTTTTGTGAAATGTGCTGATGGCCTCTGTCACTTCTGTGTGAAAGGAATCAAATTCCTGGTTCACTTCTACAAAATGGGGCTGATTGACCCTTTCTCTTTCCTACCTCTAGTCTATCTTGCTTGCTTAGGGGCTCTTTTGTGTATTATTGTTTGTACTCGTTCCCTGTAGCATAATGCAAAACGAGTGTCCTGACTGACTTGCTGCTTGGTGGTCAAGAAGATCAATGACTGAATGTTTAGGTAAGCATAGAAAACACTTCTAGTGTTGAATAAGGGCATTTTCCCTTCTCACTGAGCTGAAGTTTGGCATGTTTGCTAGAAGTGGTCTGTGTTTCCCCTGCCCATGTGCATCAGCAATACAGTCTTATCCCAAACCTGATCAGGCATGGGAAATGTGTTTGCATGCAGGGTCACCAGAGTGCCTATTTGTGCTCAGCATCAGAAGAGTTGCTGGTACAGACAATATGACACGTCCCTCCACCTAGTTCAAAACTGTAATCCCTACTTCTTGTTTAATTAAATAAGGCATTCTTCAGATCCTGACTGAAATGGTTGCCTGTGTGACTAAATAGCTGCCACATCAAGTGAAGTGTTGTACTGCAGGTGGTGCTGAGGAGTCCATGATGATATTTCATCTCAAAGTTGAAGGGGAAAGCACAGACGTTTCTATGTGCTTGGTCCTGTTGGTCCTTGAGTCAAGTCAATTCGGCTAAAGAGAACTTACTCCTGAGGTTCATGTAAGTGTTTCTGGGGAGCAAATGTTTTGCTTTTGGGAAGAATCAAGTATCACGTGTTTTTAACGCATGGTTCTGGAGATACTGCCCTTAATTCTATTTACAGTGGTTTTGCTTACTCTTTCATCTTAAGTTAGGGACAGGAACAGTGAACTGTGCGCTGAATATTCACTGCACATGTTTGCAGCCATGTCTACATAGTATTACATTTTAAAATGTTTGTATTGTACTAGCGCATGGTAGGAGTATGTTCTGCCTGGGGACTACACAGAGTATGACTTTCTAGCTCTCCAGAAGTTGTTCCTTTTAAGGAGCACTTAAATTTGCTTGCTGACCACTGCTTCTGCTATACTTGATTGTGGTCATGAGGGAGCATCTTTATTTAGAGAGGAACATAAATAGTACTGCTCAGATCCTTACCTTCCCACTGTTTCCCAGGAAGCAGTGGCATCACACGGCCATGCAGTACAGGTCTGCTGTTCAGAATATGTTTGTGAGAACTCCTTGTTAAAGCATTGGCAATGTTATCGCTGAATCTACCCCTGAAGCAGGGGGAACATCAGCTGCAGTGAAGTAATTCACAGATCTGATGCAATCTCTAATTACTTTCCACGTTCCTCTGCACCCATGCAAATCAGGCAGAGGTTGCAGGGTTGTAGCAGTGGATAGAACTTGGTCCAGAGTTTGTAAAGTGGTTAGGATCCTTTGGGATGAGATGCTCTATTAAGGGAAAACATTATCATGATTATTTATTATTAATAGCAATGTAATATCTGTCCTGCAATATTGAGTTTAAATTTGACCTAACAGCAGTGACTTTCAGAGAGCATGCTCTTTTATTTGGAAGGCAGATGAGTCCGCAGCATATTGAATGCGGATTATGGTCATCTTATTGCAAAAGAAAGAGTCAAATGAGGTGCTGTCTACCTTTAATCAGCAGAGCTAGCAGAGGCTATGATGCCTTTTTTTGCACATATTAGAAAGTCAGTCCGAAGAGCCTGCTGGCAATTGCCTGCAAGCCTTCTTCCCACTTGCGTGATGATGGTATACCACAGAAAATGACACCTAGCTCTTCCATCGACCTTTTCTCTCAGTACTGCAGACCTTTAATTCCAGTGTTATTCCTGTAAAACTCACAGAGATACTGTGGGATTTGGCCTCTGAGACAGTTAAGGTAAAAGAGCACTGTTTACGTACTGGTTAAAAACCAAACAAATAAAAATAATAATAAAAAACCCCAACCAAATATAGCACACCCCTCCTCCTGTTCCTTGTTTCCTTTCCAGCCTTTAGATCAAAGGCCTGTTTTCATTTTTCCCAATTGTCCTCTTCTGACTGAAAGTAACCGCCAGTTCTGTTGTTGCAGTGGTAGGGTAGGTTGGGAGCCCAGTATGGACCAGACTTGGGATGCTGGGGCACTGAGCTCATGCCATGATGACGTACCCAAATTTGCCTAGACTATGTAGCAGTCAGTTGAAGTGATTGTATTAAACGGTGTTAGCCGTGGTAGTTAGACTACCATTGTAATCCTCTATCCAGTTGGGTCAGTTTGTGTTGCTGGAGTTTCCTATGTACTGTTTTAGAACCAACTGCCTGGTCGCTGGGATCCCAAAAGGACACTGTGTTGCTGTCTCCAGACCAGTGTGGGCAGCTGAAGCAGGATGGGCTGGACCTCTTGAGGACTGCTGCAGGGCTAGTCTTGGGCCCACTCAACTGGAGGCTGTAGGGGTGTGGAAAACAGCATCTCTCAACTTTAGGGAGTTACCATCCTCTGTCTGATTACTGTGCCCTGTAGGTGACTTGGCTGAAACAAATGCATGCCCAAGCCCTCAGTTGCCCTGCTTCTCCCTGTGATTTAAATGGCAAAACCTGATGCCAGAGTACAGAATCCCTCCTTCCATCTGCTCGGCTGTTGGGGGCTTGGAGCTTGGACCTTCAGTACAGTGAAGGCTTTGTTAGGCAGAGCCTGTAGTCAGGGTGGTGATACTTTTGATGAGTAGTCTGAATTTCTTTTAAATACATGAGTCAGGTGTGCGTTTGTATGGTTTTTTTTGTTGTATGTGTGTGGGTTGGTTTTTTTTTTTAAATCTGTGTAAGCAAGTCCTTACAGCCTTTATCTGTTTCACTGCACTTTGAATGCTATTATCCTTGCACTGTTCTGGTCTTACATTGGTGGTAGCAATGGTGGCAAGTACAGCTATTTTTCCTACTGTCTGTGGTACTGGAAAAACTCATCTGTTCGAAGACTAGTGCACACTAGTGCTATTTCCAGCGCAGGTCCTCCCTGGGCATCCTTGTCAGTGTTAACAGTGACGCCCTAGCATTAGCAATGCCATAATATTTTGGTGGCTGAAATGAAATGGCTGAATAAGGTAAGTAGCTCTCTTAGGTGTGGCTTCTGGCATGGCTGACAAAGATTTGACTGATGTGTTGTTAACTAGGAAAGGGCTGGAAATGGTAAAATCCTCTCCTGTGAACAAAGCAGGCATTACTGTGTTACTGCTGAAGGTGTAGGCATGCATGTCTGGTCTCGTGGCTGTGCTAGCAAGGATTATCCTTTGTATTTCTCTTGCTGGCACAGCTGGTAGAGTGGATATCATATAGATAGCATCTTGTGTGACTTTTTTTTTTTTTCTGTTAAGATGGCACTACTGTGCTGTGGATGCTGATACGCAAACAGAAAACATGTAGCATAGCTTTCTTCTGCAAGAAGATGAGAGAAGGTCCTGATAAAAAGCGTGTTTCCACTGTTAGAGCTGTGCCCAGGCTAAGTATTGTAATTATTTAACTTCTGGAGTAAACTATTGCATTCCACTAACATGTGAAACAGCAGAAAACAGATCTTTTATTATTATTATTCTTTCTTGCATAGCTTTGTGCCTTCATTCTGACAGGCAATGGCCACTGTGACACCTGCTGTAGTACTGACCTGTCTGATTCCTCTTCAACAGACCTTCCCTCTGTCACTTCCTGTATGGTTGCTCGCTTTTGGGGACTTGTGTTGCTGAGTGCTCAGTGGCGTGTAAAGGAAGGACCTGTGTCCAGCTTCTGCTGTTCCAGGTTTTAGAAGAATATTAGTAATAGGGGAATTAAGGAAGAATGTGTAGATAAATGTGTAGAAAGGAAAATAATGGTGGGCGAATAAAATCACTAGATTTTCAAGGCTCCCACTGTTGCCTCTTTTTCTCTCTCTCCATTTTTTTTTTTTTCCTTAAAGCCCTCCTATGCCTGAAATTGACACTACATGACAGAGAGATTTGCTGTAGGACTCGAAGCATGGATAGTCGAGCACAGTCCCTGATGGAGGCAGGGTAAAAACTCTGCAAGATGCTAAATATGTTGTTCTGTCTGCTTTTGTTCGAGAACAAGGTAAATTGTGTTGAAACATGTTACAACTTACTGTCCTTTTCTTTGTATGTGCAGTAGATTTTGCCCATTTAGCAACAGTGGTGGCAAAGCACCAAGAATGAAAATAGAGTTAAATTTCTAGGATGGCCAAGATTGGCGTTTTTTTTTTTTACAGGCCACTGCAATGCAACAACACTCTTCACTGTTAATATCAGTTTGCCACAGCATTATCCGGAGTTGATAGGAATTGTTCTGGTTTCCTCAAACCACCAAAGCAGAAGCGTTTACCCTACTGCTTTTTGTTTATTATTCATATAATAAATTCTTAGCTCATAAGAGTGAGATGTCAAAGCCAGGGACTTAATTTACAAGGTCAGCGTGTGTGCAGGTAACAGAACCACACTCCTTATGAAAAACGATTTCAGGCCTTAAGTCTTGATTTAGACAAATTGATTTAAATGGGTATGTAATTAAACAAGAACAATCCCTCGTGTAGCATCCCTAAATTGATTTAGGGCCTGGTCTGCACATAGATTTTTGTACCAGTATAATTATGACTGCAAGGGGTGTGGCTTCTTTAATAATTGCTGCATGGCCATTAGAAGTCCAGCAGGTGTGACTCCTGGCATGAACGCTGTTCTGCTGGCATAATGGCATCTGTATTTGGTACAGGTTATTCCCACACCTGTGCAGGCATAAACTGTTGGTTGCATATATATTTAGAGCATTCAGCTGGTATAAATGTGTCCATGTTACTGGTATAGTCCAGCTCTAGATATATTGGTACAGCTGTACTCTGCATAAAGCCAGTTGATGTATTAATTAGGGTGGTTTATTGTTGCGGACACTGGGAGCAATCCTGTTTCATTTTTGGGTCACTGTGAGTTTGGACACCTTTGAGCAAAAGTCCCCAAAAGGTCTCAAGAGTTTTTCTGCGCTTGTTCAGGAGCTGGCTATGCTAAAAATATGGTGGTGAAGAGCAGAGGAGGCTAGGCCTTGATGCACCACACAGCTGGCACTGACCACCAGTGTCGGATAAGACTCATGTACCTGGCAAGTGTAAGCGTAATTATCCTTGAGCACTGTGGATGCCTCTTACAGCTGCACTTCCAAGATGGTGGAACTGGTGTACAGGATAGCGTGAACACCAGATCTTATTAATACACAGATCTGACCCACAGGGTAACGGGAATTTTAGGGAATTGTGGGGGATGAGAATTTACCCCCTCTTCTCCTTTGGACAGAGATAATAGCATCCTTTGTTTTAGCTCAGCCAGGGCTAATGATGAAAGTTATTATTTATCAGGCCTAACTCCTAAGTATGAGTGTGGTGAAGAGCACAGAAAATGAGAACACAGTGTGAGGAACTTGTTTGGTAGTAATATAAGAATAAACATAATGATTTAACACAGGGAGTAAAATTACTTCCGTCATTTGCTACTGTGCTAGAGTTTAACCTCAGGGTGAAAACCAATGCCTTCAATTCCATCACAGCAGCAGCTTTAGTGAAGCAGATGGAGGTGAAAAAAAGGTAGCAACTTTGGTTTGCATTCTGATGTTTCCATGGCTTTTATCTGCAATAAAGACCCTAGTTTTGGCACTTCCTTGCATTGAATGTTTGGCAATCTTCAGCCCTTCCATCTGGCCACTTTTTGCCAGGAAATGCCCAGAAGGAAGGTCGTGGTTGAATTAAATACTGTCTCTAGGGTACTGGACTTCACATGGCTAATGAGGAGCCTTAATATAGAGAGCTTTTCAAAATCCAAATAGAGTCAAGCAAGGAGAGAGAACTAAAATAGTGCTGGAGTGATGTTGCTTAAAAATGTGAAATCAAGGGCTAGACTGAGCACTCTGAATTCTTTCTATTGGTATCTATACATACGCATTACATATAGTTCCATATATGTATAAAAATAAAAAAAAAATTGTGAAAAATGTATAAATTAAAAATTCCTGGAAGTCCCTCCCCTTCCTTCACTTCCGCAGCCCATAAAAGACAATGCGACTGTTACTGTTTTGTGTAGGGATAGGAAAGGGGAGAGAGACTAGCTCAGAGGACATCTGAAATGGTTGCAGCCAAACTCATGCGTGTTAAAATAAATTCCAGAAATGTTCCTGAAAGAGGTATGTAAAAGGTTAGGTTCTGATCCTGTTTGGTCCACTGTGAATGCAAGTAAAGCACTACAGATCAAAGGAAATAGATGAAATTCATGGTGATATTACTGAGAACACACTCTGGCCTGAAAGAAAAAACTTAACTGTGCCGCAGGGAGAGGAGCCTGGCCTTGCAGATCTGTGTCGTCTTAGCAAAGGCATCTCTGTCAACTTAGGAACTGATCGGTGGGAGTCTTGGGACATGGTTCTGCAAACCTCTGCTTACTTCAATAGTCTCCTTGAAGACAAAATCCCAAATTCCTCGTAGGGAATATTTGTCAGGTGCAGTAATTCACGTAAGTAGGAATGTGCTCGTAAACTGCTTTTGCACCAATTCATCAAAAAAATCCATAAATATAGCTACCTCGGTGCAATTCCACAGCTCGATATGGTAATGCTTCTATGACATGTTAATGGCAGCATGTCTGCAGGAATAAAAAATAAGGTGGAAACTATTTGGAGCAGAGGTGCTTAGAAATGTTAGCTGTAGCCTGTGGAAGTCTATCACTAAACAAGCATGACAGAGCTTGCAGAACTCTTTTGTGACTTGCTGCTTGCCTTGAAGGAACTTGACAATTCAGTGTTACGAAAGATGCTTCGTAGTTAAACAGGATGAGATGCTCTGATAAAGACTCATTTAATGGGCAGAGTGCTAAGCAGACTAGTTTGTGGGTACAGCATTATCCAAATATGTGAGAATGTGTTCTGAATTTTGTATCCTTGATTAACAGGTGGGACTCATTACTCATGTTGCTGAAGTATTCTGCTTAAAAATCAGTGTCATGAGATGCTCTGCTCATAGGGGTAACATCTTTGCTAAACTGCCCAAAGTACATTTCGACATAGTCTATGACTATTGGCATAGCTTGAGAGAACCATGGACCTGAAATGTAATTCTGGCTATAATTTTTACTAGACTTCACCATCTAACCACTAGGAAAAAATACTTTGATGTATCGTATGCCTAAAATGAGGAAAGTCTATGTTCACAAGCCACCTCATTTCTATCTCATAAATGTTGATCTGTGTGCTTGTGAGATTTGATGCTAGCTAGCAGACTTATTTATGCCTTTGATTATAGTGCTGTCTCTCAGCTCTTCATATAAATTTAATTGTTTGTACTGTGGTTGTTGTTGTTTGAAATTACAGATTTGTTCACAGAGGTGAAGGTGATCTTTCACTGGGCCTCATGTGCACAGATGTTTTGGCAGCTGCTGAGCCCACACTTCTGCTGTCTGTGTGCAGAGAGACCTGATCCCTTACATATGAGGTGGGGATGAGATGTTGTGTTGGTGTGTTTGATGACACTCCTATTCGCTCTAAGCAAGAGTGGCATGATGAGAATAAGCTTGAGAATTTTTGTCCTGAGCTTTCGTTCTCTGTAACGTAGATCGTGTATTTTAATTGGATTGCACTTAACCTGCCTTCCTGGAGCTGGCTTCATCTTTTAGGATGCCCATATCTACAGATTGGGGATGGAGGAGCAGGGGTGGATTTAGACTTGTTGAAGTTTGTATGGGAAACTGGTGACAGGGGCAGAAGCTGGGTCCTCTGATGTCTGCTCTTCTCTTTCACTGTGGGACCCGCTGAGGCCAAATGCTGTTAAGTAGATGGTCATCATGACAAATACATCTGAACTGCTGGAAGAGGACCAATCTCTGTCACTCTGGTTGGGGCTTTTCCCTGGAAAAAGGTGGTCTAAAACCAGGGTGAGAAGAGGGTAGTGGGGACAATGCAGGGGAACCAGATTCCCACGCTCTTCTTGTTGATGTTCCCTGTGTATGGGGCAGCTTGTGAAAGGATTGCAAGGACTGTCGGAGGGACCCCCTCCTTTGGGGAAGATGTGTGGCTGGGATTGAGTGATCCATGTCTGTGTCAAGTTTGAGGATTGTATCTTGCACTGAATATTTTCTGGGTTATTAATGCCAGTAATCATCTTTACAGTGTTGGAGCCTTATTTAACAGATGCTACAAAAAAAAAAATCTTAAGCCAGCTTGCTATGAGCAGTGATGGCTCAGCAGCTAGGAGACTTGTGTATTTATTTTTAATGAAGTATGGAGTTTCTCTTTAGTATATGTTATGGCCCTCTGCACGCTGGGAAACCCCTTTCTTAGCAAATGGACAGGTCCTTTCTGGGCTGGAGCAACTGCCTTTGTGGAAGATAGACAATAGCATACACATATGTAATGTTGGTTTCAAATACAACCTTGAGCATCAGCATAAGCTGATGTTGGCAAGTTCAGATTTGCAGCTGCTGTTATGAGGTGTTCAAATGTAAAAAGACACTTAATTTCAGGTCTAGGCATTTTTTCAGCCTTGTAGAGTGCTTGCCCTGTGACTTCTGCATCGGGCAGAATTATCCAAGTGCACTGGGCAAAAGCGAGTAGGGTGCTGGTAGCTGCTGGAGCTGTCATGTACTGTCTCAGTGTAATCACACTTACAGGGAATTTGCGTTAGATGGAATTGCACTGTACAGGGCCATGTGTGATGTCTTTGCCTTTCTGGCTATATCCGCATTTTAGTGTGTTTCATGAAGTTGGTAAATAGGCAAGGTATTTGAAAACATTTCATTCACTTGGTGCTCAAAAGAAAATATTGGGGTGATGCTTTAATTGCTGAATCGGATTTTGGCAAACCATTAAAGATTCCCTTGAAGAGTCTTAAATATAATGCAGTAAGTGTGATATTAACTGACCTTGTGAGCTTTTTGGTGTAATGAACAAGGAGTGGATTTTGAGGCTTTTGCTTACTGCGGGGAGGAATTACCCTCATCTCCTTTCACTGAAAAAGTTGCATCAAAGAATTATCAAGCATAGGAGATGCCTCTGCTGTAAGATTAATTTAATAGCATAGAAGTATAAGAAACTCTTGGGTGGTTTGTTTTTTTTCTTACTCCTAAAGAATGTATATTTTACCAAGGCACTGACAGGACATGGCTTTGGCCCTCTATTTGAGAGGACTGCCTGTTTTCAGAATCCTCCTAGCAGATGGTACCTGTGCTGATGAAGTTTCCTGGTCACAAGTGTCAGATGTTTGTACTACAGCTCTGGATCAGGGCAAGGATGATGGATGTTTCTAGGTTTTTATAACTGTCTGTCTGGGTTAAGTACGCTAGCCTAAATTCCATATGGATTATGTGGTGCTTACAGCTGGGAACTCTGAGTGGAGGAACCAAGCAGATCAGATGGATTATACTCTCGTGATTGTAATGAGTGTAAAATATGTATATATTCTGTGTATCGAATCTCTAGAACAAACTTCAGATGGGCTTGTGCTGCGGCAATAGATTTGTGAAGTGGCTGTAACTATTAATGCAGGAAAACTTGAGAGTATCATATTCTTCAAGTCCTGCCAGCAAATAAATATATATGAATTTACAATTGAGTATTGTTCATAGAATAAATATCTCTAGTAATAAAATCACCTTTTCGGTCTCCTCTTTCTGTTTTTTCCTCTCTATCTATTCAGCTTGCCTGGCACTGTAAAGCCTGTTAGGACCTGAAACTAATATTAGGGAAATTAAAAGTGTGGGTAGTTGTGCTCCTTCAGTTTCCTTGAAGCAAACAGTGGGTGTAGTTTCTCGGGGGGGAAAAAACATGGCCACAGAGAAAGAAGTCAGAAAATTAGCTTCAGAATAAGATAGACTCTGTAGCTCTGGTTGGAGAACTGTGTACCATGAGCCTCTGTTCTGATTTAATGCAGCTGTACTGTCCCAGTCTCTAAACCTGTAATTACAAGACTGAGAGATGGATTGATGTGGACAGTAGTTAGGATATTAATTAAAATACCATGGATGATGTGGGAACAATATGGGTTAAGTGCTAAAAGATCTACAGTGCTGAAGAACTCACTGTCTCTCCTGAAATTTTTGTTCATTCAAAATCTTCCAAATTTGGCCTGCAAGAGTTTGATCAGTAGTGTCAGGGCTCCCAGACATGACCTTAAATGAACTTCCATGTGCCTGAAACCTAAAGACTCGAAAACCTTCTGATTTGCTACTGGCAGAAGGGCATCTGTTTGAAGTTGCTTTCTGTCTAGCAGTTCTTGCTTTGTCCAAAACTCTCGAAGAAACTGCTCTTCTACTGAATGCAGCTTTACAAGAAATGGAAAGCCAAACCCATTTGCTGGTGTTGTCTTGGCACTTCTGCGAGATTGAAAAAAGTGGCTAGACCAGGTGCTTTTTTTTTTTTTTTAAACAAATACTTTTTTTTTGGTGGTGTTTGCTTTGTGGCTAATGACTTGTTGCCAGGTTTCATCTCTGAGCAGTTTTTATGGGAGTGGGATAAAGAGAGTGGAATTTCTGATGGAAATATGCAGTGGGCATAGCTGTGCCATGCTGCTGTCTGCATAGTGGCAAACTTTAGTCAAATCAGGGAATACCGTGTTGCTTTCTGCATGGCTGATTTTCTTACATTTGGTGGCTTGCGTTTGGCTTGTTACCTTCATTTGGAAGCAGTGCCAAAAAAAAAAGGGGTCTTACAGGGGCGGGGGGGGAGTACTGTGGGCTGTTGTGTTGCTGAAGTCCTGAATTAGGGGTAGAAACCACCTAAATCTTCCCTCTGCCACCCTTTGCAGGAGCCAGACTCTTGCTGCGGGTTCCTTCAATGTAACAGCAATGTGGCAAGCCATGCCCAGCTTTGTGCAAAGTGTTGAAAAGGGGTAGCGTTCTTTGGCATTTCTTGTCTTTGAAAATGCATGCTCGAAAACACCAGATAACATTTGCCTGGAAGAAGAGGATGTGTTTCAGTGAAATGATAAGAGTGGAAGGGCTGCTCTCAGGGGCCTGAGTGTGACACACCTCCCTTGTTAGAAAAATAGATGAGTACAGAAAGTGGAAAAGCACCCGTGATGCTGTCAAATTTGGCCAGGGGAAACCAGCTGAATAAAGGCCGGCAGGGGAGGGGATGGGGGAGAGCCAGAGCAGGAGAGAGCGAGCATTTAGTGCAGTAGGCTGTGCTGCCGTGACTGGGCTTGCAAAAAACAGAAGGGGAAAGAGGGTGTAGCTGGGTGGTTGTGGCTGTGACTCTCAAACTCCTTGCCTACTCTACCTCTAGCCAGCCATGGGCTGCATTCCCCATCTCCCTCCTGCTGCTGGGTTGTGGGCTGCTTCCCCAGAAAGGACTGGGCTGGAGTTGCCCCCAGGATGTGATGTGGGGGCTGCCGTGGTGGTGGTGGGAGTCCCTGGCAGTGAGATGTAGCTGGGAAGAGAAGGCTAAGGCAGGACCTGAAGTAAGGTTTGCATTGCACTGGGAAAGGGTGTAAACTGGGAGGGATGCTGGGTGGGGGGAAGGAAGATAGCAATGACTTCAGTGGGAGCTGCAACATCTCCAGCACTAAGATACAGTGAATTAATGAACCCTCCTTGGAAGTGAAAGTGCTAGCCGTACAGTTTGGTGGTCGAAAAGGTTAAACAAAGAAGCGCGTTCCCTTTACTATCTTGTCTTCAAGTTAGCTTGAACTTCCCAGAGAAAGACTCTGTAAAGGTTCTCTCCCTGTGGCGATGAACTTCATAGATCAAGACTCTTGAGTGGAGAAATAAGGCACTGCTGACTTTACACTGAGTTACCAAGTGCTGTTCTGGTCAGACAGAAAATGCTTTGGGCACCAGATGCAGCATCTTACTGAGAACATCACTGTGACGGTGAAGGATGGAAAGTTAGCCTTCCTTTAGAAGAAGGCAAAGAGAAGTTAAGCACAGTTGTAGGTTTTTATTTATTAAATAGAGATGATGAATAGCTCTTTCAGCATCAATAAGCCATGAGACATCTGATAAGAGCCTTGTTCGGAAGGTTTTGCCAAACACAGTAAGGTCTGTTTGACGTGACCTGTGATGTGCCTGCGTATGGCATACTCATGTACTTTCAAGAATGTGAGCTGTTGTCTTTCCAAGTTGGTTGCTGAAACGCACTGTAGGCAGCCAGCCAGCGTCACCTAGCCTGAATTCAAACTGTGTGCAGAAAATGGGTAAAAGTCTGTTTAAAGAATCTGGACTTTGATATTATTTTATTTTTTAAAAATTTTTGCGAGGGGGGGGGGTGTGTGTGTGGGGGGGGGGGGGGGTGCGTGCGTGTGCGCCTCCAGGAGAAAGCTTTCCTCCCGTGCTCTGGGAAGGGGACAGTGTTGGTCTGAGCTCTGTCAGGGCTTGCTCGTGGTTGCTATGCTTACCTCTGTTGTAACCCTGCCATGGGCCTTGTTTTGCTGATGCCCCCCAGCTCCTCTTAGTGGGAACCTGTAAAGATGGGTATATATTTGTCTGACCTACAGTGTGATGCTGTCTGATTTGGCAGTGGTCCACCTGCAGTGTATTTCAGTTGTGCAGCGAGAATTATGGTTAGGTGACAGAAACTTACTGGTTGTTATGTTTGAGGGAATTAAATGACCCAGTGGTAAAAAGATGCTGTTAGGAGCATCCCTGCAGTCATCTTTATTGTTGAGACACAGGCTGAACTTTCCTGGTGCATGCAATATTCAAGTAGCCCCAGGAGTCCCCAGCCAGTGTCCTGTGGTCAGAAAATTGCATATGGGCATCTTCAGAGTGATCTATGGCTCTGCCAGGCCCGGGTGGAGAAGGATGGCAAGCTAAGTAGTGGTTTTATCTGTTCAGTGTTGTTTCTTCTGGGTCAGGCAAGGCTTAAGATTATTCTTTGGCTACATGCACAGAGCTTTATTTGGAGGGGAAGGAGAGGGGGAAGAAGAAGGATGTTTAGGTCCTAACAAATCCTTCTCGAAGCTCTTGTTTATTATCAATCTCCAGAGTAGGAATGTGTGACAGAAATCCTCTGCTTTCTCTTTTCCTGGGGCAGTACTTCTGCTTTGTGAGTTAAACCAAAAAATAGCAACAGAAACAGCTGTGAGGATGACTACTTCATCTTCAGAAGGGTTAAAGGTACAGTGCAGCAGTGTTGGTCAACCTGAGGTCTGAAAAAACTGGGTTTGCAGATACATATCTTCCTCTAAGTGCAGGCAATCACTCTGCAGGGGTGAAAAATGCAATAAATTAGTGTTTCAGGCTTAACTTAATGTTTATATGATTCACATGACACAAATGCAGGACTAAGGTACAAGACAGCTCCCTTCCCCCCCCCCCCTCCAGAAAAGCTTGGTGGTCCTTGGATTAAAAATTGCTGGCAAAGTTTTGGTTGTGATAAGTTATAGATAATTGTTGTCCATCTCTCACCTGGTCAAAGCCCAAACTGGCACATTTCTGAACACTGGTCTTGAAACAGAGAGCTAAGGGAGCTGTCACTGTGACTTGCTTGACTTGGCTCAATGAACAGCTTAGCCTTTTCCTAACAAGGTTATTTCTAGAGTTTGCATGACTTTGTATAGTTGAGCTATGTTTTTCTTCTCCTGGCTTCTTTTTATGCAAGTTTTTCTCATGTGAAATATTTTGGATTAGATAAGGTTTACAAGGAGGAGTTGACATTACATTTCAAGTTTTGCTTCTACTACTGCATTGGCTTACTGACATCATATCCCCAGGGGTCAAACCTCTGGGCTGAGAGCCAGTATTTGAAAAGATTGTTTTGCAGGGTGGAGGAATATTTTTGTAATTTCACCCCCTATGAGTTCACTCTCTCCCTCTTGTGCTGCTTGTTCATTATTTCAGATTCCACCTCTACAGCATGGAAGAAAAGGCTGGTTTAGCCCTTATTGTGATACTTCATGCTTAACCATCTGCTTAGAAGGCACTGATGATACTACATGCAGCTTGATCTCCTCCTGACTCATTTCTGAATTACTGGTACATCTCTGTATGCTGTTAAGCCATCTTTGAACCTCACTGTGTCACAGCAGTATACATGAGGAATAAATCTACTGAAGTCAGTCAAGTAGTACCAGCGTGAAACTGGAGTGACCAGAAAATCACGTCTCCTTTCTTCTGGATTATGTACAGCATAGAGGAGTGAAAGCCTCAAGTGAGCAGAGAGAATTTTGAAAGCAGCTTTTTGATTTGCCTACCAAAGAGACTGGCCGAGTATAGTGAAAATAGTTTCAGAGACCACAAGCTGATTTGAAGTGAGTCCCTGGAAGTTGCATAAACAAACAGTGCATTATTCATGAGCTAGCTGAGTGTTTGCCCTCCTGCAGCGAACTGGGACATGAAGAAATGTGCTTGCTTGCTTCACCTGGTTGACTCGTCCTCTGGGAATGATCTACTCTGCAGAGCGGAGTGGAGAGCGGAGGAGGCTGCTGATATAGTTAGGCTGATTTGCTCTGTGACTTAGGAACAGTTATGGGAAACACACATGAATTCACTTATGACTTGTTAATGCTATGTTTGCTAGACAGTAGTCAATGGGGGTCAAAAGTTCGAGACACACAAAAGCAGTGCAAAAGGGAAAGGCTGCCTAGGCACAAGTGTACCCGTGCACTAAACCCGTGGGCTTGAACGAATCTCTTCCTTGTGCCTCCTGTACCTCAGTTACAGAAAACAAAAATAACAGTAATTTTCATTAAAAGCTGTGGATTGTGGCCTCCTTCAGTGTATTTCTGAATCATAACCTTGTAGAAAGCGTACCTCACCCAGCAGGAATTCAGCAAATCCAATAACAGGCTTATGACACTGGATGTGGTGTGAGATGTTTCAGCTCAGCTGACCATAACCTGGCCTGGGAGTAGAGGGCTGTCCTTGTTCGTACTGACAGCTATGACGTTTATGTGGGATGTGTTTGTGGAAGAACTGGGTGTTGTGCGTGGTTTCTTCTTGTCACAAGATGCAAGCAGCTTGTCACAAGGGAGTTAAGTAGCCACAGAAATTTGGACTGGGAGCAGTTGAGGTGGCCACAAAAAAGACACTGGTCAATGGCCATTGCCATTTCCCTCATGCTGTGTTTTTCATTCCTACGAGCTCCACTTCTGACTGCTTCCTTGGTAGCTGTCCTTCTCTCTAATGTTAATCGAGCAACAATGCCGAAATGACATTTTCTTCCTTTCCATCCTCCACTGCTAACTTTACCATCTAAAGCACTGAGGTTACAGCAGTTATAATGTTAATGTACCATGAGTGAAACCTAGTAAAAATACTATGATCAGACAGAGAGCAGATTAATGCTGTCACTTGAATGTATTCTACCAAGTTTTATTTAGCATTATGTGTGTAGTGGTGGATATTTAGCTGGCACAGATGTGTAATAATGTTCTTAGTCCCAGGACAGCCCTTTCTTGTAACAGTCATAGTTTGTTACAAAGAAATAAGAGTGTTCAGAGAGAGCTGGCATAATTGTGGCATACTGAAAGAACTGGTCATACTACATCTTTGCAATAAGCTGCTGTTGATTCATTGTGAAAACAACTGTTCAGGTTTGGGTTTGTCTGCCAAACAAACTCTTACTGCATCGTATGTTCACAGCTATTTGAGGCAGACAAAGCTGCTGAGGTCACCTAGGCAATCTCCTGCACAGAGCAGAGTTTTCCCTACAGCACGTTTTTGTGATGTATCTAATATTTAATACTTTCCATGGTGAGGATTCCACCATCTTCCTCAGGAGGCTGTAGTTCAGATTGCGGTCTCTGCTGGAAGAGGTACCTCTGTAGTTAGGCTATGTTGTCCTTTCTTAATTCAATCATGTTATTCCATGCAACTCCAACTTTTAATACCTTAATGAGTTCTCTTCAATCCTTTATGTCCCATTCTTTGGAGTCACATCTACCTCTATTAGACTTCTGGATCAGTGTGTCATGCCTATCTTTCAGTGTGATTGCTGAGATTATGTGTTTACTAATGAATGTAGTTTTGATGTCATTAAGGTGGGTTGGAGAATTAGACCATTGAGATAGAAAAGCTTGAAGTTCAATAATCCCCCAAACTGGTTTCCAATTTAAGTCATATCCAAATGGTATAGAAGGAACAGAAAAGCTGCTTTCATGATGCTATGGTCACAGTCTGTCTTCTGGTATGTGGTCAAAGATGACCCATCGGAGGATCTAAACCATTTAAAGTCTGCAAAGACAATGCTGAACGTGTTAGTGGTCACTATTGTAGAGCTGGATGGGTCGGAGAGAAGCAGGACAAGAAAATTGTAATGTGTTTTCTTGGACCTTTGGAACAGCTGCATTACAAAGGTGTAGTCTTTTCACTCTGTGCTGCTACAGGCTGTCTGCAGGATGTGATGCGGTTTCACACTCTATGAGGGCAGTCTGCATGATGAGGCTGGGTCTGGCATGCGTGTTGATCATAGCCGTGTCAGATAGGCAGACAGTAGCTGTGATTTCCGCACCCCCCCCCCCCCCCAGCTCTTCAGTGAGCAGCTCGGTCTATTTATTGAAGCCTGCCAGCAGCTCTTGCCATTCAAGTGGGTGATATTCTAGCAGTATTTGAGAGCTGGCGGAAAAGGGTGATGATCAGATGCAGCTAGTTAAAGACTAGCATACGCTTTACAGGAACATTTGTTCTGTATCTTGAGCTGAAGCTGAAATTTCGGAGCATCAAGGCAGAACAGTCTCACGGAGAGGGGCGGGGGGGATAGTGGCTGTTTGGAAAGCTTACTTAAATATTGGATGTACTGTGAGGGCGTGTAAGCTCTGCATTAAGAACTCAAGGATTTTGCTATGTCAGGGAACACAGGGGTGGATGTGGCTTTTTGAACATGGAAGTCTTGTTAGTGAACATGTTGAGGGTATTGCCAAAACACAGCTAGAGTGGGTAGGATTAGGTTAAACATTAGTATGGCAGTGTTGGACCCTGGGAGTGCATAGGTGTATGCCTCAGGTTGTATCAACACATTATAAAATATATGTAAGGTTGTAGCTGAGGTGCTACCCCATGAGGGGAGAGTTTCCCTCAGAGGAGCCCCCCTTGGATGCTCTGCTGAGCTTTGAGTCTCTTCTGTCTCTGTAATGGACCGTGGGAGAACAGTCTCATAACAAAGTTAGGTTACCTATCCTGTGTAAGTGACCTCAGCTGGCAACTGTGTCCCTCTCAGAAGGGTGGCTGAGGGTATTTTCAAGTCAGATATACTATATATTCTCCCAAGAGCACGGAAACAGAAACCCCCGTACTTTCAGGTATTGACCCCTTCAGAATTGGACACACTGGTGTGAGTGCTGTGGAAAAAATCGTAGCTGCTGTTGTGTTCAAGAGCAGGATACGAGTCTCTGGAGGCATCAGTCTCCTGCTTCCACTGGTCTTAAATTCACAGAACAGTAAAATGCAGTTGTTGTATTATGAGACCCAAATGTAACACATGAAGAATGTGTGGTGCATTAAACCCATCTGGTTCATACAGAAACTCGTGTATAATTCAGAGTCTTTGTAAATATGTCAGTTTAATGCCTCTCTAGCACATATCAGCAAGGTTCTGTCTCCCTTGGGTTAGTCAGACCTGACAGCTTCTGAAACTGGACCCTGAATTGTATGGCAAATGGTGCTGAAGTCTGAACATTACTGAACAAAAACTATTTTTGAATTCAGGAAAAAAATAATTCTTAGAATGCAAGCCATTTTTTTGAAGTTCGCTCTTGTCTCCTTAGAACAGTTTTAGATCTTCATCCTTGTTATGATGGAGAAACCCTTTGCTTTTTTTAGTAGAGCAAGATTACATCTAGGCATGCACACCAGCACCAGGCTTTGGTTGTACTTCCCTGAAATACATTACGTATCATTTCTTGATGTTTGTGGATGGAAGTTGTTAGCCATCTAATAGTTCTTTCATACATTATTTGTAGTTTAATTAATATGTATGGTATTTTCCTTCAGACTGTAGCTTACATGCAGGCTCCTGAATAGGAGTCACTTGCTAATACATGGCAGTGCACAAGGCACCTAAGTGTGACATGCCACAAGGCTCTTGGTGCCTGGTATGAGACATGCCTGCTTTTCATTAACTGAATTGCCTGTATCCTGTGGACAAATTGAGCTGCACTTATGTAAAGGCTGTGAGAGTGTAGGATCTGGTGTGTTTGGTGCTTGCAAACACTCCTTTCATTGAGAGCATTAGTCTTTTAAGTAATCCATAGAAAGCAGCAGCTTGGTTCAGTCACTGCTACTTGAAGAAGAAAAAATAAATTCCCAAACGTATCATAAGCACTATGAAAATAATGTTAAATAACAAAACATTTTACTCTGGCTCAGGTAGAGATGCTGAAAACTGAGAGCCGTGGGGCAGCAAATTGCTAAAACACATTAGTCTGTGGGATGCTAATGTATCCTGGGCTGGACCCAAAGTCTGTAGAAGTCTAAAGAAGTTGTCCAGTGAATTTAGCCTGCTTTGGACTGGGTCCTTGGATGAGATTTTCAGTACCAGTCAGCAGTGCTCAGGTCCATTGACCCTAACTCCAGTGGGAACAGAGAGCCCAATGCCGAGTGTTCCTGGCCTGTTGAATTTAACACAGTCTGAGTGATTTTCCTCCCCTCCACTGAGGGGAGGAAAAATAGTCTGCATTTTCAAGTCAGATATACTATATATTCTCCCAAGAGCTGATTTTACAAGTGACTTAAACTCAGCTATAAAGCACTCTTTACTATGTGCCTGATGTGAATTATTTTCCTTCATGCAGATGTGCCAAACCAGGGGTGGTGGAAGGTGAGCCTGCATTGCTGAGCACAGCTTTTTGGCTGGAGCTGGGAGCCATCTTGGAGAAGTTTAATGATTGTCTGAGAATGGAGCTAGAGCAAGAGGTTTTAACATCTGGAAGCCTTCTGAGGGAACATCTCCTTAAACTCTACTCCATTTCCTGAGCTCTCGTTTCTTCTGCTGTCTTCAGGCTGTCATTTAGCACATTTCAACAGCCAGTGGAAGTTGTGGGGCAGCCTTCATACCCTGTTGTAGGCTTTCATGGTAGTTCTTTATTCTTTCTTGAATTCCTATAATTCTTCTCATTGGGAAACAAAACAAAACCTATCTTTAATAAAAACAAGAGCAAGTTTTCCTGCAAATACAACAGCACAAAAGCTGGCTGCTCTTTCCCACTGAGGCTATCTGAACCAAGCAGCCTTTCCCCTATTACCTTCAAAGCCCTTGATTTAAGGAAGGGATATGATTACTCAATTATTAAGGATAATGGATATTTACTTTTGGAAACAATGGGCTTGATGAACCACAAAAAATGACCTAATTTTCAGAAGTACATTTGCCTTGGAGCAAACTAGCTGGGTTTAGGAGGAAAGTGCGTACATTATTTTCATGAGGTGGTAAAAAGTGACCTTTTGTTCTGAGATAAATCACCCAATGACTTTTTTTTAATCTTGAGGACTGACATGGCCCCAAGCATGGAAATGTCAGGCTAGAAAACAATACTAGGATTTAAAGTAATGAGCACAGAATAAAAAAAAATAAATATTTAAACCTTATAATGATCATAAGTTCTCAGGCTTACCTGAGACAGCTTGCTAGGTTTTCCTGTGATGACTTTGCATCTGCTAAATGTGTATCTTTGTTCTGTCTGCAGTAGGATTTTGCCATGTATTCCTCAATGTGTGGAAAAACAACTCCTGTTTCATAGAATCATAGAATGGTTTGGGTTGGATGGGACCTTTAAAGGTCACCTAGTCTGACCCTCCTGCCATGGGCAGGAACACCTTCCATTAGATCAGGTTGCTCAAAGCCCCATCTAACCTGACCTTGAACACTGTCAATGATGAGGCATCCACATTTAGAAGTTTAGACATATCCATTTGATTTTTAGAGCAGTTGAAATGTGCTGAGACCTGTGTAGGCAAGGATAATAGAGTGTTACTGTGCCAATTAGTGTGTTCTTAAAAACCAGGAGTACTGCTGGGCTTGCTGCAGTATTATAAACTGGAGGTGATGGGATAGCAGAATTATTCCCATTCCTCTCTCAGTTCTTCTGATTGTCCTTCCAACCTGTGTGCCTGTGGAGCTTGAAAGACGTGTATAGTATCTACAGCCTGGACTGAAATGGTGACTACTGCTCCATTTTGAGCAGTTTGGGAGTTTGTATGCATTTCTCAAGGTGTAGGCTGAGATTCACTCCTGATTTAAAGACTGGAAGTAAATGCTACTGAAAACTCAGATAAAGCAAATGTTTGGCCTCTCAGAAAAGGTCCTGACGGAGTGCTTGTCAGAGGTGCAGATGTGCATGGCAGAGACTTTGGATGACAGGATCCTGTTGCTGTTCATGACTGATGCTGTGCAATAGTCACTAACAGCTGCATGTGAACTTAATGGAGAAATACTTATAACTATGCAATGGCAAGCAGAAGAATCATGCAGGAAAATTAGAACTGGAAAAAAAAATAATTGGAGTTTTGAGCCTTGGTAGATGACTCTTTATAGGCAAGTGACTTGTCAAAAACGTTATGTGAAAGCAGCATAAAAATTGATGTAATCGGCATAATCCAGGTTTTACGTGCATTTGATAAAACAGTGTGGCTTTGGCAATTTAGGTTTGCAAATTTAAGCCTACTGCGTTTTGTAAAACCCCAGACTTGCCTTTTGAAGCCCATGTATCTTCTTGCCCATGTGTGCTTCTCCCCATGGAGCTCTCAAGATGTGTTTCTTGTCTGAGGCATAGATGTGTTATCATTGCCTTCTGTTGGGCCTCTGTCAGAGTACGCAAACCCTAGCAATTATATAATGTGAAATTTGTGATTGCTGTTTGAAGATGAAGTCTCTGTCAGTGCCAGAACTGAGCTCTGCAGGGGGAGGTTGTCATCAGGTATTTTGGATTCTTTGCTTGTTAGCAGTTTTTCCATAAAATACCCAGTGATGTTACTGATGTTTATCTGCCTGAAATTGAGGTAGGTTATGAATCTCACTTGCACTACTGCACCTTCTTCTACTGTAAAAATGCTTTAAAATGCGCATGTAGTAAGTATTTAAACACTTTAAGGCTGCTTTAGACTTAGGAGAATGGAGTGAAGGGGCCTCTGGGTATGTAAGAACCAGGCTTATAGTACTTAGTATCTCTGAAGGGGGTTGTACTCTTGGCATCTGACAGTATGTTTCAATGTCTAGGGAATCTGTTATTCAGCTGCCACGGCAAGCGTAACTCATTCAGCTGTGTCAACTTACGGTATAGGGATGGGGTTGTCATTCAGTGCTTGTAGCCTGAATGAGTGAAGCCTCCCTACTTCTGCTGCTGACTATGCCCTGCAAGAGACTTTGGCAGAGCCCTGTTTTGTTTTGTTTTGTTTTTTTTTTTTACTTAAATTTTAGATAATTTATTCAGCATTTATTGCCCTTTTACTATTGCTTATATCAAGTGGAATATGTGATCCAGCTCATTTTCCTACAGCGTATGGACTTCCGCCAACATGTGGTGTCTCTAACGTGCTAATGAACTTCAGCGAATAAATGCTTATTCTTCCCTGGTTAAATGCAAGAATTAGATGATTAATCAAAGTTTGTATATTGACAGTTTAATTTCACACATAGGTTCCTAAGGGCCTTATGCTGAATCAAAGGAGTGATTATCTAAATTACAGTATGGCTAATTTGGTTGACAAAAAAACATTTTATAAAAGCAATAACTTTGTGGTATCTCTCTAGCAAATAAAATATGTACATGATGGTGTATACAGAAAGGGAGACCACTGCCCTTTAAGAATTGCATGGACTTTTTGAGAACATTTTAAACTGTTTTGCTGAAAATGCTTTATTTTACTTGCAGTGTGCAGTTACGGTCATCGAAGGTGATCTAAGGTCTGTAGAAAGACACAGTATCTTCTATTTGACCAACTGATGAAAATGGGAAAACCCCAAGCTTTCAAGCACACAGACCTTTCTTTGGGTTTGTATTTGAGTGTTACAGAAGCCTTAATGGGCGAGACAGACATGCTGAAACTTCAGTGGACTTTCTGTTCTTTAGTTTTATTTTGCTTGCTGGGCAGTGAACCATGCTAAAGCTCTTTCCACTTCACTGGTGCACGCCGGAAAAGTGTAACTGAGAGTTTATGTAGTTTTGAGCAGACACTGCAGTAAAATTCCCTTCTGACCCTTTTTGCCATTCAGGTTTTTGCCGATGCTGCTAAGTCACCTAAAAGGCTGGATTAAAAATGTCTTGCACAGTCAGAGCTGATTAATCTGTGCTTGGTTAATGTGTCTGGACAAGCAAAAAGTTCTCATTGATGATTGGTTATGCTTTTGACATGTGTGCCATTGCCTTGTTTTAGAACCTTCTTGTCCTGTAGGTTTGACCACATTTGAATGTGGTTCCATCCTTTCAACATGCGCCAAAGCCAAAGATGATTTTTCTCTATATGTCAGGCAGGAGAATTGGCTCTGACATCTGGACCATAGCAGCAGAGGGCCCAGGCTCTGAAGTACAGAAGGTGGGAGCACAACAATAATGGAAATAAAAGCAGGGTGAGAGTCACAGTATTCTGCTGTGGGAGCTTGAAACTGTCCCCAAATACAAAGATGTCTACTTGGTGTCCTGCTTGCCCTAACCTAGCCAGGCTGACGATCAGCAACAGTGAAGCTGGAGTAGCACAGATATCAGCACACCTTGTGCAAAGTCACCAGGCATCCTTTGGTTCTGTGACAGCCCATGCTTCTGTGATTTCATTGTTATTGCTGCTAGAGTAAAACTCACTCAAGTGTGTTGGCATGTGCCACAGTCATATTCTGCTTGCAGTGTAGACATGACCGTGGAGAGCACTGGTAAGGTGCTGTCTCCACAGGTGTGAGGGAAACATCAATCGTGACTCCAGAATGTTACAATTGCTCACCTTTAAAATGGGGACAGAACTTAAGGTAGATTAAAGGTGGGAATCCCCATGCAGGCTTTCTTGATTATTCTCATTTAGGGTGGTGATCCCATCAATGATATCATATATGAGTTTGACACCGTGGGCTAAACTCAGGCTTGACTTTTAGTAATTAAGCTATTATGAAACATGAAATAGCTACATTAAGGGAAACTGTACTGGTGCAGCTGTATAGTTAGAAAGATGGTTTATACGAGTGTAGTTTTTTCCTGTAAGAAGAGTGGAATAAATTATGCTAAAATAAAGCATGATACAGATACAACTGTTCTCACAACAGACAGACTGGGGAATCTGTGGATTCTTGGGAAAGGTTTTAAGAATGACTCCAGAGTTTAGACTATAGTTGTTTCCTGTTTCTGTGTGTGGCTACTAGTAAATTAGGATATTGTTATTATAAAATATATCTCTTTAAAATTTCATATTTACATTCAAATAGCAAAAGTGATTGTGTATCTTGTTCACTTGCTTCTACCTGTTGGCTCTTTTGGTACACACACAACTTGTATCCAGAACAAGCAAAGATGCATGTGGCCATATGTTAGATCTGGACCGTGTTGCCATACGTTATGTGGTACATAGATATAATGTGTGTTATCATGTTGGACGTACAGGCCATATCTAGCACATGAGCAGGACTCCACTGTGCTAGGCAGTGTACCAACTCGGAGCAGAAAGCTGATTCTGTCTGATGAGCTTTTAATCTTAATAGAAATTAATATAGAACAGAGGGATAAAGATGGTACATGGGGAAGTACAGAGAAGACAAGGGCATAATATTTTTAATGAGCCGGATGTCAGTTCTGATATAGGTGGCACTGAAAATTGGACACAGAAAAAACTGTAGGACATGAGCAGTAGCAGTAGGAAAGGCAGGATGAAAGAAAGCACAAAAATGGTTGTTGGAAAATGGGATGGTTGGGTGATCGCAGAATGTTTTTCGGGATGGTCAGAAGCAGGAATCAATGCTTCAGTAGCAAGTGAAGAATGATAGATAGGGTGAGGGTAAGTGATGGAAAGACTTGAAACCAAAGATAAGTTTATGCTGAAAGCCTTGAAACGAAGATAAGTTTGATGTAAGAATGTCAGGAGAGAGCTGATGAAGATGGCGGTGAGGTGATTGTGATAGGCTTGTACTGTGATCTTTGCTGAAGCCTTCTGGGTGGGAGAGAGCAAGATTCTCTTTATTGGGACTGGAAGAAATGATGTTGGAGTCACTGAGTTGTTTAGTGCTGGATTCCTGAGAAAGGGAGAGCTGCACAGATGCCATGTAAAAAGTATGTGCTGTCTACCCCTCTGCATTAACAGGCTAAAATAAGTTGTGAATTTAAAGTGCATTTTCTGTTATGAACTACTCTGTTTGCAGGTAGTTTTTTGGGAACAACAGACCCATTTTTCTATTTACCTTAACCCTTTTCAGGTGAAACTACAGAGGCATGTTTCTGGTCTGGAATAAAAATGTCCTCCTGCAGGGTTGAGGAAATCAAGAGAAGCTATTAGGATAAGCTCTGTCTCAGCAAGACCTTAAGCATAATCCACATGTAGAACTAAAAAGTGCGTATCCGAGATGACAGCTAGTGATAGGGGGCTGAGCTGTGTTGTCCCAAGGATGAAAAGCAAGAGGAGGTGAAATTTGATGAAGTGAAACATTCCCTTTTACTGTGTTGTAAAGGCTAGATGTTGTGGATGTGCTGTCCAAAAGACAGCCCAAGAATTTACTGAGTGCTGAAAGTGAGAAGCCTGGAAACAGATATACAATCTTTGTGTCATCCGTTCACACACAGTTGAAACTGCTGATAAAATTAGCGAGAGATAAGATGTAGAGGAGGAGAAAAGCTGTTCAGAGTATTGTACGTAACAGGACCACAGAACATGGGAGTACAGCAGGAGAAATTTGGTTTGGACAGAGTCATAAAAATGATGGCTTTTACATGTCCTGAGGGACAACCTGAACAATTGTATTGATATGGTTGTAGTATTGTAAGGTCACATTAGTGATGCTGGATGCTGTATGATTAATACTGTTACAATGTTTGTGTAATAAGAAATATAAGTAATCAATGATTATATTAGCATTCTAATCTTGGCAAACAATTGAATTAACATTGTATGTGAGAGTAGTGGGACAAAAATCTTATATGATGATTAATTGCTCAGTGCCAGCACTGCTTCTCAGTTACGGAAGAGCACAACGTTGTGTTTTTTGGTTTTTTTTGGTTTTTTTTTTTTTAAATTCTGTGAAAGATTTCAACAGTAACAAAAATGGGTTTGATAGATATTTTTTTTTCTTTTTGGCCTCCTAAACTAAGTATTTTGGGGAGGGTATTCAGGAAACAAACTGTGGCTAATGAGGCACTTACGTTGCAGATGTCTTGCAAGTAGATGAAGTTTTTGACTGCTGAAACTTGAAAGGACAAGAAAGGGGGTAGGAGCAAGAAAAGCTATTTGCTGAAGACTGAAACATTTGTACCTTTTTCACAATGCAAAACCTTGAACATTTTTACTGAAGCAGACTTTTGCTGAGGAAATGACGTTTTAGTGTAAAAGCTGTATTTCATACTGAAGAAGTAAATAAGCAGATGTTTTGAAAAATGATTTTCAATCAGCCTACACGCAGTTAAAGTACAAGCTTGGCTCTATTTGTCTTTCCAAGTTTAGTAGGCTGTTGGTGGTGTCTGGGATACTGTATCTTCATATGGGACGTTGAACAGGCTGCTGGGTTTTTCTTGGAGGCTGGGGACTATGAGGGCCATAAAAGAGCACAGGTGGCCCAGCAAAGAGTTGTTGGGGCTGGTGTGGGAGATGTTGTGTGACCGCAGAAATATAAGACCATTCTGGGCTGTGACAGGGAACCCTTGATGTTTGTGGTGTCCGTGGAGAACCTAGGGCCGTGTGCCTCTGCTAGCTGTATGTGATCACTGAGGACTCCTCACTGGTGTGGATGTTTTGGTAGATGGTCCCTATTTCCCATTTGTCCTGAAGCTTAAACAGTTTTTGGAGGGGTCTGTGATGTTTTTACCCAAGCTGTTTTTTCCGTGTTGGAAGCAAATCTGCCTCCTGCTGGAATGACTGAAGGGGGGGTGTGGAAGAAAAACAACAAACCACTGTCAAGGAAATAATGGCTATGGTTCCCTCCTTTCTGAGCCTCTTTTCCCCTAGGTTTTCTGCTGTCTCATATTTAGGCATCCTGCCTGCTCCTGTAATCAATGGGAATTTCTGCCCTTAAGAGCTAATGTCCTGGTTTGAGCTGGAACAAACCCGGTTCTGTTCAGTGATTTTTACTTTTCAGCGAAGTCTCTTCTAAGTGACTGCACTTTCTGATATTAATGGCATATGGGACAATCTACCATGCTACCCGTGACAACTGAGCGATGTAGCACCATTTTGTTACCCTGTGATTTTATTAAATATTAAGCTTTCTAATAAGTGAGTAGTCTGTTAATCAAATATAAACTGTAAACATGGCTTGCTTCACTGTTCTGCTTGTCTGTTTCATGCAAAGCAGGTGTAAAGCTGTTGCAATTTTGACGGGATAGCAGTTTGTGCTCTGCTTGATCCTTGTGCTGGTGTGTGTACCAGTATGGTATATAGCATAATCCAGTTGTTAAGGATGGACATGGATGAGTTCCAGAGTCAAGGCTGGAGCAGAAACAGAGGATCGTATTTAGAGATCCCTGTAGCGTATCAAAGTTATTAGATGATGATTTGCACAAGGAACCTCTCATCTTTGCCTTGGCTTTGCAAGAGTAACCAAGATCTGTTAGGTGTATTAATACCAAAGTAGGAATGGTAATGAAGGGTTCCTTACTGCTGTTTCTGACAGGCTTGGTGTAATTCAGTGTGATCACTGGCACTCATAGGTGTGACATTTTGATTCTTATTTTCCTTCCTCTTTCTAATAACCTTTGCCGTGTTCTTCCTCAGCCTGCTACATCAAACAGACTGGTCGTAGTCATAGGGCTTCTGGCTATTTTCTCTCAGAGTACAGAGAGTTGTGTTCTAGTTTATTTTTTATTTTCTAAAGGTAACAAAGGGAAGTGGTTGAATGCCATTCTCTTTACTGGAGACGTGCTCTCGTCTGAGTGAAAAGGTTTGCGGTCCTTTCGGGAAACATTCAGACTGAGTTCACAAGATTTGCTCCTGGGAACTTGTTTGGCAGCTGGATCTTCTCTGCTCTTGTAAGCCTTGCAGAAACTACTTCTAAACAACTGATTATCACAGAAATTCCTCACTGGGAGCAATTTGCTGTGGGAAAGCAGTTATTGATCTGTAAAAGAATAATTGCAACAAGCAGTAATTAGTGAAATCAAATTTCACTCTGCACTAACTGCCCTTGCATATTTCTTCTACTGCAGTTGTTCGCTTTTTCCCATGTAATTCTGTCACTGGTCTACTGTTAGTAATGCTGTTTTAAAACCATTGGTAACAAACTGGTCAAGTTATTAAATTTCAGCATCAGTTGCTCAGCCTGGCTTTGCAATGCCATGGTAACTTGCTGTTAGATAAGCATTTGCGAAACTTTGGCAGTGATTCCCACAGACTACGATGGTGGCACCATGTTACGTCCCGAGATTCTCCAAGTCACGTTAAGATTCAGGAAACAACCATATAAATAGAGTTCTCCAAATAGTACCTTTACATCATCATCATCATGTGTTTCCAGTTGGGGGATAAATACTTCCTCATTCCAGTGGTGATATCACTTTTCCAGACCCTCTCTAAAACTAAATATAGTCATAGAAAGTGTCTCAGCACATATAAACTAAAGCGGTTGAGTCATTTAAGACCTTGGAGAATTGGAGAGGATATGATGTATCGTACATCACTGACAGTAATACAGGATGGCTTCATTGTAATTAGTAAAAAAGGGAGGTGTGGTCTTGAAGTTAAAGTGTAAGTTTGGAGGTCAGTAGTTCCGTTACATATGGACTGGCCTTGCTCAGATTATTCTGTCTGTTTGTCTGATCTTTAGACTTAAAAAATGTTGCCCATCACTGGGACATCTGGATACTTTCTGCCTGGAGGAAGCTGCAGAGTCCGCAGGCAGCTTCTTGGCAGATCTGGTAACTTACACTTTTACGAGCTAAGCTCCACTGGCAGTAGCATTCCCTTTTGAAGGGAATAGTAAGGAACAGGGATCTTTTGGGCCTAATTTTGATGATTGCTGAAAACGAACACTCATTTCATCGCTCAAAACTCCTGAAGCAGCTGTGCTGCAGGCTTCCATGGTAGGCTGTCAAATTCAGAACCATGCAAAATCAATAGTCACTCCTGAAAGTGCTAACTTCTAATGTTACAGTTTCCCATTCATTTGAAAAGGAGTAAGTGGTATTATAGATAGAATAAAATAACATATGATCAAATGTTTCGGCCCTGTACAAAAGTCAGTAGCATTTATTAGATCAAAAGAATAAATGAAGGGTCATGTCAATGAGCAATTCTCTGAACACCTAACCTTTCTGTGGTTATAACTGCTCATTCCCCTGCCTTAATTCTTTCATTATTGACCGTGGCAGAGTCTTGTTGACTGTACTCGTAGAGCAGTTCAATCTCAGAAGGCAAACAGTAACCATTGTACAGAGACATCACTGCAAACTGAAGGGATGATTCCCCTCCAGTCTTTGGATGTAGAAATACAGAAAGAAAATAATTGTTTAGGTCTGTAATTTGCCAGATGACCAGGGGAGCTGATAACCTGGAGAGATCAGAGCTCTGCCAGAACCTGGGGAGGAATGCCTTGCTTCACATTGGACTTTTCATCGAGGAAGGCTGTGGAGACAGTTTTTTACTTGTAAAAGGAGGAGAAGGTAAAAAAGAATTTCCAATTCTGGCACAAAATCATCAGACTAAACTCATCAGCATGCTCGTTTGCCTGTTGATAGCCAGAATGCTTTTCTACTCTGCTGCCTTTTCACAGAAATACTGATGTTTGAGCCATTAGGAAAAAAGAAAGGCATGCTAGGTGAGCAGAGAGCACGTTTCCTTGTCATACGCTTTCCAAATAGGAATACCAGGACCTCTCTTTGTATTTGGTTTCCTCAGATTTCTGTGTAGTACTTAACGATGAAATTTTTTTTTTCTGCTGGTATTTTGAGAGAATAAATCTACCTTTTTAAAAAGCCCTGGAGAAGTCTGAAGCTTCAAGAAGAAAATTTTTTGGGGGGAGGGGGCGGGAATATATCTCTCAATCCACCTGTAAGCCTCAAAGGGAGCAGCTTTTCCTTCCAGCATACCTTGCAGTCCCCTCAGGCAGTGGATCCAAATGAAGGCAGAGACCCAGAATGAGTTGTGCCTGGGAGGAGTGGTGCTGGGAGTCCAGCTGGTCAGTGGCGTTTGGGATAGCGAGCCAGGCAGAGTGGGATGTACCACAAAAAGCAAGTCTTCTAATCAGAAGAACTGGAGAAAACCACTGCCCTAAGGTTTTTCTCTATACCAGAGGGTTGTACTCTAATTATATGGTCAGATATTCTGGATATATAGAAATTGAAGGCTGCTTCTGATGTTTTGCACTTTGGGTTGCAGATGTAAGGACAAATATTTGTGGGAAAAACAACTGGCAGGTGATGCTTAAGTCTCTCCAGCCAGAATCAAATGCATCCTGCAGTTAAAATTCACACTTTAGTGTATTGTATTCAGTATGAATCCTTCTCATAATTCATTTGGATCTGGCAAATACATATTTTGTAAAGCATATATTTTGATTTATGGGGGTATTTCTGATATCTGATTATTTTTTTCACAGACAGCAGGAGCTCATTCACCAATTTCTGAAATGGTGGCTTTTCAGTGCTGAAAGGTGCTGCTTGTCAAGCAGCACAAAGAAGTGCTGCCCATGCTAGCTGAGCCAAGGGAGGGAGTTGTACACTTGCTATCATTATGGGGAAGTTCATGTGTAGGTAAATGGTAATTTTCCAAATGAGAATTTGGCACAGTAAAACTAATTTGTTCTTTCCCTGGAACAAAAAGACTGTAGAATTGTTACTGGGCATCGTGATTTGTTCTTTCTGAGATCCAGCAGGAAACAAATTTGGGAAAAAGCAAACACAGTAGTGACTTTGCCTGCAGTTCCCGCTTCTCTCTTGGAGAAGCCTTACCAGTATGTGTGTGTTATCTAGGTGTTGAAGTAAAAATGTCCTCCTCCTCCTAAGCTTTCGGGTTACTCTCTCTCTAGGAGTAACCAGTCTCTGCACTGCCTGAAAAGATCTACTGTGTGTGAGGCATCAGCTTAGCACTTCAGGTGCAGAGAGACTGCGAAAGCTTCTTGTGAATTGCCAAGGAACACTGTGCTATAGTAACAAAACAGGGAAATTAATGTTAGCATAAATTCAGCATTGATGTGTTCAGCTCTGTCTCGCAGGGAAGAAATTTTTATTGGTTTTTTTTTTTTTTGCCGGTGCCCTGCCCTCTGACCCAGGTAACGCCGTAACCAACTGGCTGCTTTATGCTGATGTCTGACGTGCCCAGAAGGGATTTGGGGAGGTCGGCGTTCATTTCTTCTATCTTGTTAAGCTAAATCAGGCTGTGCTTACAGCTCTTGCATTTTAGCGTGTGGCATTCCCCCTGGTATGTACCTTCCCTGTTTCCAAGACATCACTCATAAAAGGAGACGGCATCTGGCATGAGCTCAGGGAACACAAGAGTGGGACTCTCATAGTTAGCCCTGTTTCTTTTGGTGGTTGGTTGTTCTTTGGAAGCTTTTGTAGATACAAGGACTGACAGGATATAGGAGCATATGATGTGGTCAGCCCTGGATTCTGGTATCTTTTATAAAGTATTTTAGCCTTGAGTAGCGTTCATTCTCTTGCCTCCCCTGGCTGCAAGGAACAGGGAGATTTGCCGCAGACAAGGCTGGATTTAGGTTAGTGATCTAAACAAGTTTGTTACTTTTTTTCCTTTAGCACCCCTAGGCTCCTTTCAAGGCCAAAACAACTGTATTTGACCTGTGTAAATTTATATATATATTCCTTTCTCTGAGAGCTTATGACCTTATTGGGCACAAAGACAGCCAGGAGGAAATTGTAAGTTAAACAAAATCAGTTAAACTTTAGCACAGAAACAGATATCCTGATGCTGGAAGAAAGAAAGAGTAGAAAACTTTCCAGCCATTCTTGTGGCATAGTTTTATCATTAGAGCATTTTTGGGGCATCGCATTCGAAAGTGTGAAGCAAAGCAGAACTAAATTACTTATCTCCCATATCCATGCAGACAATACGTGCTAAATCATCAGGAGATATCTTCTGCCTGTATTTCCCACTAGAGCAGTCTCAGCATGAGCCCTGCCTGCTTCCAGCAAGAGACTTCTGCGAGCAAACTACAGAACAAAACGGCTAAAGAGCCCCTTTCTCCATGCAGCTTTTGGGGCAAATCCTTTGTTTAAACAAAGGAACTGAGCCAGCAGGGCCTGGAAGAACGCAGGCTTCCTGCTGAGATGTAAATCACGTTTGATTCTGCCTGGAAGATATATTCTGGGAACAGAAATGGGTGACTTGAGGAGCTGTGAGATGAGTGGTTGCTGACAACCTTTACATGGTGTGAGAGGATGGTGGCTCTCTTTACAGCCCTGACAGTGCTCCAAAGGGAAGGAGAAGGGTCTCATCCTCTTACTAAAGGGGCAGGATCTCCTTGGAATTGAGTCAAGTTGAAAAAAAAAAAAAAGTTAAAAGGCTTGCCCTTGGCTGGTGTTCTTGGCTTACTGACTATTATACTTGCACTGTGTTAGCACATTGGGAGCCCAGTGTGAACTTGGTGTACCCTGTAAATGGAGCAAGAAAGTAGCTCCTTCCTCAGATGGCTCTCAACCTTATTTGTCACATTTCTGTTTTGTCTTTAAGATGGCTTTCTTGCCCATGTTGCTGTGTGAAAACCCTGCAAAAGCATTTGGGAGACAGGCCGATAATGCATGCAGTGGCCTCAGATGCAGAAACAGCAAATGGGAGGAACAAAAAGAGGGGTAAAAATTTGTTTAATATTTTTTTTGCCTTTTTTTGTGTCCCGTCATGTGTGGCCCCCCCCCCCAAGTATAGCACAGAAGGTTTCAGCTATGATGATGACGACAGCAGTGGGTCACCAGTTCTTCAGGCAGAAGTGGTAACTTTCTGTATGATGGAATTTCTAAAAGCCTGGCCTTACACAGTGATAGAGTCCAGGGTCCTCTGGCCGAGGAAGCTGCTAGTCAGGGCAGGATCTTGTAGGCAAGCACAAGCATGTGTGGTGCTGGTTTCTTGAACAGGGTGTGCTGATGGTGTGTGCCTGGTGGGACGTAGTCCATGCAGGTAGTAACATCAATAAAGACATAGTAGCATGATCTTCACTGAGCCCAGGGTAGCAGGTAGTGGATATATGCATGGGCACTTAAGTAGGCTTGTACCCTTGTTGCTACCTGTGATGAAGTCTGCTAAGACTTCTTCACCTGGTGAGTTCAGAGCCTGCATGGAGGTGGCTGCGTGAAGTCCAGTTACATTTTTGCATGCTGTGTAGACACCCCAAGAGGTTGGTGCATGCACAGAAGGGTGCAGAGAGAGGCTACAGCAGTAGTAACTGGGGAGGCAGTGGAAAGTCTCTTTGCTGTTCTGCCTTGCTTACTAGGTAGGACAAAACTAACTTAAGAACAACTGTGTGTGTTGCAAAGAGACCTCCCATGGATATATTTTGGAAGCCCTGATGTTCCTCTGTGTAGGGCAAAGTAAAAAAACTTTTAAATGTAAATATACACCTTTCCCCTCTTTTCACTTTATTCTCTTATAATAGTTGACTAATTTTCTTACTGGCAGTATGAAGCTATAGTAGGCCTTGACCCTTTAGTGTAAATCAGGAGCAATCCCAAGGAAGTCATGGGTATTTCCCTGGTGTCCAAGGAGTTTAGGGAGCCTAAGGGGCTAATTACAAAAGGCGTTACATATATTAACTTGCGCTTGAAGGGATTGGCCTCAGTCTTGTCGTCTCTGCCAGTGTGTCACCAGAGAAGGTGCAGTGGTGTGACCGAGGAGACAATAAATGAAAAGGATTTAATTTATTTTTTTATAGGATACACCTTGGTTTGTGTGCCTGCAAGTGCCAAACTTCTTGAAACATCAGTTGCTTTATAAAAAAGTCTTGTTGGCTTTGAAAGTGCATTTGAGCAGACTGAGGGGTATTCCAGCTATGTAACAAGTTACAAGCTTTCCTAACTGCAGGGTAGGACACTGTCCTGGTTTTGTGAATGTTCCCATGCCACAGTGCATGGTTGCTGGCTCTGTTTTGAATAACCTTCTCTATTCCCAAAGATAACGTGTTTCTTTCTTTATTCTTACCATAACACATGAAAACAAGTACAAACTAATAACCCATGGAGGTTTAAGATGCCCCAGACTAGGATGAATCAGAGTTTTCAGGTTTTGTAGGTCATGCTCTTCTCACTGGTGACTCAGAAGTCAGTCTCATTCTTTGCTGAGGCTTGGGATCTTAGAGATTTGACAGTAAGTTTTGTCATCATGAACAATCAGCTTCACATGAATGTTCATATGACCAAATGACATGTGGAGCTGAAGTTTTAAGATCTATTTAATATACAGATGGAAAACAAGAAGTAAGACTCAAAGGTGATAATTTTTTTCCCCCTAATATTTAAGCCGAAGTTCACTTGATGTGGTTTTTGCAGGCGATTGGACTCCCACTGACCTATTTTTGTCCCCCTAACAGTGTGCCAAAAGATTAGATTCAGGTGAAAGATAGCTAAAATAAGAGTGAGACGAGCCATTCTGACCACTGATTGTCAGTCAGATGGCCGCTAAACATGAAGTAGCTGCTTTATAGGGTGGAAAATGTTAGGTTCATACAGTGTGTGTACAAAGGCTTTGCATGCCAGATAATTATTGCAATAGAAAAACAACAGTGATGGGGTCAGCAAGGGAACTACTCCTCCGCATCCTCTGATGTCTGTTGAAGTCCCTTCTCAATGTTCTTCTGCTCCTATTGTTCAGAGCATGTGAGCTCTAGGCCTGGCAGGCATGTTTGGAATTAACGTTTCCAACGTCATTCTGATGCTGCTTGCTGCGCCACGGAGAACATGTGTTCCCATGAAGCTGGGCTGTCATGTGGACCGCTCAAGGGTAGCGCTGAACTTTCATCAGGCTACTGCATTATAAGCCAGTCTCTGTGCAGAATAATAAAAGCAAGCCTTGGTGGAGAAGTGGGTGAACTGGGATTCTTAAGGTAAAAGCAGATTTGAAGAGGGAAGGGCATCAGCCTGTCAGGGGGATCCATGAAGGGAGTTTACCAGGGTTCTTAAGGCTGTGAAAGTGAAATAACTACAAATATATGGTTGTATAAAAGAGTGCTCATCTGTCAGAGTTA
This sequence comes from Leptosomus discolor, assembly GCF_034619465.1. Classification (NCBI taxonomy): domain Eukaryota; kingdom Metazoa; phylum Chordata; class Aves; order Leptosomiformes; family Leptosomidae; genus Leptosomus; species Leptosomus discolor. The sequence continues at coordinate 33,816,083 of NC_141398.1, read as the reverse complement.
ATTCCCCTGGGACAGGGTGAAGGTAGAAAATGTTTATAGCCTTCCTTTTCAGTAGGCTTCATGAACATCAGCTGCTGGCTTTTTTGGGTGCCCGTTACCAGAGACTTTAAGAGTATCCACAGCTGCAAGTGAGCTAATGGACACTGTGGAAATCAGTCCGAAATTAAGTGCCCCAAACCAGCAGTCATCTAACAATCAAGCATTAAAAAACAAGATAAATGTCCAACTGGGTCACACCAACATTCACATCTGGTCCTGGATTCTTTTCCAGCAGTGCCCAAAAGAGTGTTGTTGAGGGAGAGCACAGGAGCCTGTCTGTAGTCTGCTCCCCTGCACTTTCCTGCATCTGCCACTCATGTATTTGGGATGTTAGGAGCATCCTTGCCTGTTCCCTGTACTGTTTGTTTATGGCCCTGTTCTCCTTGGATTTGTCTAATCCCTTTTTGAAACTGCTGGTACTATCTGCCTGTGGCAGACATTACAGGTCATCACTGTGGCAACAAATTCTAGAAATTCACTACTGTCTCAATGGAAATGTACCTTCTTTTATTAATTTTAGATGATGTCCTGCTAGTTTCAGTGAATGCCTCCCACATCTAGTAATACTGAATTTAGTGAAAAACAGTTCTGAGTACCTTATCCACGGCCTTTGTTAATTTTGTAAATCTTGATCATATCCCCTGTCAGACTTTCCTTTTTAAGCCGAAGACCCCTGGACTTCTAAGTCTCTCTTGGTAAAGCAGCTCCTCTGTCCCCTTAATCATAGCAGTTGTCTGTCTGTGTACCTTTTCTGTGTCCACTTTGTCCTTCTTTAAGTGCAGAAACCAGAAATGCCTCTAGTGCTCAGGAGGCCTATAGGCTTCATGCAGATTGAACTTGAAGGTGGAACCAAAGCCCTGCAGAATTCACAATGCACAAGAGCCATCAAAGCTGAAAGTTTGAATATTCACTGGGCACAGAGATGGACATGTAAACCACAAATTAAACAGCACTTTGTAATATATTTGATATTTTGTACTGTAAATATGAATGACACATTACAGAAAAACAGAGAGAGAGCGGTTTGAAATAACAGCACTACCTCATGCTTTGTGAAAAAAAACCTGCTTAACACATGGTCCCAACCCTGCAAGCATTTCCAGCTGTAGTGTTGCCAAGAACAATCATATGAATTTACAGGGACTATTCATGTTCGTAAGGAGCACTGTTGCGTCTGAACCCATGATGCTTGGGTGTGTGCATACATATGTGCATATGTAGGTAAGGGCTTTTTTTTAAAGCCTTGTTGTATTTTGCCAACGTAAGTGTTAGTGTCCTAAAAAGACAGAGTGAAGATTGGCTTAATTGCATGGAAAGACTGCAGGAATTTCCTCTTTGTGTACAAAATTGATAGCTAGACTGAGATAACGTTTAAGATTCGGACTGGGTCTGAAGGTCTCTAAATGTGACTGTATGGGTAAGGATTTAAAAAAATCTGGTGATCCGTTTTATGGTGAGAATTACTTTTGCTGAGCTGCTTTGTGCCATTTCACCCTGCAGGTGGAGGGTGAACTCTGAGGGGGTGACTGGACTATCCCTTTTTTGGCATTGCCCACTGAAACAGTGAGGGAATATCCCATGTTCTTGCTGTGTGATCAGCTTTGTGTGAATTTTAACCCCTATGTCCTCTGAATGTTGTTTGCATGCTTTGAACCTTGGTTAGTTGTGTCCTGGTTTTGACAGATGATTTCTTGAAAGCCTTAGAGACCACCACTCCTGCTAGAGATCAACTGTGAAGTTTTACTCTATTGACCTATGCTCCAAGGATAGCCGTGTTTTTTTATTGGAAGTTATAAGTAATTGAGTATATCAAGGTTTATATACTAATTGGCAAGGATAAAACTGAAAGAAGCTTTACATGTGAAAGGCATCACATTACTTGTTGGCATTCTCAGTCCTTTGTGCGTAGGGAGAAGTGACAGCATATATCAATTTGAATTTCAAAATCTTCTATCAAGGTAACAGGAGAACTAATTTCAGTCAACATTTTGTCCAGTAAACTTTGTCTTATGATCTGATTCCCAGTGTTTTAAAAAGAGCAGCACATTTTCTAGGTTAAATATGGCACCTCTCTCATTAATTTTTCTGCCTTTTCCCACTTCATTATAAATGGTAATCCATCCAAAAAGCTGCAGTGGCTTTATGGTGCAGCTGCACTCCATGTATAAGCAGTTTGGCTGCCTTCCCAAAATGGCACATTTCAACCATGACTGTCATGAAAGCTGCTACCAAGGATTCTAACCATGCTGATAGACTTATGTTTGGACCAGCTTCATTGTATTTTTAAGTCAGGTCATATTCAAGAATGTTCCTGGCCCCTGGCTACACAGTACAGTATCACTCTGAAATTTCATCTCTTGGTGCATCAGCTGTCATTGTTGAGTCATTGAGAAATTAGTTTGATAATGTCTACTCAGTCCTTGGTGAAACATTTACTCGTAGGACCATCTGCCCCTTTAATAGAGTTGTCATCTCAGCATCACTTCAATTTCTGCAGCAGCTGCTCATTGATAATAAGTCAGATGTGGGGATGTCACAGAGGAGAGCAGCAGAGCCTGACTGCAGTGCTGTCGTTGCCTTTGGCTCACTCTGCCAGTACATTGTCTCCCCAGTTAATGAAATCCCTATTGTGTGCCCTGCCTGATCCACCCTTCAGGTTTCTTCTTGAACCGTCTCCAGCCAGAGAGGCCAAGTCATGCAGTAGCTCAGACCAGATGCCTTTTTCATGGCCTCCACTTACAGTGAGCATTTTTCTGTGCCTGCTAAGAGGTGTTTTTAGCTTGACTTGGCTAACTCGGAATAAAACATTGACAAGGATGTAGGAATTTACTGTTTCACATGGATTAGCATTTCTAAGTTCTCTTTTTAAGCTTGAGCTTGAACTGATAGTCTCTGTTTATTGATAGATTTGCCAGACATCTGCCTTCCAGCTGTCCCAAGTGAGCATCCTACAGAACCACTGCAAATCTGAGCTGCCTGGTTTGTAGCACCCCAACAGTATTGAGCCCCACAGTGACTCCCACAGGGCCTGAGGGACTGGTGCCTAGTGGTGTGTGCTTTGGGATGTAGGCATCTTGTAGGCTGTTTAGCCTGAGTGAGTGAAAAACCTGCTTTTTTATAAACAGACCCAGTGTGGGTGTCTTTCAGTGGTGCTTCTCTTGCAGGTGTCCTCTGTTACCAGGCACAAATATGCCAGACAAGTGTTATGAAGTAATGCAACATAGGAAGGGTTGTTCCTATAGTTTGCCCGTTAGCCTAAGATTTGGAAGGTGCAAATTAACTTTTATGTCCTGCTACTGATTTTCTGCCTCCTTTATGATGGAGGCCTGTCTCAATTAACTTTAGATGGTCTCTGTTTAGGCATCTGGTCTAAAAATCAATGCATTTAGTCTCAACTGGTTACCAAGGCTCTTTGTAGATGATGGGAGGACAGGCACCATCCTAAAATGCCTGCCTCAATTAGACAAGGTGAATGGCCTCCTGGTGGTGTGTATTTCTGTCTGTTGAGTCCAGAGACATACCAGGTTATTAGTTTAGACTAGATGCTTAACTTGGTGATTGCAGAAAGGAGCAGAAATGAATCCAGGGCTTGTAGTCTTTCTGTGCCTCTTTTCACAGGCTGTAGAAATCATTAATGATTTATCTGCTGTTTTGCAGGATGTTGTGGTTGATAATGATGAAAGTGCCCAGAGATTTTATAAGTAACTAAGTTATGCAGAAGGGAAACCTGCCCTCTTGTAGGCAGAGGTGACCCAAATGAAGTGGCTTCTTTTGAGTGGGAAATAAAAAAAAGAGAACTTTTATCCTCTTCCCAAACAGCTAGCTTTATAAAACTTATAAAGCCAAAAGAGTAAGCAGCTTTTCTGGTGATCTTGGCTCCACTTTCTGCTCCCCTACAGTTGAAGTCTTTCATAGATGTACGCATTTCTCTATGTGCACCATCTGATCATAAATCCTCTGCCTCCACCCAAGTTTTGGGACTGAATGAATTTGCTCTTTTTTTTTTTTTTTCATTTTTCTGTGATTCTGTCCCTTGTCTGATTTGAGTCTTTGAGGACTAAGAGGATAAATCACAACAGAGGTGGTCTTTTGATTCTCTGATGGGTGACTTAGGTGCAGACGGACTCTAGCTACAATTTTATTTGATTTCTTACTGGGTTTTTTTTGTCTGTTCTTCCCTACAGTCACATAGGAGGCTCTGAGGAGCTCTTGTTGGGTTGCTTTGCCCAGGACTTCTGGCCGGTTTTTTGACCTTTGGGTCATCGTCCAGGCAGAAAGAGGGTAGCAATTGCTTTTATGGTTGGAGCAGTCATTCTATGTTAATAGAATAGACTGTTAAGACAAAAGTGTTGCATGCTTCCAGTGCTTTTGGGATCATAATAATCCTTCTTGTGACAGGATCTTGCACCCTGGTCTTCTGGCGTTTGTGAAGATGACACTGGTGTCCTTCTCTCTTTGGGAAGTGTGGTCACATTCATTGGGCCCAGCCATTAGGGAGCTGGGTATCGCCCTGGGCAGAGCTGACTGTGTGAGCAGAGGGTGAGTTGCCACGTGTGATCCCAAGTGCTTGTATGTCCTGCACAGCGGTGGGAGTTGTAAGGCTCTCAGGCTTTGTGTTTGATCTTTAGTCCAGCGGAGTGATGATGAAGACATCCCACCGGATGGTTTAGCTCAGTACTTGCCACTGAAAGCAGTATGAAGGCATTACAGCATTGCCTGACAGGTTTTGGCCAGGTGCTTCACACCACGTGACAACCTGGAAAGGCTTCAAGGAAGTTGCAATGCACGATGCCTTGCCTGCCAAGTAAGACCTGGTTAGTCACAATTACTTGGCTCTTCCTTCTAGATGAGATTCATGTTGGTTTAGAAGAAACTGACCCACCAGAGCCAGGTGCTATATTCACTCACACCTGTGAGGCACTATTGGAAAACAACTTCACCAGTCTGGAGAAAACCAGCATATTTCTTTTAGTGTGAGAGCTGGTGTGGAATGATGAATATTTTTTTGCTCACCCTATCCTACCCTACTGTGATCACAAAAATTACTTTGTTAAAACTTTCCTGGTTGGTTGTAAAAGCCACCCAAGGACTCAGACTTGTGTATTTGCACAGCTCTAACCCCAGCAGGGCATGGCTCATGGTTAATAGGAACTGCTGGAAACATTTTCCCACTGCTTTGTGTATGCTCTTATTGAGGAAACGGGAGAATGAAGTTAAGACTTCAAGTGCTTTTCCATAGAAACCTGCTACAATGGCTTTCAGTTGTGCTACAAATATGCCACTTCCCACCAGGCAGTTTCCACGTTGTGCTGTCCTTCATCCCCTTAGTGGTACTGCCTTCCTCACCATGAACAGGAGATGGTGTCACTTCTCGTTTACTCCAAAGTACATTCCTGGTGGCACATCTCTGCTATGTGCTATGTTATGAGAAGGGAAGAGCATTTTCCCTCATAGGTGCATGTTATGCTTGTGCTGCAAGAGCTGTCTTTAAAGAGGCACTTACACAGCTGGGGTTGTTTTGAAGTTGCATGTAGTGCATGTGTGAGAGCTTCTCCAGGCATCTGACTGTTGGATGTCTTGCACTTCATCTTCCTCTAGAGAACTCTGCCTTGCAAAACAAAACCCCATGGCATGCAGGGTAAGTTGGCAATCTGGTGTGTGTTGAAGAAAGCCCTATCTTTTTAAGTTGTTCCCCTTTGCATGTCACTCAGACACACACACTAATGTACATTATTAAGGAACACATTAGACTCCTTTTTTCATTAAAGTTGTAGATTATGACCTATATCACTGCTCTGTTTGTCTGTTTCGCTGTATATTCTTACAACAGTGTTGGGTCTTTATCTGGGGCAGGGAGCTGGTGAATGTGAACTCTGAGCCCTGAGATTTCCTCCTGTTTCTTTGACTGAATGCTCACAGGATCTCGCATTTTGGCATTTGGCCACAGATTGAAACCCTCTGTGGCCTGCCGTGACCCTGTAACTGCATAAATCAGCCCTAGAATTTGGCTCCTGGTTGTCATTTTTTTGTTTTATTGTTTATTGTATTCCTAATGGAGTGATGTATAAGGAGACGAGTTTCTGAACATGGATTTAGGTCAAGCTGAAAGAAATTGCTATTAAATGACATTGATTTTGTTTTAGATAACTGGGACTCTTTTTTTTTTTTAAGTCCTTCTTTAAATATTTAGTGACACTTTTTCCCCTTTAACTCAAGGGTCTGTGTCTCATATTGGCCAATTGTGTGTGTTCCCTTGCCAGCATACAGAGGTTGCCAATTGTTTCTTTTCATCTTACCAGGCTTGGCTTTCCATCATGTCTGTAAGCAGCCCTTGAATATCGTATCCAGATGATGGTCCAGCTCCCCGCAGCTAGACACTGCTCAGTGACTTCCTCTGACAAGCTTTTCTTTGCTGTCTGGGATACTCTTAAGCCCTTCTTGCATTACTCAAGATGGGTCAGGGAAAGGCCATGTGTTAGCACAGTTTTCAGTTTCCTGCTTACAGCTTATCTCTTCTCTGCTTGGCACCTTGTGTATTGACCGGCACCTCTGCAATCCAAGTCTAAATCCCTCCCTGCTCAGAACTGCATTTTCTAGAAGAGAGTAGATCATCAGTCATGTGTGTCCCCATGCCATCCCCTCTGCTTTTTTTCTGTGTGTCCTGAGATGTCCACTTTATCATCAAGATACATTCTGTTTGTAATACATTGTACCTGAAAAGGTAAAGACATGCATTGCTGAACAGTTGTAGCTTTTTAATCATGGGCAGTTTTCATATATCCTTGAGCTGGAGTCAAACAGTTCTGTGAAAAGCAGAGCTAATGAAACCTAACTTTCACTTTTTTTTTTCCTCCTATGTGGAATTATTGAATGTGGGGGAAAAAACGTCATCAGGAGTCAGATGGTCAAACAAACGTACACGAAGTGTGATCCCATGAGCTTTGTGAAATTAGCCTAAAAATGATTCTGTGACCAGTCCCATCTCATTCTGTCTTAGGAAAAAAAAAAAAACAAAAAAAAAACAAAAAACAAAACGGAGAATTGACCCTCTGAAACTTTCTCGTGGTCAAGCTAGTTTGCAGGTTATTTGCAAGCTGTTGAGAAATGGGAGCTTTGTCACCTCTCCTGTGCTATTCTGTTATTTCTTTAGTCTCTGATTTATATCTTCACTGGCTGAGCCGTAAGCATTTGAATGAATAAAACTTTACTATAAAATCTGGCATATAGCCCAATAATAGCTACAGAAATATTTTATCACAAATATTTTCAATAGGATTGGTAGATTAAACAAAAACCAAAACCAGACACAATCTCCCATAAAAAACCCCAGAAGCTGTGCACAGACAAAATTCACGTTTGTATGCATCAGATCTCTCCTTGTTGTCACTACTTTTAAGCTCTTGGTGAAGTTGACAGTGGAGAGGGGCAAATGAGGACAAGCAGTTCTTGCAGAGGGAAGTGAAGAGAAGCAGCTGTGGATGATTTTGTGTGGAAAATTAAACTTAAGCCCTAGTGAGGAACACAGTCTTGCCCAAGGAAGGGGAAGCCAACCCCTCCTGCTCCCCTGCCCCTGTGATGCTGGGACTCATGTTCTCCCTGAGGACATTTTGAGTGTGGTATGGAGAGGTGGTCTTGCTTGTGAGCTTCACTGGAAATGTCAGGTAAGCTGCAGTGGCTGTTTGTGACAAATGAAAAGCCTCAGATGAGATAAGGGCTGCCCAGCCTCTCTTTGCTAAAACTGCCTGATCCTATTGAAATGTTTTATAGGGAGACAAAGCTGAGTGCTGAAGACAGGACTTAATTCTGTAATTCCTTCAGGGGAAATAAAAAGTTCTTCCAATGCAGATCCTGTCCCCTGAAAGGACTACGGATTAATAGCTGAGAAGCCTTAGCTGAACTCAATTGGTGGGAAGCCCTTGACAGGGAGACAGTAAAAGTAATTTCTGTTTTAATTGGATATGGTATTCCTCTTCCCTTTCTTTCATAACCAGCACTGGGGACTCCTGCACTTGCAGGCTGGCTGTGAGGTTGTGTTGGTGTTTGGCAGCTGACACATATCTGGCACTCAGACCCAGGCATTAGCCTGTGTGGAAACATTCCTGCAGCAAAGCGTGCCTGCGCCTGACTCTCCAACATCATCACCCTTTTGTAACGTGGCATACCCCATGCTCCTCGTGCTGCTACATGCTTATGTAGCACTTATGGCAACTGGGGGTGAATTTGTGTCCTGTGGAAGCACTTCAGGGAAGGGTGTTGGAGGATGGTCTGATGCTTTTACTGTTCTGGCTCAGGGGACAGTGGAGTTAAGACTCCAACCAATGCCACCAGCCGTATGTCCCACTGCATGCTTCCACACCTGAGTGAACAGGTTTCCTGAATGGAGAGAGAGAGGGCTGAGATTAAAACTCTGTACAGTGTGCAGTGGAGGTACCTATAGCTGCCCCCTTGGACGATCAAAGGGATGCTCCATGCTCGGAAGTTTCGACATCCTCCTAGGAGTAGTGAAGCACTCAGTTTCTACCTTGTAGGTACCTGATCAGAAGGCTCTTCCTGTCATACTTCTGAGGAGCACAAATTGCACTGCCTCTGTCTGTGCACAAGACCATCTCTGTATAAAGCAGGCCAGGGGTGAGCGGGATACAGTCCTTGGAGAGATCTCTTCTGTAACCACAGTTAATAAAAAATTATTCTTTGTGAATGTGGTTGTGATAGTTTGAGGCAGGAGCCACCACCGTATATTCACAGTAGAGAAATCAGTAAGATTTGTTTTAGATACTAATCGGGCTGGAGGGAATAAACTGGTTACATATAGCGAATAGAAAAGAAACCTGAACAATACTGTGTTTTCATACAGTTAGATGGGGAGAACTGGACAGCAGATCTCTGTGCTCTTGGTTTCTGCAGCCACCTTCTGTCCTCTAAATGGGATCCCCTTCATAATCCCAGTGCTTGGCAGAACAGCATAAATAAGTGAATAAAAATCACGTAACTTAAAAATTTTACTAAGCTAAGGTAGCAACAATGTGGCTGTTTACATATCTGCATGGGAGTAGTCATTAATCAGACTGTGCATGAGGCTCATTAGTTTCCTTCTAGGAAGGGCTGTTTTCACATGAGTAATTGCTTCCATATGAGAGCTGGAGGTGTGCTTGTTGTCACTGGGAAAGGATGTGCTGGAAAGCTAAGGCTGTGGTAGATGCTTGCTGTGAATGACAGGTCTTGCTTGCCTCCTTTTAGCTTTTTTCAGTGATTAGTGAAATTGTTGGAGGCTTTTTGGAAGAAAAAGTATCCTGTTTAAGTTACAGATTGTATTGAATTAAACTTTTCCTTTCCTCTGGTAGATCCTTTCTTCATTTTCTGTTTTCTGTGTAATATTATCACCTTTTTCCTGGCTTTGTACAATAATGCCAGAAGTCAGAGAATGAGCTTCTTCCTTGCCCTCTTTTCTCTGAAATGGATGTTTCTTTGCCTACCCTCAAATTTTCCTGGGCATGTGACTCAGCTAGGGACCAGATACAGATGAATGAAGATATGTTGCAGCCTGTTACTTCGTCTGGATGTGTTCATTGCTTGTTGTGCTTTGGAGGGTTATTTGCATGGCAATGAAAACTCTTCAGTAATGTAGTGAATGCGCGCACTGGGAATGTTTGCTTTCTGTAAATGAAGGGATGCATTAGAGGATTTTCTGAAATAGAAGCATAAGGGCAACAGTTGAGCTGGAATTTGCATCGCTTCCCCTTAGCAGAATATTGTGACCAGGTGACCAGATCTCTGTGTTTTGTCAATTCTCACTGTAGAAGTGACGATTTTTACATGAGCTAAACCAATGATGGCAACAACAGAAGCTCCGAACCATGCAGTTGGAGAACAAAATACTCTCTGTAGACTCAGGAGGGCCAGTTTTGTTGAGAACAAACAACACAGTTTTTTTCCAAAGGATAGCCCAACTGGATGTGACTCAGAAGGGAACCATCCAAATTTCTGTGAAGCAGTTTTCAGTGTCACAGAGCCAACTGAAACCTGCTGTATTGTAAAAACACTGGCATTGGCATAGGCATGTGCTTTGTTCACCCTCAAGTATTGTAGCATTAAAAATAGTTTTATTAAAAGGAAGCCACACCTATAGTATAACAGTAAAGTTAAGGCTTGTCCAAGCTAAAGAAATTTGCATTGCTGTGATGACATCCTATGGAACTGGAAAACTCCTCTGTTAAATGTGCTGGTGTAGCGCAAAATGGAGCTTATAGCAGAGAGGCTGTTCCAGTGTGTTGGCATGTTTTATGTCCTGTCAGGCTTCAAGGACAAATACAAGCTGCACAATTTAGAAAAAGCATTTTTTGAAACTAAACACAATTGCAGTGAACAAAAACTCACTTAAGAAATCTAAATATCCAGGCAGCATACAAAATGCATGTAGTGTGTTTGCAGCACATGTAAGGAATCCCTAAAGATCAAGCAGCCTGTTGTCTCCTTGAGTTTCTGGAGGTGTGAGCAGTTTGCTACAGCCTCTGCTGTAGCACCCCCCAACCCTGGCAGCAGGATAGTCTCTCTGTTCAGATCCCCCACATCATGCTTCTTTCAAGGCAGTGATGCAGACGATGCAAGCAGCACTCAATACACAGATGGCGCCATGCAAAGGTACACTGGCTGTGTTTTCCTCTGGCAAAGGATCATCCATCTTTTATATCTGACCTTGCCTGTACACTCTTGGATCATCTTTAAGAAAATGGGAGACCTATGAGCAGATACTTGCTCAAAGAAGGGGAGGGGAAAGAACATGTGCATATTGTTCCGTGTTGATGTGCCCTTGGAAGGTAAGGATGTGCTCAGTAACATAGCTCAGGTATCCATGTCCTGGAAAACTTAACTTTGTTTTGGGTGCTTCCCTTGACTTCTGCCTTGCGGGGCAAAGCCAGCTATTGTAATGTCCCTGACAGAAATGCCTAAATAAGCTTGTTTGGTAGGTCATGCTTACTGTTGCAATAGGAACATCTCTTCAGTGCATGCTACTACTTGTAAAAAGTTCACTCATCGGCTGATAAACCTGGGAAAACAAAATGCTTGTGGTCAGGACAGCACGTATTGTGCAGGGCACAGCAGCATGAGCATCCAGCGTGTGCCTTGAGCCTGAGGCCGGCTGCTGGGCTCTGCTTTTGCCCTGGCTGTCCTGCTGGGAGGGCCCTGAGGGGAAGTCACTGGTCTTGTCAAGAGTGGTTTTGATGACGGTGGTGCTTTGTGACTGGAAGCAGGTTGTCTTCTGTTTCACCCAGGCCACCATGCTTTTGGCAGGCTTAACAACATGCAGTCGGCCATTTGGGCTTGGAGGGGAAAGCATTACTGCAGCAGTTCCCTTGAGCAGCCAAGCGCCCTGCAGCACTGCATTCAGACCAGGCTTACCTTGCGAGAAACTGCAAATAGTTGTTTTGGCATCTCCCTCTCGGTGCACTGAGTCATGGGGGTGAGCTGCTGCCAGCTTTGAGTTGCCCACAGAGAAATCGGCATCTCCTGCGTTTGGGGTTCTGTTCGTTTCTTGTTAGTTGGGGTAAATATTAACCCTTAGCTGGAAACAGAAGAATAAAAGGTACACTGCAAATAATATTTTGCAACCAGTGCCTAGTTCTCCAGAATGCTTGCTTAACCAATTGTCATCTCTCCACGTGGGCCTGTTGCTGCTGATGGGTGTAACCACAGCCAGGTGGTGTTTCTGCTACGTTTTTAGGTTTTGTCTCAGGACCCTCCCCATTTCTCTCTACATGCTTGTGTACAGCAAAATAGCCAGGGATGAATCTAGCCTAAAGCTGGTATTTCCCTCTGCCTGCTTGACACCTGCAGTCAAGTGTGTGAAGGCAGGAGAACAAGATGCTGGTGGTTTTGCTACACGCTAAATCTCTGGGAAATCTCTGCCCTTAGGCAGTTAGACCAATGCTCGTACTGCTGAGGTTTGGTCTTTCGCTTCTGATGAAATGGCAATCGCTGTTAACACAGAAGGCTGAGATACTTCAACAATCTGCGAAGTGCAGATATGGCTCTTTTTAAAGAAAAGCAGAAACAATGGCAAAATTGGATGGAAAAGCTAAACGATGGTGTAATTCCTGCAGGTGCAGAAAGGTTACTAGGAGATGAAGAGGTTAGGTATTTTTGCTGCTTTCACAGTATCTGTACCAGGAGAAATCATCAGACTTCTTTGCAATGGGAAAATGGTACCTGCTTGGCTTTGTCAAGTGCTTTGAGATTTGTTAGTGAGCTGTGGCCCATAACTGACCCATGGCTGTTTTCAATAATACTGTGGTTACCTGTTGGTTATCCTTGGTCCTGCAAAGGGCTAATCTGACTCTCAATTTCTTCTGTGGCAGGTACAGGTACAAACTTGCAGTTAAGGTGGAAGTGGGTGATGATACTGAAGGGTCAAAAAGCTCAACTCTGTGTGCTAGGGAGCCTTCTGTTTGTCATATGGGGATTCCCAGTTCAAGTTTAAATAGATTGGAGTCATAAATGAAAGCGAAGACAAGAGGGTGGTTTTAATAGATTTCCCCATTCCTAAGCAGCAACGAGTATTGAATTTGGAATCAGCCCCTCAACACATGAGACCCGAGTGGCACCATTGTGTGTCTAGCCAAGAGGGGTCCTCTCTGGTGGCCCATGAGCTTGTGATTCTTGACTGGAATGCAAGGCAAACATCTCGTCTAAATCCACCCGCGCAGTCATGTTCGAGTTTCTAACCTGAAAGTTCATCCAAACTGAAGCACGTCACAGATAATAGAGACCTCCCAAGGAACTGTCTGTCTGACCTGCATGGAAATTAGTCCTGGTGTAGGATGTGGGACATGATGTTTTACATACAGAGTTGCAGTGGTGTGGCTTCTAATGTGGCTGGTCATACTGGAATAAAGATGACCTATGGAAATGAGCCAAACCACTATAAAGTACTTCTTATCAGTAAAACCATGTGTGTGCTTGAGGGTGGGGATAGGATGTTTTTTAATGCATTATTATGAAATAATAATGAACTGTGTGTAGACATGGCCTAAAAAAATGAAGAATCCCAGGCTAGCTTGCCGTCTGTACTTACTGAAGTGTCTTTTGAGTTATTAAAACCCTGGGCTATGTTAAATGATCTTAAAGATACAGGCTTGTTTTTATGAAGCCACTTGAGATACTGTACAATGTGGCTGCAGAGCTATGCAAATGGGAGTAATTTCCATTTGACATATGCACTGTAATTATTGAAAGCTTTTTTTCCAAATGTATTTTTTGTCTGCTGTAGTTAATTCACAATCTCCTTTTAACATTGGCAATTATAATTATTTGCCAAGAGCAAATCCTTGCTAACAATCCAGTTTTCTTTAGCCTGCAGCTTTTCTTTTGATTTCATGATGAGGTACTGTTAATCAGAGGAACCAGTGCTGGCCTCTGAGTATCCAGCAGGGCAGAAAAATACTGCAGTCAGAAAAAGAAATGCAATTAATTAGCTTAAGCTTCTTTCTAGCATCCCAACCCTGGGCCTCCTGAGTTGCCGTGTTTGAGTGGAGAGGTGCTCTGTGAGATCAATCAGAGTTAGCATCTCAATAGGATTTAGACTGAAAATTGTCTGTGATTTCTCCTCGCGAATTCTTGCTCATCCTTTTTCTGTAGGGGCTACAGGTAGAAAATAGCATGTATTTGGGGAAAATGGTGTTATTAGGTTGAAAAGAATCTTTCTAGGGTTGTTCTGCATAGGAATCTGAGCCAAATCGGTGGCTGAAAAATGTAGTAGTTCAAGGGCTTTAGGCTTTTCTAGCTGCATACTGTCATTCAGAAATAGTGATTCTTACTCACTTGAAAATGCCTTATCTTTTCTGCCCTCCTTTTCCTTGGAGATCAATGTATTACGCAGCTTCTGAAAGGAAACTAAGTGCCAGTGCTTTCTAAGAATTACTGACCTACTTTACAGGTATTTTATTCTTCATTGAACCAGATATGTACCTGAAAGAGAGTAGGAGGATAAGAATTACATTTCTTTCACCTGCTGAGGCACAGGTCAAGTGCAGGAGAGGTCTCCTCTTTAAGTTTCTATCCCTGGAATATTACTTCAAGCTCTTCTGAGGCTTCAGAGGGATGAGGTCTGAACATAGCCTTGCAGTGAGCTCAGAGCAGCATAAGGTACAGCAACCTGGGCTGCACTTCTCTCATAGCAGATGGTCTGTCTGAAGGTGACACAGTGAGAGCAACTACCCATGTTGACCTATCTTTCAGGTCAAGGTATCCAGCATGTACATAGTAAAACAAAGCTCTTTGTGAATAGGGGCTCATTTTCCATTGTGTGCTTGTGTTGTGTCTAGCACAAGAGGGTCCTGGTATTACAATACCAATGTAGCAAAACCAGGCATTGATTGATGAAGAACAAGTCAAGTTGGGCTACCATAATTGACTGGATTTAGCCTACTGAACATAACAGGGACGTGTTCCAGTGTTGACATGTTTTCTGTCAGATTTTGAGTGGTGGGGAAGAGTTCCTAGTCTCTGTTAGAGTAGCCATGGAAAAGCATTGTGAAATACAGCTTCAGCTAGTACTATAGTGTAGCTGTATCTTGTCCAGTGCATGCTTCACCAGCGTGAGCATGAATGGCAGTTTCCAAGAAACCCTTTCGGGAGGATTAGTCTGTGGATTGACGGCAGACAGGGCAATCTGGCATCCAGGCAGATTGCACCCGGTGAGTTATTGCTATCTGAGTCAGCTGGCTGGGCTGCTGCTGAGTCCTTGGCTCTTGTGTAAGCTCTGCAGTCTGGGGAGTAATTAATCAAGCAGCCATCTTTCTTACAAACCCAGGGTTGGAGCCAGGGAAGCATGATGTCAGCATCTCACATAGTTAGAATTGCTGATTCACTTTGATCTGTTCTCGCTGCTTCTTTTCAGAATGGGTTTATGGGTCCTCTTTAGTGGCACTTAGCTCTCACTGACAGGAACAAAATGCTACCTGAGAAAGTACACTAGTTCTAAAGCTACTGCCTTTGGCGTGTGTGTGTGTTATAATTTATTTAGAAGTTTCTCAAAGAACCTGAGAACTATGAAGTAGTGTTGAATGAGAGTTAATGAAAGTGTGGTTAGTTTAAACTGCAGTTTGCTTGTCAACTACTTACTGTTGTTCCACTGACCATGTTGCTCCAAGACCCAGGCCAGTGGCCAGTGTGACTACTTTAATTAATGGGATTACAGCTGAGGTAAATTTGACCTGAAGCTTGCAAAGCCCTGATGCCAACTCCCTGAAAAACCCTGTTAACAAAATTCTCAGTAACTTCAAAATAGGGGTGGGGCTGGACTGAAGGAACCAGACACAGTAACGGCTAGGATAGAGCTATGCGGCCCAACATTGACTTGGAGAGCTGACTGTCTTCTATGAGAACGTATTTTGGCTTGACAGCATTCCAACAAAGGGATTTCATTATGATTAGCATTTTAATTAAAATGGCTTGATTTTTCCTATGTGGGCCAAGCTAACTTGTTTTCTTCAGCTGTGTTCTGTGGTCCTGATCCTTGCTGTTCTTGGCAAGACAGAAGAACCACCAGTGGTCTGAGCAGAGGACTTTGACTGTGAAGTGGAAATGAGAAGCCATAAAGAACTAAGCCATGGTCTCATCTGTAAATAGTCTTAGGCAAACTTTGACCTAGGCAGGTGGAAAAATACTGTCCTGTGAACTGACTGCTTCCAGATCCTGATGGAATGGTACACCAGAAACCAGCAGATAGAAAAGGCAGGCTTGAGCCCCTTGGCTGAAGTTGGGAGGCTGGACCAGCTGACCTGTTCCATCTTGACACCTTTCACTTCCTGACTTTTCCTCTCTGCTGCTGCCTTTCTTGAGAGTGGAGCAGTCATGCCAGCCTCTCCAGTCCTGCCGATGATGCCACTTAGTGAGCAGAGAGAGGACCTCCTGACACAACATGTATGAAACCACTGAGAGAACGTTCTCCTCCCCAGTTTGCATTGTGCAACCTGGCGTTTGTTCATCCCCGCATAACTTTACATCGCTCCTGAAAATCCGGTTCCACTGCTAGGTACAGCCTTATGGGCTCTAGTAGGATTTGCCCAATAACTATAACTTGACATTTCCAGTTTCTGCAGCTGTATATTTGAAAAAGATGATGTAATTTATGGTGTAAGCCTGTACATGCAGATGCACACAGGGACATACAGAGTGTGCACACACTACTGAATGAAAGGAATGACACTGCTCACCGCTACCTGCCATGTACCTTTCTCTGCTTGTATGTGTGTCTGTCTCTATGTGTATATACTAAGTCAAAATTGTGCATTGGGGGGATGCAGTTTTCAAGTGTATCCCAGTCCATAGTTAGGTGCTTTGGTATCTGTAGTCAGTAACAGTGTTTGGGAAAGTGAGTAATGATTTTAGAATTTATTTTAACGATTTGTATAAGAAAATTAGGTCAAATGCATGCTCCATTCATCCAGCACTGCAGGGCTGACATATTTTCTTCAGCACAGGGACCCTTCAAACTTCACTGGGCAGGAAAAGAAGTAGAAACACTCCAGCTGAAAATATTGCAGAGAAATAAGGTTGGGAGAAACGTTTAGAGTGGAGTCCAGAGGGTTAAGTAGATAGTGAAGCTGATGCTTCATATGATCATCACGTAGAAAGGATAATACTAGAATCTGCAGTGTATCTCACACAAACAGATAGTATTGCTGAATGCTTACTGAAGAAAAACAATTCTGAAATATAAAGTGCAGGGAGAGTACGAGGTTTGCTGCTCTGCATGGTGATGCCATGTGAGATACAGATAGGGATCTGACACTGCAACTTGTAGGGTTGGTTTTTGGTTTTTGGTTTTTTGTTTGTTTGTTTTTTGTTTTTTTAAGACCTGGATTTCCTGTCACTTTCCCTGTCACTTGCCTGGCAAGATGTAATTTTTCAATGTTCATAAAGCTTCATGAATCCTGTAAAAAACTGCCAAAATAATGGCTGCATTAACTATTCACCAGCATTAGCCTGATGTTTATTTTTTGTCAGGTTTTTATTTAGTACCCAATTACAACTTGCTAGTTTTAATGGGGGTAGAAAGGGTAGGCAAGAGAAACGTAAATTTATGGCTAATAATTAATTTTCTTTATCTGACTCAGTAAGCATAAACAATTCTGTGATGGAAAGGCAAGCTGAAAGAAAATTGAACTGCCTGATTTCCTGATCCTCTCAAAGCCTTTACAACAGCTGGGCATTTAGTTGTTGTCAGCTAACACAAAAAGAAACATATTTAAATACAGATAATAATGCCTCAGGAGAACAGAGACCGACCATAGGCTGTGATTGCCCTGTGATTTCATTACTGTGGGAAAGAAAGGTGGTATAATATACTGGACTGATGGCGTGCATTTTGCTCTAAAGTTGAATAGAGGGAGTGAGAGTAGTTGGAACAAATAAAGGACCAAATACAGAGATTTTCACTGAGTTTTTTATTTAGTCCTAAGACAATTAAAATACCTTTGAAATTAATGAGTGTTTGCTTCAATAATGTCTAAGTAGAATGGTTTTATTTTCTCAGTTTATCTTAGTAGGTAGTGCAAGTCTTTTGAATTTAATTTTTTTTTCTTGCACAGGGAAATACTCAGCAGGGATGTGACCCTACAGTTTTGATGGGGATTTGAAGATAGAAAGATCGAATAGAAATCTGGGAACGCCAGCATGGTTTATCCCATATACTTTTCCCCAAGCCCATATGAGAGCATGGAAGGCATCCAAGTAGGGCTCAGGGAATGTAAGTCTGAGCATGTTTCAGATGCCTGAACAGATAATCTCAAGCTGGGACCCCTGTGGTGTACAAGTAGCTGGTTTGACAGGGTGTATTTGCACCTTCTCTAGATTACTCAGAAGTTAAAGGTTTTTAAATAGTTTAAAAAAAATATCAAGTGCTTCATTTATTTCAGTCTCCAGTGGTGTTATTTGTGTTAAGTGCCTACAGAGAAGAAATCAGTTAAGACATGCCAGGTGGTCTGCAAACCAAGCATCAAACTCTAGCCCATGTTAGGAAAGGGCTAGAGAATTTTGCTTTGCCTTGCAAAGTGTGCTGGCATACATAATGACGCACGACTTGGTTGCTTTCCTTGCTCTCAAGCAATTGCCTATGAATTTGGTGATGCAGATGCTTTATACTCCCAAATCAAAGGCCTCAACTAGCCAAACTAACAGAATACACGATAAAAATTCATATGGACTTACTAGAAAAGTTACCTTCAAGTCAGCAAATTGTCAAAGTTATATGGCTGCACATGGTCTTTGCAGAAGAGATCATACACCATAGTCATAGAGTATCTCAAGTTGGAAGAGACTGATAGGGATCATTGAGTATTACTTGGTGCTCTTCGCAGGACTACCTAAAACTTCATGTAGCAGCCCTGAGTCCAACATTGAACACAAAAGGACTGCGTCTGTTTCGAAGTGCCTTGAATAGTGACTGCTACAGCAGCATTTATAACTACAGCAGCATTTATAACTACAGCAGCATTTGTAACTACAGCAGCAGTAACGTATGCACAGACATGGCCCCAGTCTATAGCCCTAATGACTAGCTCCCTGCAAATAAAAGTCAGTGCCAATATTAATGCATGTTGTAAATGGATACCATCATTACAATCTTCTCTCATTCTGATGAACTGTCCTTGTTCTGCTTAGATGGCACTTACTTACCTGCAGGCAATGGACTCTTGGAGTCAGCAGGGGTGTTTTTCCAGCGTAGGCACCACACCTCAGCAGCCATCTACAAATAACCCAACATTGCTTTTTGTATTTCAAGACAAACCAGTTCTCTGTTTTTCCATTTCCTTGAGTGGTTTTACAGACCGCTAACCCAGATGAAATCACTTTTGTAAGCTCACTGCTCATATTAACGTTGTTACTCGAGCCTGCTCGCACTGTGAGCTGCATGTGTTTTGTTTGCTGGGTGATGCCTATACTGTCAATGGAGATGATGTTCTTCTGTCACCAGCAGTGGCAACTGTTCTTCTTGCAGGGTGTTTCTTTTCGCTGTACAGGTTGTCACTTGAGTGAACTTTGGTTTGGCCTGTGGTTACAGGGCAGCCAAGGCAGCAGCAGTCACAAACAGCTGCTTTTCCTGTGTATTTGAATGTTTAGGTTTTTGTTTTCAAAGCAGTTGTGTGGAAAACAGGTTACTTGTGAGGATAAACCAGCCTAAAAACTGGAGTCTCGATGTGATGCACCAGGGCCAGAAATAGGTGCATGAACTGAGACCCTTGCTTTGCTGGTAGTGTGTACAGTGTGGGCATGTTTACTGTACAGATTTTTTTAATCTAATATATGTGAAGTGCATCTCATCCCAGTTGACTATAAAATGTAACAGTGCATGTGTTCTTTTACTTCATAATGTTTTGATGAGAGGAAGAGGTGCAGGGTTTGTAAAATCTGCATAAGCCATTGATTTGCTGTGGCCAAATGAGCTGTTGCTTGTCAGCAGGGCGGTGTATTACTCCCTGCGTGCATTTGCCGTCTGTTTCAGCTGCAACAGAAAATATGTTCCTTCAGTCACTGTTATTTTCCTTCACACTTACAGCAGACTAGGAATACACACATGCCCTGTTAATATGAACCAGTTCGTGAGTTATGACTCATTATGCTATAGTAACTTGTTTTTTTGCAACAGCTATACATATCTGTGATTAACAAAGATTGCCGTGGCCAATGTTAGAGCTATGACTAATGCCGATCTTGTTAGGCATTCATCATCCAGATTTATCTCCTTGTCAAAAGTTTTGTTAAATAAGGTTTCCTCAAAGAAACATTGTCTTGCTGTCAGTTTTCCCCTGGCAGATGTATTGATTGAAATAAATGCGTTTTTCATGCCACTCAAGGAATTGAGTGGCACATCGTGCACTGAATATGATAAATATGACTATTGTTTTTATTGTTAGTGCAATTATTACTGTATAGCACTATCAACAGCAGCAGCATGTAATAGTAGCAGAGACACTTCCATATACTAATAAAAAAATCCTGGTCCTGTATGAAAAGGTTTTTGAATCATCTGAGTGATTATTTTTATGATGGCCTAGAAATTGCTCCTCATTTCCTTGAGCAGAGCAGCCTTCTATTGGGTTTTCCACTCCTCCTGCTGGAAATTTACATATCTATATTTATTTAGACCATTTTCTGAGGGATTCAGAAGCTTTTCATCTCTGTGCAGTATGTGATTCACACATCTGTGCATGCAATGCATCAGAAAATATCAGCCCCATAGAATAGCCCATCCCCATAGTACATTTCTGTAGCCTGATGTACGTATTTGGGCAATAGCTTAACTTGTACACATACCACTGTTTTAACGTAGATGCTTTTTCTTCATCGTCCCTCCCTCCTGCCCAGTTCCTGAAGGGTGCTAATTTTCTCTGAAATCTCTTTCTTTCTCCTCCGTTGTTATTTTTTTTCTACAGAAAAGAGGCTAGCAGGGCTCATACGAATATTGGACTGAAAGAGGGCCTTTTAGGATGGGCCTTTGAGGACTGGGGATGTTGCTGATGCCATTAGGGCTTGCTGTGCAGCTTCTGGAGTGGCAGAAGCTCTTCTGGGCTGTTTGCACCAGCCCCTTTCAGTGTCCTCCTTTCTGCCTTGTGGTGTTCTTCCTTCTCTGTTTCCTCAGCCATGTTCCTGCTTTCCTCTGCTGCACCCCCTGCCATTACGTGCTCATCTGGAGTGACTCCTAACCCCCCATGGCCACCTGGGGTTCCCTTGGGACTCAGGGCTTCACCTGGGTCCTCCCAATGCCCAGGTTGCCAGTCCCTTCCCACTGCTCCAGCACCCTGATGAGCTTCATATTAACGAGCACAATATCCCTCTAGGCCATACAGCAGTTTCACTGTGAGGTGGCCAAACAGATGAAGCACTTTTTGTTAAGAGGACAGTTTGGAACCGTGCCCGGGGGCTGGGGCAGTGCCTGCAGCTAAAAGCCAGGGGCTGAGGTATCCTTATAGTCATCACCTGAAACTAAGCAGGGAAGGAGCCATTTGTGGAGTTGTAATTAAGAGGGTACTGCTCACCAAGTAATATTGCACTGCTTGAAGAGCAGGTCAGAAAATCATCGTTTATGGTGCTAAAGATTTATGTTTTTATTATGCACGTAGCAGGCTAAACTGACTACACAATTGCTGTATGTCTCTGAGACACGGAAGAGCTACCCCAGCTATCAAAACTTTAAATGAACAGTGACTGCATGAGCTACTGCCTTCAAATTCTGGATTTGCATAAAGTTTCTGAGAGGCATTCTCAATGTCGTGTGTCTCTCTTTGGTACACATCTGCTAGAAATACAGAATAATACCAAAGTGGTTCATTCCAGCTCCGTACAAAATGGACCACGACTGAGGTTATGGTAAAGACAGTTCTGAAACAGCAAAAATAGTGCTTTTTTTCTGTTTCACAAAAACCTGCAGTTAGCTCTGCAGGTCTTCCCTACAGTCAGCAGTTCAGCACAGGTAGAGTACAGATCACTTATATTTTCTTCTGGCTTTCTTAAGTACTGATGAATTTGGAAGGGAAAAAGAACTTCTTCATTACCAACCCCTGTTTTTGTTCAATCTTCAAGTATTGCCATGAGTCAGTGGAGGTCCTGGCTAAATTACAGCCTTCAAATGTTGTTTCTTTCACAAATTTGAAAGAAAGGGATAGAAGGGAATGGTTCAAATAGCTGTGAGGATTTCTTAAGTCATTATTACTGAGGGAAAAAACAATTCTGTATGTTTTTTTTGCATATAGGTATACATCAGAATTCATAGAAATGGAAAGAGTTTTTCTGAATATCCAGTGAGTTTTCAGTAGTACTGTCCGCTAACACAATTAGTATTGCAAACACATCTCTGTCTCGTATGGGAACATGCAAACTACACAGTTCTACTGATACTTGCCTTATATCAAACATCAATTTAGCTGTAGGGATCCATGCGCTGGCTCCTGGTGCCTAATGTAGTTTCTGAGACGGCAAAACCACAGAGTTGGCAATGTGTGTGCATCTGTGCAGAAGTGCAAATTGCTGTAGATCAACTATTTAAATGAGAGGTAATGACTTCTGATTTAAGCCATTTGTTTTGACTATGTTTTTTGATACATTCCTAAGGAAAGGTCTTTTGTCAGTATGGCCAAAACCACTGATTTGCAGTAAAGTATAGCCTTTTAACTCAACTTGCTACTTTTTGTTTGTTTACTTGGGTACATTTATAAGAGTGGCTGTGTATCTTATAAATAAGAGAGCTGCATATCTCAGCTTATTTTTACAATGCTGGAAAAATGTGAATGAGATACTCCTCATTCATGTATTAGATGATACTGTTTTGTATTTGCAAACCATGTCAAACTGCATTAGAATGAAAACTATCGTCTGATGACAACTAATAATATATGTACTAATAATACAGCACAGATCATTGCAACATGTCTTACAAGCCGTGAACAGAACTGAGTGCCAAAGATGATTTCCCCTCTGATTCTGCATGGGATCCAAAGGCAACAGCAGCAGCTGCAATGGTTAAAATCTGAGAAGAAAAATTTGCCCATATTTATTTATTGTAACCATATTAATGATGATGTGGATTGTCACTATTTGGAATGTAATTTTTTATTAGTTTCTTTTTAAAAAAATAAAACTCTATTTAAAGAAGATACTACTATCTGGTATTAATGTTTAAAGTCATCCGTTTGAAATAATCACGAAAAGCATGCTCTTCCACCCTTCCTGTATTTGCTGTAACTTTCAGACTATTCCTTGAGTGTTGACAGTTCCTCTTGTGCTTTAGAAATGTATTTTTTTGACGACTAATTTAGCTTCGTGCACCAAAATCTTATTTTGCCCTTTCCCTCGCCCCCCCTCCTGACCAAAAGCAATAGGTAGTGACTGCTAACTAATGAATCTTTCTTATGCCCGTGAAGGTTTTGATTATATGCCCAGATTCCAAATAGAGCCCTTTTTTATTTTCTTGTGAATAGGAGAAGGAGAAAATACTGTGTTGGGGTCTCATGTCCTGAACTGAATAGATAGAGGACTAATCTTGCTCCAGGTCAATGACGGATGCTTCCCCCCCCCCCCCCCCCCCCGAAAGTGATTCTGTCCTTATTTGAAACAATCAGAGCAGATGGGGAAAAAAGCTGATACCGCAGGTTTCAGAACTGATGAATCCTGTGTCTGTTACAGACACTCTACTCTCCCTGCATGGTGGGCCCAGGAGTTTTGCTCTGTTTTAGGCTGTGTAGCACAGGGACAAAGAAACTTGGGCTGCTGGTAGCCAAGGAGGTAGAGCCTTCTGTAAAATGAAGAGCTGCAAATTCCATGCATTTCAAAATCTTACTCTAGCTCCTTACTCTTCCCCTGTATTTACATGGAAAAAAAATTCAATACTACTTTCCTGGACTGTATCTACTCACCACTCACTTCTGGGCTGTCTGGCTTTCAAAATTATATCCATATCACAAGGGCTTCCTTTTTCTAAAATAATGGCTGAGGTTTGCAAATTAATCACATGACTTCCTGACAGAAGTAATTACTGTGAGGTGGGTAACAAGCCATTAGATCATGGTTACAATTTGACTTTCCAGCATATAAGGTGCTAGAGAAATCTTTGCTCAAACAAATGGTACCACTGATGACGGCATAGACATTTTCTTATATTTGCTCAGCTGCTCCTAGAGAGTTGGTTGGACATCTGCTTCTTCAGAAAAGATCAGTGTTCTTAAATAACCTTATTAAAGTGAGTGTAAGATTGGTATCTGTGTTGTTGAGGTTTGTCTTGGGCCATATATGCAGCCTGGGAGATAGTCAAGATGGACCATTCAGCCCTTAACCTTCCTTGTGAGAAACTGAGAAGTGAGAAGACACTAGTGTTAGTAGTGGTTTTGTGATGCGGACCTGCTCTGGAAACTTTGGCTCAAAGAGGAACCAAGCCGTTGTTAGAGTTTGCCATCTTTCAGGCTTTAGCAAGGAAACCTAGAATTCAAATTCTCTCGTGTCATTTTGCTCAAACTCAAGTCCTTAACCATTTTTAAGGACTGCTAGAGTGAGTTGTACCTAAGTCATGGACTTAGGGATCTGGTCTGTCTCATGGATGGACATCTTCCAGCTGCACCATTCACTTTTTCCTGTCTTCCTGCTGGAGGGAGAAGATAGAGGGGTTCAGGGAAGCAGACCTGTTGAGTCTAATGTGGTTGCCAACTTGTGGCCCCACGACTATGCGCACAGGTGGCTCACTGGCACCATGGCATGGTGCCTGTTAATGCAGGTTCTTTGCGTTTCTGACCGTCTGTGCCTGGAGCAGTGGGTCGTGGAGAGGGTCCCAGGCTGAAGCCTTGTATGGCAGCTGTGGGCGGACTTCAGAGAGTCAACTTGCACTCCTGGGAGCTTTGGTAGAAAATGCGTTGCCCAACTTCAGCTTTGGGCTGGCCAGGAGTGAGCCCTGCCCTGTTGTGTGCCAGGTCACAGAAATCCCATGTCACATCGTGTCATGTCACTTACCACCTGGCTGGTACTGCTCTGTCTCTTTTTGAAGCACAGCCAAGCAGAGAGACTGGGGTGAAGGTTGTGCAGAGCCCTCAAAAAGAATAACGTGTACTTAAATTGTTTTTCGTCTTCATTTTACCGAAGAACTCAAGAAATCAATACTTAGAAGTGGCCTGATTGAGAACAGTGACATCGTAGACCAGATTTCTTGATGTGTGTGCAAGGGGTGTGTATCCTTTCATACAATGAGATGTATTTGCCTCTGTTGCTTATCACCACGGACAAATATATTGCACTTTCTTGCTGAAACAAGCTGATGGCACTTCCCTGCTTTTATGTAAGTAATGAAGTTTTTGCTGTCTGCTGCAGTGTGATTTTCAAAGCTGTGTGAAGCAGCAAAACACATTGATAGAATGACAAGCAGTAACAGTTGATCCTTGCTTAACAGTGTCTTGTCCAAAAGTGGACAGGCTTACACTGTAACCCCAGGCCAGGGGAAGGGAGTCAGTTCCCAGAGAATTCCCCTGCAGCACCTGCAATCAGAGCACACCTTTGCATGAGGCTGCCCGTGGTGGGAAGGGAGGTTTTCCTTGCAGACTGCCCTCTGCTCTGCCTGTCACTGCTTTAGAGAATGGCTGCCTTTTTTACTTCTCCTTTTGAGAAGGGAGCAGAGGGAGGAGAGCAGAAAACCATGGTGTTTTGAGCCACCTGTTTCTTATTCTAGTTGCGTAAACACACCAGAGTATTTCTCTAAATTAAATTAAGCAAACCTTTCATGTTCTCTCCCTGCTTCAAGAAAGCTAATGTGGCTGCTTGCCGATTTGCAAGAGAAGACAAAGATCTGTAGTGTGCACAGACTCAAGTGCTGAGCAGTGTCATGCTGAAAGAACCTGCATGAGCTTTAATAAGAGTATAAAAGCTTTCTGGGCACCAGGCAAAAACCTGTTTAAATCCCTGATGGAGATGAGAGCACAGCATGTATTATCAGCACATGTACAGAGATGGGAAGGCTCTCGAAACATTTGCATTTTGGATTTGCTGTAATTAAAAGGTTTTAACCCTTACCAAAAAGGTTGAAATGGTGAAAGGAATAAATATAAGGCTCCACCTTTTCTCCATCTCTACCTGCCTTTTCTCTGTGTGTGTGTGTGTGCCTAACTTACACTGATCCTAGTGACAATTTTTCTTGAATGTGAGGGATGTAAAAACCCATAGGCTTCTCTTTCGTATTTATAATCATCATTTGGTGCGCGGATTGTGACAGTCCCAAGTGTTCCCTGCCGCACACAGAGAAGGACTGACCCCCACTGTGCATGGCACTGGATACACAGCAAAAAGATTGTCTCCGGGCTGCAGTTTCTCATGAAAGCAGTCCCTTTTTCTTGTGAGCACATGTGTAGAGCTGCGTATCTTGAGAGATTAGTGCCTGCATAGACCCCAGATAAAATGCGACAGTTGCCTACGAGGCAGAACGATGCAAGCTGAACTGGAGCAGAAAGTGATGTTTGTGAACAGGTGGTGAACAGGTCAGATGGTGACATAGTACGTATGGGTCCATTTAGGGGAAAATGACTATTTCAGGAAGATTTGACCATGGGCAAGTTTTGTCTAAGATTTCCCTTACTTTGATAACTAATTTGCCAGACTAAAATCTCTCTGCAAAGAGTCTGTGTAACTCAAGGAAGATTATAGTATTAGCAATCTCTATCAAGTGGCATAGCTGGAGGTACCAGTTTGAGGAATATAGGGCAGGTGGATGAATGCTTCTCCAATATCAAGCAGATGCAGAAAAAAATTATTCAGGAGCAGGAAAAAAAATGCTATAAGGTTGAAAATGTCAACTCAGTCACTAGTAGCAGTCTGTAAAGATGAGAGAGAAAAGTGAGAAGGGAAGACCAGGGCTGCTGAACAGAGGAGTCCTGCCTAATATAAGAGGAAAATGAGTACGACTCTACTTACCTAATTAAGTAGGACATAAGTAGGAGCGAGTTGAAGGAAGAGCTTTCCCTTCTTGGCTGTTAAATCGATGTGACTGCCACTTTAGTGGTGATCACCCTCCCTCCAGTTTCAGCTACTCAAATAGCAGCAGACAAAGACTGGGAATAGGCAGTGTGAATAAGCTGGTTATTGAATGTTTGGACTGTGACCCCCTTCTTCCAGTCAGGCTGTTAAATATTCATGTAAGTGGGCTCAGACAGACCGTGCCATCTGTCCGTATTTATATGACTTCATCCAAACAGCTCCAAAACATGTAAAATTTTATCCTCACAACAGCTCTTTAAAGAAGGGATTTCTTACCTATCTGAAGGGAAAAGGAATCAAAACACAAAGCGATTTAGCGAGTAACCAGATTTATTCATCTGACTCCAGCAAACAGAATCGAAATTTATCTCTTTTTAAGTGCCAGGCCCAGCTCTAGTCTGAGCCTCTCAAGGCAAAGATCGTATTTAGTGCTATAAGGTGTATAGCTCACCTAATATTGCTCATTAAGCATAAAAAAAAAAATATTCGTATGCAACTGAAAAGGAAACAGGAGACTCTGTCACTATATGGGTGTATGAGTACAGAATGCAAGTATTTGACAGGAGAAATCAATAATAAATCCATTATTTAGGCATCTCAACCTGAATTGCATTCAGTTGCACACCTTGATGGCCAGATCAAACAGGACCATCATGCAAGCTTCAGTGAACAGCGTGCCCATATGGGCAATTCTGTGAGGGAACAGATTGTCACAGCTACATTTGACCTGTTTTAGAGCAATTGTGGCTCTCCCTTGGCACCGTGGATGTGCTGTTGACATTTCAGCAGATCTGCTTCAAAAAAAAAAAGAGTGCCATTGTCAGGATGGCATGGCATTTTATAAGTGAGAAGCAATTTCTACATTTTAAATCAAGCAACAAGCCCGATACTTCTCCCTCTTTCCAGTCAGAGCCTCTTAAACAGTCTGAATGGGAAAGATGAAGGGACAAGACCATTGAGAAGACAAAGCCAGACTTTGCAGTGTATCTACATTAAGTTACTTGGTACTTGCGGTCGTGTTACTTGTGTACTTCAGAGATTTGAATCTGAAGCTCAGATTCAGCTCTCAGAGGCCCCCACACCCGCAGGTTATCACAGACGAGATGTCTGGGAGATGGCTGAGTGGGGGTGGTTGGTTTTGTACCTGCTCCCAGAAGATGGCAAATGTGGGGTAGCGGTCCACTTTACCCTAGCTTACTTTCTTATCTGTCCAGGCCCTCACCTTTGTGCTATCTTTTATGGATGAGTGCATTTTGAAAATGAAAAGGTACACGTTTTCACTATGGTGCTCAAGAAACTCTTGCATGCATTTCGGAAACGCACCAGAGGGAATCTTTGTGCCTTTAACACCATATTGAAATATTTTCTTCTTTCAAGGGTCTTTCTTCTTGGCTTAGTCTTTAAGAATAGCCCCAAGGTTTCAGCTTACTCAGTTGATATATTTTTGCTGATGATTTTTTTTAAACTGTTTTTCAGGCATTGGAAAAAACGTCATCTGTGACCGAACGGCAACTCCCTTGGATGCCTTTAGGATGATGACCGCAGCTCATTATTACCCAAAGCTCATGAGCATTATGGGGAATGTTTTGCGCTTCCTGCCTGCTTTTGTGAAGATGAAGCAGCTGATCCAGGAGGGTTATGTAGGGGAGCTGCTGGTGTGTGAGGTGCAGGTTCACAGCGGAAGCCTGCTAGGCAAGAAGTACAACTGGAGCTGTGATGACCTGATGGGAGGTGGGGGCTTGCACTCGGTTGGCACCTACATCATCGACCTCCTGACCTTCCTCACCAGTCAGAAGGCTGTGAAAGTGCATGGGTTGCTTAAGACCTTCGTGAAGCAGACGGACCACATCAAGGGGATACGACAGATCACCAGTGATGACTTCTGTACGTTTCAGATGGTCCTGGAAGGTGGTGTGTGCTGCACAGTGACGCTCAACTTCAATGTCCCAGGGGAGTTCAAACAAGACATTATTGTGGTGGGTTCAGCAGGACGGCTGATTGTAATAGGCACTGATCTCTACGGACAGAGCAACAGCTCTTCTCAGCGGGAGCTCCTGCTAAAGGACTCCACGCCAGTCAGCAACTCCTTACTTCCAGAGAAGGCCTTCAGTGACATCCCATCCCCCTACCTCCGGGGCACCATCAAGATGGTTCAAGCTGTCCGGCAGGCATTTGAGGACCAGGACGACAGGAGGACCTGGGACGGGAGACCCCTTACAATGGCTGCCACTTTTGACGACTGTCTGTATGCCCTGTGTGTGGTGGACACCATTAAAAAGTCAAACCAGTTGGGGGAGTGGCAGAACATTTCAATCATGACCGAGGAGCCAGAACTGAGCCCAGCATACTTAATCAGCGAAGCCATGCGGAAGAGCAGGATGTCTCTGTACTGCTAGCTCCTCTCAGCTCCTAGGAAAGAATAGGAACCAGACAGCTCTTGAAGGAAATGGTAATTCAGCCCCTGTGAAGGGCTTGGGCATCTTAGAAACAGCTGAGGATACAGGAGAAGGAAATAGGGTGTTTGGATCAACTAAATCTGTCAGTGGCTAAATGCTAGAGTGATAAGGTCTTTAGAAATGCCCATAACAGATAGGAGACTTAAGAGCTGACATAACTGTTTTAATAACAGTATTAACTGGCTGATTGGAAAGATATATCATGGACTCATCTCCTGCTTGCAGGTGCTTTAGATTATCCAATTGTGTTTACTGTGAAAGGTTGGGAAGATCCTTTTTAGATTTTCCTTACCTACCAGAGGGCTGTGAAGGTACTGTCATGTCGTTAAATTTTTTGTAGTGTCTGACATGAATGGTTCCTATCATGACAGCTGACACCACCATGCTGTAGTACTACACCTCTAGCCAACACACAGGATAATAGGCCTTGGTGTGAGAGTGTTGCGTGATATGGAAGATCTCAGCAGCTCTCTTCTCATATAGCTTGTTAGGAGCGTCTCTGTGTTGGTTTAGCTAGTTGTTTTTTGTTTTGTGTTGTTTGGGATTTTTTTAAAGCATAATTAAGTAGGAAAATATGTGGCTTTTGAAAGAAGGCAGTCTTCAACCACAGTGCATATTCCCCAGTACTGGGGGAGGGAGGGTCTTCTGTGGGCTCCTGGTAAGCTTCAGTGTTAACTGCACAGATTTGCTGATTGAAATGGGTTGTGCAAAACCTTCATGGATGGCAAGTGGCAGCTTGAACTCACCATTATACAGCTGAACTCAGGCAAGTCTTATGAAGGTTTACACACAATTTCCTGTGCCTGGGACTGACTTTTGAGTGAATTCATGGTGCATTTTAGTTTTAGGTGGAAAACGGTAGGAATCCAACCCGAAACCGCATGATGCTTAGACAGGCAATATTCTTTTACACCTTTGTGAACTCACACTTGAGAGATGCACCCTGACAATTAATTTCATATAGCTCAACGCTATAGAGTTTTCACCTCTGCCAGGTGGTGAGTGTGAGAAAAATAAAAGGGATGAGAAAATTTCCTGTCCATTTCCAGAAAAAAAAATTACCTAGGACCCCCACCTCTTCACCTTTTTAAAGTGGCCAGCTGCTGGTACCCTGTCATCAGTGCAGGGATGGGCAAACTCTTTTGATATGTTTGTCCTGTTCTTTTTAATATTTTAGATTGCAGTCTTGAAATAGTATATTCTTTTGAGAATATATTCTTGAAAGAATATAGTGAAAGGCACATGAATCAACCCCGTAAACAGGGATACTGCTTTTCTGCATAAAGCTGCTCAAGTGCTTATGTGTTTACAGCACTAGGTCCTCAGATAGGAAAAAAAAAGAACACAAACCTATAGCACTAAATTATTAAACTTGATAAAAACCTTTTCAGGGTTTTTTGGTAGTTTTGACTAGGGGAAAGAAGAGAACATTTGGATGAGCAGTAAATTAAAAGAGAAAATAGGACCCTCTTTCTCGAGGCCATCACATTAATGTTGCCATTTTAGGTTAGAAAGAGAACTGTCAGAATAATTTAGATTTTTTTAGAAGCACTTATAGTTTTGCTATTTTTAGGAACACTAAGGGCTTCTCTAGGGCTTCTCCTACAAATGACTCTGTCTGATTGCTGATGCTCCTGCCTGTCCTATGCCCAGTTTCAGAGCTTCATGTTTTTGAACAGGAGGGCATCAATAGTGTGGTTCATCTCAGCTGACTTTAGCCAGCTGAAAGTCCAGTGTCTTCTCCTGATCAGCTCTGCAAGGACACAGTAGTCAATACAGAGAGAGCTCTCCAAAGGATGACTCAGTTCATCCCAAGATTAACATAGAAGGAGGTGCCCACTGGAAATTTCTGTCCTCCTCCTTTGCCGAGAATCTTGGCTTCTAAGTTTTTAAGTGGCTGAAGTTAGGAAACTTGACTCCCACCCTGACATTATTAATGTGTGCTTAACTTTTGAAGAGCGTATCTGTGACCTTTCATGAAATATTCCCCAAAGTGTAATAGTGTGACTGATGAAGGAATAATGTGATACTGCAAAACCACACCCAAACCGAGAATTGTTTCTATCCACGTTGTTCTGCCAGTTCTATCAACTGTGTCTGGGGCTGACTGCTTCCGCTAAGACCTTGGGCAAGCTTTCATTGTTCCTTCTTGGAAGCAGCCTGTGACAAAGTTTGGATGTTTTTCCTAAAAATGGATTTCTCTTGAGAATTCCTGAGGTAGTATCTGTGCCAACAGGAATTTCCCATTATAATTGTCGTGCTATACCATGCTATCCAGATCCTGCCCTGAAAAATACTCGGAAAAATACAGAAGAGAGAATTTGATCAAGAAATCATCTCTCTCTTTCTCCTGAAAAATGAAATTAACCCCAAGGGGATGAGGAGAGCTTTCATATAGTAAGGCAAAAGCCATTTAATGAAAATAGTGGCTAGTTCAAGTCATGAATGCAAGCCATGAATGATAATTAACCATGTGTAGTTAAACATCATCCAAAACCGGAACTAAACATGGACCAAAATGTTTGTGAGTCTTGTATCTTAGTGGTTTGGCCATTGTGCTGGAATTGCTCCTCATGTCTTTGCACCTCATTTTGGTTCACAAATGTTGACAGGTTTTCCTATCCGTATTTTGTTTTTTTTCTGTGTTTTTCTGGGTTTTGTGATGCCAGCTGGAAGAAGATACGCTGGAATCCTGTTCCCCACCCCTGCAGTGAGCAGTCCCCAGGTGAGACACAGCGTATAGGGATAGTACTACTGAGCTCAAGTTTTCTGTTCCTAATCCAAAGGTTTAGGTGACAGGCATCATCCGTCCTCTCTGCAGACTTACTGATGCAGATAGTGCTGCTTAGCAGAAAGAAAATGTAATGTTTTGGTTACATAGCCATCTGATGCTAGCATTAGTACTGGCTTGCAAATGGGTTGAGTCCTGTACAGCTCATTGTACGACCATGGTACTGGCCCCCGAGAGGCAGCCAGAATGAGCAGGGGCAGGGTGGGACCTTGTCTTCTGACAGCAACAGAGATCTTATGCTAGATTGAGGTAAAGTTGTTACCTGACTGGGATGGCAGCAGTAACTGCATATGTTCAGGATTGGATGACAGATTTTCCATTCTCTAGGAGGTGAAGGTGCTGTAGTGTTAAGTGTGAGGATACTAAACTTCCACCTGGCTTAGAGGAGGAAGGAATTGGTTTATTTATAGAATGCGTATTACTATTCTGAAAAATTGTTACTTTACAGTCTGGGATCTTTCTTGGCAGCATGAAGCCCTCTGGTCTTTTGGTACAGTTGAAAGCACATGGAATTGCCCTAAGTAGCCTCTGGAGCTCATGCTGTGTTTGGGCAGCAGATAGCAGAGATGTACTTGGTTGAACTCAAAAGCGGTACCACACCAGGAAACATACATTTGGAATTGCATTTTTAATGCTGTTCTTTAATAGTGTGCCACAAAGTTTGACATGAGTGCTGCTAGAATTGGTGCAGGCCTAAAAGCCAAACTGCAGCTACTGCTGGAATTTACAGTAGCCCCCAAATGAGCTTGTTCATACACTAGGTAAGAAATGTTCATTCCTCTTTCCCAGGGCTGCTGTTGGAGAGGCTTTTTTTTTTGCCATCAACCTGTGCACATAGGATACTGAACATTATGGTCTGTTGCCAAAGACAAAAAGAGCCAAAGGGGGAGAGCCCAGGTGAAATGCTCTGCTTCTCTGCAGGGGTCTGTTCCAATGCTTGGATGGTCAGCTGAGAGACAGTGTCTTATTTTCCATGGGAATTGCGTCAGGGTCCACACCAGTGATAGGGCAACCCTACGCTGTGCAACAGCAGGGCACGACTGAAGTCCTTCCATGTGCCCAAATGGAGAATGGTGACTGCAGCAGGGAGCCACAAGAAGGTGTGTCTGCAGCCTGGTACCTGTATGCCTGTGCCAACAGGGAGAATATGCTGGTCATGCGGAGGGTGAGGGCTGCACCTCTTGAGGGTGACAGCAGCAGCCGTCCTCCAGCTCTGTGTTTGGGAGCCCAAGAAGGGACCCTGCCCTTGGGGGCGCAGCATCCGTCCTGTACTTCTCCTAGATCTGTGCATGGCCTCAGTGCTGAACTCAGTGAGGTCCTACATGGGGGCATAACAACTCTGCAAGACCTTGGGGTTTCCTATATCTAATGTCATGCATGTGTTAAATTAGTGGTACTTTAGCTGTGTAGTTAGAAAATACTAATTAGAGATAAGTCCTTACCTGTGCAGCCAATATGGCAGAGAATCAGGGCATGCATAGATGAGTTTAGGCTCAGGATGGGCTGCTGTGGAGTTCATCCTTTGCTTTGGCCGAAAGCATGAGAAATTCCTGCCCAGCCAGCACAGGGCAATCAGAGGCACTCCACACTTTGTACGTAGCGTTTCCTTTTGGATAGCTTTCGAATCAGTGACTGTAGAAGTGAACAGCTGTCCTGGAAGTTCAGCCGTTCCAAAAAAGAGGACACAGCGCAAGGACAATTCATTTTCTCTGTTACCTTGTTTGTAAAGACCCAGACAATTTAAAATGACTCATTTCTCTACCAAAAAACAAAGCAGATTTTATTTAATGGGTAAAGGTAAACATAGTATCGTGATGGTGTCTTTGCAGAGATTCAGAAATTACAGATGAGAGAATTTCTTGTTGCTGGGAATTTTTATATTTGACTTTTAAACATGGCCTTCAGTATAAAATATCGCAAATTATGAAGTCTATTCACTGCCAAGTTCTGTATTTACAAGAGGTTTAAAAGCACCCAGCAGACTTTTGGCTTTGTATTTTTGGCAGGTACTCAACACTGGCGTGATGGTGGCCCAGTGATGTACTGTTAAGTACGTATGAAACTCAGAGCTGAGTATTTGACCTGTGCAGTGCTCTCTGGTATCTAGGACTAGTTGTGAAATGGCAGGATTATTCAGGACAGCAGTTTCTTGTTGTTGTTGTTGAAGTTGTTACTTGTGAGGAGCAAAGTTTGTAAATTTTAGAGCTGAAGTGTGACTGATTAATGATTGGCAGTCTTGCCTGCTTTAAAATTTCCTCTCTCTTGAGCTGCTGGATGAAGTCTGTCCAATAAAAATAATTTCCCCTTAACAATAATTGCCCACTTCCATTTGCTCTTGAAAAGAAGAAATTTTAAGTAAATGGGACTATACGTAATGCTGCGTTCATGAAGTGATGTCATAACCTCGTGACTTACTGAAGCCAGAGCCCAGGCAAGTAATGACTTTTTCAAAGCTGCCAGATCGAAGCCTTAGGGTTGGGGAATGAAGGGTATCAGCTTAGGTCAAACCGAGATAGCTTTTATTCAGCATTTTCAGTTAAATGAATAAACAGAATGGCTATGGTCAATCCAAACCTGAACACAAAGCATGTTTGTAGAAAGGTCATTTACGTTTTTTCTTTTGAGATTGAGCTCCATTTTAAAAGAGTGCTGTTTTGAAATGAAAAGTTTAAAAAAAATCCATCTTTTATTATGTTTTGGCATGTGTGAAATTAACTGTTTAGGGTTGGCTGTGGGTTTTTTTGTTTGGTTTTTTTTTTTAAATTCGTGCTTTAAAAAATCCCATCCATTAGGTTCAGTGAACGTCCATTAAGGACCTTCAGTGATTTCAGCTGCCCTGTCGCAGGGAACCTGCAGCCTCGCAGTGTCATGCAGTGACCCCATTTCTAGCATCTGAATTTGGCCATCTGGGTTTCATTTGTGTCTTCTTGTGGCAGTGGGAAAACTAGTTCATTACGTGGAGTTGGCTACAGATAATCAAGATACTTTTTGCAGCAGTGCCAGCCATCGTCTTTAAAGCACTTCACTCTATTAACTTGTTTACTGTGGTTATTTTTGACCGTCCAGCCATGTGCTGTCCATTTCTTCCTTTTCTTTTTACACCAGCCGTCAGACTCACTTCCCTCCCCTATCTGTTGCTCATTCCATGGCGAGCCACGAGGCGAGTCTCCTTTGTTTCCCACTGAGCCCATGCTCAGTCTGTGTTACACATGGCATACAGGGTGGCTAACCTACAACTTGAAGTAACTTTTAACATCGATGTGTTAAAGAATGTGTTAACCCCACAACTGCTCCAGTACATGGCATACCGAATGCCCTGCCAGGGCAGGAATCAAAGCTCCCTGCTGTGCTGTGCTTCACAAGTGACACTCACTGTTTCTCTCTGTACTGGTTTTCT